>NC_136970.1:40080331-40155331 GCF_032717465.1 Coenobita brevimanus | reverse complement strand
GATAAAGAGATGAGGTATGGAAGGCTTACCTATGGGGAAGAAATAAGGTAATAAGGTACTACTACTACTACTATTACTACTACTGCCACTACTACTACTACTATTACTACTACTACTACTACTACTACTACTACTACTACTACTATTACTACTACTACTACTATTACTACTACTACTACTATTACTACTACTATGCCATGGCCGCCATCGGAGACGGAGGTGCTGGATCTGCTCTCGATTTTGTTCTGCATTTTTTTGTCATCAATGAGACTGAGACTGATTCTGTGTGTTACAGCCCTTTCTAAAGTGACCAAGTACTGGACTTTGCTGATCTGGGGGTCTCGATCATGACAGTGAATGAAACGTGAGACAGTGACAGAAACAACATGGCGGATAAGGAAATAATAATAAACAGCCTGCTGTGCTTCATCAACTCGGCAGTAAAAGATTATGACATTGTTGCACTCTCAGATGTAGTGAGGACATTCTATTCACATGAAGAAATTAAGAAATCAAAGGAAATACTCTGTGGTCTACTTACCAAAGATCTCGTGTGGCGCAGAGATCCTGATAAGAAGGGAAAGGATTTGAGAGACTTGTTTGAATTCCATAATGAACTGAGTGAAGCAAAAATGAGGGTGAAGTTCGTGACAGATTCATATAAAACAATGCCTCCTGTGGGACTCCAGGTTCTGGCTCCTGTGCTGACAAACTTATCTGAAGAAATAGCTAAGATAAATGATTTGCTTCCAAAAATCTTAGATATCAAATCTGAAGTGCTAAACACAGCTGATACTGTTCGTGATATAAAGATTGATTTGTGCGACATAAAAACTAAATTCGCGAGCGCAATCACAGGCATGGAGGAAGCTGCTAAGGACATAACCATTAATGATGTTAAGGATATGGAGGATATGAGAATGAACATGCCGACACCAGGACGTAGTGTTCATGTGATAAGAGATGATGCACGTGATACGCGCAGCTATGCAGAGGCAGCATCGACGGAGAATGTGGGTGCAGCGTGGAGTGGCGGGGATGGAAGGAACTCCGCGACGGGATGCCGCACCCCAATACCCGAGCAAGGCGATGTTGGTCACCGTCAGGGTAAAACGACCGCTGTGCATTCAGGATCGATGCTGGGACCAAATGGGGCAGACAGATCGGCCAGACGAGGTGAGGCAGTGTGGGACAGTGTTGGTGCACCTACAACGACGGTATCCGTGGCCAGTGTGAGGACAACTACCCCATCAACTAAGGTGAACGATCCTAGTACAGGTGCCATTACAAAGAACCTTCGAGCAAATACAAGAGTGGATGAGCGACATCATTCCATGGAGAACAGTGAATGGACAGTGGTGAAATCTCGCAGTGAAAGGAAGCGAGAATATAACACTCAGAAAAGAAATTATTTCCGTGGAATAACGGGCTCAAGGAAGACAGAGAATATTACACTGAAAGCAGCAGCAAGATTTGCTGACTTGTTTTTGGGACGAGTGGATCAGGAGGTAACTAGTGATAATATAAACGAATATATTTCTAATACCTTTGGTGTGAATATAGTGGATATAACAAAATTAGGAATGTTATCGGATAAGTTCAGTGCTTTTAAAATAACTGTCAGATTACAAGACAGAGAAAAACTCTTTCAGGCAGACTTATGGCCGGAAGATATTGTTATAGACAAATTTTATAACAGAGCAAAAAAGTCTATTAATAGACCTTCTATAGCATAGTTTTTTTTTTTTCTTTCTTTCTTTCTTTTTCTCTGACTTTTCCTTGGGTGTTTACAGTTTTATTAGTTTACTTTTGCGTTTTCAAGGATTAACAATGCATACACACACACTGAAAATATGTACATTTAACTGCTGCTCACTTACAAAGAATATTGATTTGGTAAGAGAAATAACTAAGAAAGAGATTGATGTAATATTCTTGCAGGAAACTTTCCTAGTGAACGATAAATTATGGAAATTAGATTTTGTAAGTGAGAACTATGAGAGTGTGGGTGTGGCCGCTTATTTGTCTGATAGAGCGAAAACGGCTATGGCGGGACGTCCTGAGGGGGTCTTGCAGTTTTATACAGGAAAGACTGTAGATTTTTCATAAATCAGATCTCTCTACATGAGAACTTTATTATTTTAGATATTAATGTTAATGAAATGAGACTTCTACTAGTTAATGTCTATCTCAATAGTGATGTATGGGAGAGCCACACATTGGAGCAATACCTAGAGACGCTTGCTGCTTTCGAAGGAATTATAAATGATATGAAATATGACAATATATATTTTATTGGAGACTTTAATGCGGATCCTCACTCAGGACGGGCTTGGCGTAATCTCACAACGTTTATGCAGGAAAATCTATTAAGATGCTTTGATGTCGAGAAATTAGAGAGGAGTACTTGCACATTTATAAGCTACGGGAACACTTATAGTAGATGGTTAGATCATGTGGTAGGGAGGGATCATTATGCAATGACTGTCTCCGAATTTCAGATATTATATGGTATGATGGGATCGGATCACTTGCCGATGGCATTTACTCTCTCAATAAATGTTAACAAACCTTGTAAATTAGCAACTATTACATCCAATGAAGACGAAGCTCTGAATACAATAAACTGGAATAAATTAAGGCCTGATGAAATAAATGAAATACGTAGACGAGTTGACGATGACTTGAGTAAGCTTCGTGATCTCCCAGCTCATCTGTGTGTGACGGTGGGCTGTAGAGATGTCTCTCACCTTAATAGTATTGATCTTTTATATAATAGTATTGGTTCTGCTCTTGTAAAAGCATCACTGGAGTACACAAGAACGACTGTACAGACAAATAAGTATAAGGTTATTCCCGGATGGAACAGGCGCGTTAAGTGCCTGCATTCGGTGGCCAGAGAGAAATATCTGCGGTGGTTAGCAACAGGTAAGAAAGCAGGGACTGTTGAACATAATGAAATGATAGCTTCTAGGAAGGATTTCAAAAAGGAGGAAAATGAGTGAAATGGCAAGTACAGTAGTCAACCACGAGAGTATTATGGAAGAGTTCAAAAATCATACAGAGACAATTAGGCAAGTAAGCAGTCTGATAGACCAGAGCAGTGATATTGAGGAGAAGATAACACAGGTGAATGAAGCTGTGCAAAGCTACAAAAATGATGTGGATATCACGTATGCTGAAATGGTGAAAGTAAAGAAAGACTTAGAAACAAGAGTGGAAGAAAAAAGCATTAAAAAGGAAGTGAAAAGAATAATCCAAAACAATCCAAAGTTAGTCAGAGATTCAGTAGATATCAACAAATCTATAGTAATCACTGGTATAGAAGAGGAAGAAGTAAAAAACAAGATCTCAAGAGACAAGAAGGAGTTGGCAAATGTAATGAGCTTACTGAAAGAAGTATCAGAGGAAATCTGTAGTAAAGACATAGAGGAACACAAAAGGTTAGGAAAATACGAGAGAAGCAAGTCAAAACCTCTAAAGGTAACCTTCCAGAGTGTAAACACCGTGGAGGAGATACTAAAAAATGCAAAGAATCTTATGGAAAAATGGGAGTTCAAAAATGTATGGATAAAAAGAAGCCTAACACAAGAAGAACTGGAATTACTGAAAGAGAAGAGGGAGGAAGCAAAAACAAAAAATGAGGGAAGATCAGAAGAGGAGAAGAATACATTTTTTTTTTTTTTACAAAGTAATAGGATTGCAGGTACGAAAGTGGTACATAAACAGGAGGGAATAAAAAGGAGGAAGGTAGTAGAACCATGTCATGACAAGTATATAAACAAGATTACTAAGTTGATGTACTCAAATGTGGATGGAATGGTATCTAAATTATTAGAGATGAATAATTATGTCAGAGAAAATGAACCACATATAATATGCCTAACTGAAACAAAATTAACACGAAGGATATCAAATGACATACTAAACTTAGAGGAATATAATATATGGAGAAGAGAAATAGAACTAGATATACCCTCACAAGTAGAACTGATTGCAGTAGAGGTCAATACATCTGAAGGGAAAGTAACTGTAGCCAATTTGTACATGCCACCCAGATCAAACACATGGGAAAGAGACGAATATGAGGACCTGACAGAGAGTACAATTCAAAGTTTAAGAGCATTACTACATAAAATGGAAGAGAAATCGGAAAGAATTATACTAACTAGAGATTTTAATACAAATGTAAATTGGAATACTCTAGATATAATAAGCCAAGAAAGTTGATGGGACCAAAAGCTCCTGGATCTCGTGCATGAGTTTTTCCTAACGCAACATGTGAGGGAAACCACCAGAAAAAGAGGACTCGATGTACCCTCTACGCTAGATCTCATATATACTAGGCAAGAAAATGATACTGACAGCTTAATATATTACCCTCCATTCGGGAAAAGCAACCATGCAGTACTAAATTGCAACTTCAGGATAGCATATGACATAGTTAACAGCAATGAAAATTACAAAAAGAACCTAAACTATAAAAAGGGAAATTATCATGACCTAAAGAAGTACTTCTTAGAAACTGACTGGGAAAAGGAGCTTAGAGGACAAGATTTAAATGCTGTATATCAAAAATTCTGTGAATTTTATGAAATAGGAGTCCAGAAATACATCCCACAGCACAAAGAAGCAGAAAAGAAAATAAAGAAATGGTTCAATACAGAATGTCTATATACCTAGGCTGCTTCCCCCAAGGAAGCAGCCTAGGTATAGAAGAAGAGGTATAGAAGAAGAGATTTGTTGTGGAATAGATACAAAAGACAAAATAGTGAAAGGGCATATAAAAATTATAAACAGGCAAGAAACGATTATACAAGTTTAAGGAGGGAAGCCCAAAAACAGTTTGAGATGCCAGTGTAGCAATGGACTGGCATGTTCCTGGGCTCCATCCCGAGCAATGATTGGGTGAAAGAGGGGGTGTGTTCACGAGCAGCCTGCTGATTGGCATACGAGTCCTGCCGAGCATGACGTCATCTCAACGTCACCACTCTCCCACCCCCTACCCTCCGTGCTGCTCATTGAGTTAACGGGATATTGGACCCTGTGTATATACATGCTGCCTGGGACAACCACCGCCCAGCCTCTAACATCAATTCACACGTTGTTTTATATGGACTATGAGCCATACATCGATTGGAGAAAGGGTCTTCCATCCAAGCCCTGCGCATAAAGGAAGGGTGAAAATAGTGTTATATGCAATACAACAGGTTTGGCCGCGGGAGGCGTGTTGGGCCCTTTCTACACGCAGTGCCTCATATTGTCACTCCTGCTGTAGGTGTTGCCGTGACGCAACATTGTAGTGTTTTTTTTTTTTACCAAAAAACTATTTCATTCACACTGATATGGTGTGAAATTACTACAGGGTAGATATGTGTATTTCAAAGTACTTCAGTATATAATACGCCAGGTTTAATTTTTTTTTTTTTTTTTCGGTGTTTGTTGTGCGCATGGCAGTATCGACTTATTTTTGCAATCTGGGCGGTGGAGTTTGTTGGAAAAGGAAGGTGAGGGATTCAATTTTTTAGACCTAAACGAGATAAACGCCATCCCTTGAGTGTACAGGCTGGACAGAGGGTTTAAATGTGAGACGACCTACGATTCCCACCTTACACGAGCTGAGTAGCAGGAAGGTAAGGGAGGCCTTTCCACCCACGAAAACATCACCTGAAAACGGCAAACGTTGCTGTAATATTAGTGCAAGTAAAAAAAATATGTAAAATTATCCAAACCAGTGTGACAAACCTGAGCAAATAGGTCTATCTATCTATCTATAGCCCGACGCCCTAATCCCGCAAAGGGTGGCCGCAGACAAAACGCCTCCAAGTCGCTGTCACCCACCATAGAACTACCCTCCCCCCAACTCACTCCCCCTCCCTCATATACCTCTCTACTCCATCCCTCCACCTCATCCTCGGTCTACCCCTCCCTCTCCCTCCCTCCACCTCACCTACATACACCCTCTTAGTCAGTCTTTCATTCTCCATTCTCTTCACATGTCCAAACCACCTCAGTGTATTTCTCCTAATCTTCTCAACCACATCCACATCCACCCCACAACGTTCCTTCACTTCTTCATTCGTCAACCTGTTCCTCCACGTCACTCCACATGCTCCTCTCAAGTAACTCATTTCCACTGCTCTCACTCTTGACTTGTTCCCCTCTTGCAAGGTCCACGCCTCGCTTCCATACGTCAGGGTAGGGATCACAATACTATCATGCAGTGACTTCTTGACTTCCATACTCACCTCCCTATTTCTCATCACTGCTTTCAGTGTATCAACATCCTTCCTTCCCTGCTGTACCCTTTCACGCACTTCATCCCCCAAAGTTCCATCCTTACTCATCACACTACCCAAGTACTTGAATGCCCTCACATTCTCCATATCCTCACCATCCAACCTCAATAACTTTACTTTTGTTTACATTAACTTTCAGATTCCTCCTCCTACACACTGTCCCAAATTCATTCACCAAACCTTGCAACTCCCATTCATCTTCACTCAACAATACTGTATCATCAGCAAACAGCAACACCGGAATCTTCCAAATCTCACCCTCATTCATTAGAGCCACCCCCACATCCACTGCCTTACCTTGCACCCCTTTTACAACCCCATCCATGTATATATTAAAATAGGTAAAGATACCAAAAAATTGCATTTTTCTCTTACTTTCATGTCTTTTTTGTTTATGTATTTATATATATTCATAAACAGGGTGGTTGTGTGTGTGTCATAAAGGAGGTGAAAGATGATATTTTCTGTCTAGGTCGACATAATGGGTGTAACTGGCCACGAGCGAAAATTAGACATCCACTCATCACCGTAGCAGGCACTGAACTGACATATGGAGTGTATGGAAGAGTAGTGTAGGTCAGTATCGAGATGTCCAAGACATTCGTTCACTTCACAAAAAATTTTTGCAGTTTTTTTTTTTTACAAGTGACGCTGCATCGGCGCCGGCGGCCATGCTACGAAAAAACATCGTTCGACACAAGTGACTAGAGAGGGGTTAAACTTAGAAAAACTAGATTTTGCATAATGGTAAACCTCGATCTTGACCAAGTTTTAGGCAGGATAGGGCTAGTGAGGATCCGTATTTGCAACTGGAAGAGGCAGGAAGTATCATTTCCTTCCAATCTCAAATGTTCTAGCTCTGCTAGTGAGGTGACAAAGTTTACTAGAGTGGATGGTGCAGGTGAGAGGCTAGTGTTAGTGAGAGGGTAGTGGTAGAGAGTGTAGGGGAGAAACTGTTGAAAGTAAGAGGGTGGAATAGGTGAGATGGTGGGTGGGACAGTGGGTAATGAAGGAGTGTAGATGGTGCAGATGAGAAATTGGTGCAGCTTATGTCACTTGAAATTACTAAATGGAATAATATTATGAAACTATGAACAGGAAGGTAATTGATGGAAGAAAGTGAGGATGAGGAACATAATGGTGATAATGGTGATGATACTGGTAACAGTGTCAGTGAAGGCAGTGTTGGCTTGATAGTGTATTGTCCCTAGAGGAATCCAAGCCTCTTCAGAAAGCATGATTCTAAGTTTTTACTTTGACAACGTTGGGTACCCCTGCTGTTGTGCATGAAGGGATGGCACAGGTTCAAAATGGCGACCTGTATACATCGTACGGGGATGCGTGCACCAAAATGCTTGCAAGGCCTAGCTTCAAGCCCAGCTTAAAGACCTTTGCTATTTAAGTGCAAAGCTATTCGCAAAGCCTACTGACCGTCATACAAGTTGCAATATCAGGTTGGAAAAATATCTAGCGTGTTCCTCGTTTCTTCCTTCTTTTTTTCTGACTAGTTTTCTTTCTGGTCTTGTCACTATAACTCCAAAACAAAAAGGTGCACACAATCGTCTTAGGCACCAAAACGCTTCTTAACAACAGGGAATGTTTCTTTTCACAATTAGAGTAGCATTCAAACTACAATATGCGAGTGAGAATCTCAACAGTTTATTTTGCACTCAGACCTTTTCTCAGAATATGTAAGACCACGGTTTTCACAAAATTATCATTGATTTAAAACAAACGAAAACTATATTATAAAAATGAATATTAAGATATAAAAATGAAAGAGGTGCAGAAATAAAGACATGTTAGGATCACAGAAACAAAAATGCATTAGCGATGAGAAAAGAGACACAGTGATAAACCCATTGCTACAACTGTATTCCTGTTCATAGTGACTATAACTGATGGAATGTAAAAATGGGTATAGAACTCTGAATCACCTTTCATCCCAAATGTTCTCTTGTTTCTGTGGTTTTCTTATCTCTTCTTTCTGCAGTTTTTCCATCTCTGTATCCTGAATAATTCTATAATGAAGATAAGCATTGGAAACCGAATGCTAATCGCCCGCCAGAATATGCTGTTAGCCAAGTTTAGCTGCTTACTAACCAAACATGATGAAAATTCGCAATTCTCCACTGAATTCAGTCACCGTGTTTCACAAAAGGCCAATCCATATTGAAGAAACTAGTCGGCCTTTGGCAGCCATTTTGGTGACCTTGATCTTGACCCCGAGTGCCCATTTTCGAACTAGTCCAAGATTTTGGCCATATCTTGATACCCTGAAAGTTCATGTTCATAGCTCAAGACGTTCATGATTTAATGGTAACACACACACACACACACACACACACACACACAAACGCGGGCAAAAATATTATCGCTCCGCCTTGCTAAAAGCGGGTGATAATAATAGTTTTCTAATGTACACACACACACACACACACACACACACATACACACACACACACACACACACTCATTACATACCGTACTTTATATATATATATATATATATATATATATATATATATATATATATATATATATATAGATATATTATATAGATAGATAGATACAGATATATATTCATTTGCTTATTTCGTTAATTTATTTATATCAAAATTTTCGGTAACGACGTTTAATATATGGAAAGTGATATTCAAGTATGATTTTATTGATATCGTTAGTAAAAAGAGAAGAAAGGTAAAGCCTGTCTAATTAACGGAATAGTGCCCCACCCCGTAAAAAGAACTAACTAAAAAGGTGAATAAAGCGCCTCGGACCCAGACGGACCATACGTTGACGACTAAGGAACGGACAAAGGACATTCATAGGGTGGGAACATGGAATGTGAGAGGAGTGAATGATGAAGTGAAAGAGAGAGAGATTGTTCAGGTGCTTGAGGATGCAAAAGTGGATATATGTGGATTGACTGAAACTAAATGGTAAGGTGAAAGGGTGAGAGAAAGGGAATATGGTTTAAGTATATATGCGGGAGTCAATGAGAATGAGAGGGCAAGAGAGGGAGTATGTCTGATGATAAGCAAGAAGTGGAAGGAGAATATAAGAGAGTATGGAACAGTGGGTGCAAGGATTGTATGGGTGAGGATGAAAGTAGGTATACAAGCATGGGCGATTGTATGTGTGTATGCCCCGACAGAGGATTGAGTGGCAAGAGTGAAAGATGAGTTTTGGGCGAGAGTAGAAGCATGTATAGACACGTTTGAGAGAAGCGAGAGAGTGCTGTTGATTGGAGACATGAATGGCAAAGTTGGGAATGTACGAGTGGATGGAGTGGTTGGTCAGTGGGGTGTGCCAGCTGAAGTAAATGGGAATGGTAGTGCTTTGGTGGACATCTGTGCTTGTAAGTTGGCAATAGCCAACACCTACTTTCGTTATAAGATGATCCACCGGTATACATGGAGAGTAATGAGGAGGATGGATGGTGAACTTGTTGAACAAAAGGCAATGATAGACTACGTGTGTGTGGATGAGCGAATGAGACAACAAGTGTTGGATGCAAAAGTGTGGAGAGGGTGGGGGAATGGAGTCTCGGACCATCACTTAGTGATGGCCAAGGTAGAGCTGCAAAGAAAGTGGTTGAGGAGACGAAGGGGAAGACAGGAGGAAGCAGCTCTTGTGAGAAGAGTGGAGAATTTGCAAGATAGTGAGAAAATGACAGAGTATAAGAGCATAGTGGAAGAAAGATTGGGAAGGTATGAGCTAGAGCAGATGGAAGGGGTGGAAGATGTATGTAAGATATTCATGGAAGAGATAGGCGCAGCGTGTGAGGCGGTTTGTGGAGTGAGGAGGAGATGCAAGGGTGTGCAAGGGATAGCATGGTGGAATGATGAGGTGAAACGAGCTGTGGAACAAAAGAAGAAGGCATATAGTGAATGGTTAGCGAGTAGAGGTAGGGGAGAAGATAAGGGAGAGAAGAGAGAGATATATGTGAGCAGGAGAAGGGAGGTTAAGAGACTGGTGAAGGAGAGTAAGAAGAAAGTGGATGAAGAGTTTGGGAGGAATCTGAGTGTGAAATGGAGGGAGAGTAAGAAATTGTTTTGGAAGGAGGTAAAGAAAGTAAGGCAGTGTGAAAGGGGAAATAGTAGGGGAGTGAAAGATAGGAATACTAGATTGTTGGTGGAGAAGAGAGAGAAATTGAGATGGAAGGAGCACTTTGAGGATTTGTTGAATGTAGAGAGTAAGAGCAGTGCGAGTATAAGTGGTTGAGGAATGGCTGGGAGAAGAAGAGATGAGAGGAGGGAGGAAGAGATCAGTAGGGCGGAAGTAGTGGAAGCGATGAAGGTTAAGTTGGGAAAGGCCCCAGGAATTGATGGAGTGTGTGGTGAAATGCTTAGGTATGGGGGTGAGATTGTTGTGGAGTGGATATGGAAGTTGTGTAGATTGGCTTGGGAAGAGGGAAGGGTTCCAGAGGACTGGAAATCAGGTATAATTGTTCCTTTATACAAAGGAAAAGGGGAGAGAGAAGTATGTGGTAACCATAGAGGTATTTGCCTTCTTAGTGTGACTGGTAAAATATATGGTAGAATACTCATTGATAGGGTTAGGCATATGACAGAGGAGCTAGTTGGAGAAGAACAAGGGGGATTTAGGAAGGGAAAAGGGTGTGTAGATCAGATATTTGTTCTAAGATGTTTAGTGGAGAAGTATCTAGAGAAGGGAAGGAAAGTGTATGCTGCCTTCATGGACTTGGAGAAAGCTTATGACAGAAAAGATAGGCAAGGTATGTGGAATGTATTAAGAATATATTGAGTGAAGGGGAAATTGTTGAGTGCTGTGAAGAGTATGTACGAGGGAGCTAGGGCTACGGTGCAAGTGGATGGTGCGCTGAGTGAGTTCTTTGATCTCAATGTGGGACTGAAACAGGGTTGTGTGATGTCTCCATGGCTGTTTAATATATACATGGATGGGGTTGTAAAGGAGGTGCAAGGTAGGGCAGTGGATGTGGGGGTGGCTCTAATGAATGAGGGTGATATTTGGAAGATTCCGGTGTTTCTGTTTGCTGATGATACAGTATTGTTGAGTGAAGATGAATGGGAGTTCCAAGGTTTGGTGAATGAATTTGGGACAGTGTGTAGGAGGAGGAATCTGAAAGTTAATGTAAACAAAAGTAAAGTTATGGTGTTTGAGAGGAATGAAGTCACAGAGTGTGCAGTGAGGTTGGATGGTGAGGATATGGAGAATGTGAGTGCATTCAAGTACTTGGGTAGTGTGATGAGTAAGGATGGAACTTTGGGGGATGAAGTGCGTGAAAGGGTACAGCAGGGAAGGAAGGTTGTAGGTACACTGAAAGCAGTGGTGAGAAATAAGGAGGTGAGTATGGAAGTTAAGAAGTCACTGCATGATAGTATTGTGATCCCTACCCTGACGTATGGAAGCGGGGCGTGGACCTTGCAAGAGGGGAACTAGTCAAGAGTGAGAGCAGTGGAAATGAGTTACTTCAGAGGAGCATGTGGAGTGACGTGGAGGGACAGGTTGACGAATGAAGAAGTGAAGGAACGTTGTGGGGTGGATGTGGATGTGGCTGAGAAGATTAGGAGAAATACACTGAGGTGGTTTGGACATGTGAAGAGAATGGAGAATGAAAGACTGACTAAGAGGTTGTATGTAGGTGAGGTGGAGGGAGGGAGAGGGAGGGGTAGACCAAGGATGAGGTGGAGGGGTTGAGTTGAAAGGTATATGAGGGAGGGGGAGGTGAGTTGGGGGGAGGGTAGTCAAATGGGGGGTGACAGAGCGACTTAGAGGCGTTTTGTCTGCGGCCACCCTTTGCGGGATTAGGGCGTCGGGCTATAGATAGATAGATAGATAGAAGAGGAGACAAGTACACAGATTATTATTAATATTATTATCTTTTTTTTTTTTTTTTTTACGTGAGGGATATGTGTTCTTTCCTACAACAAGTTTATCGAATTGTACAGTGTAAAAAGCCTTTACAAAAGGACACAGCTGTATATATATCACGTCTACCCTGGAAGAATATATGCCATGTAGTCTTCAGATGATCTGCAATAAATGCAGCTTGTCGTGTGTTAAGAGGGATGCTTCCTTTGTTAAAGAGTTGTTGTTATTTCATAAGTCTGCTCTCTCTGGATGAGCAGACCCGTCGACCGCTGCTAAGTAACTGCCCCTATAGGGTCGTCCCTTAGCATCCCTACATCGCTGATGTGTCTGCGTTGTATTGTCATATACTGTGCAGTGCTTCAGTATGTGTGTTATTCTATGTGGATCTACTCTATAAACAAGGCACGTGTCATTTGTGATTCCACACAGCCCTAATCTAAACTGATAATTGAGGTGGGCTGGGTGATGTCTTGATCTAAGCCTAACCCGTTCATTTCTATAACGATACCTCTGATGGGTGAATGTCGGGTGGAGGGGCTGGTAATATAGTGTTCCGATTGATGTGTTGTACTGCCGCTCATGAAATCAGTATGTAGGGGTTACGCAACTGCTGATGTTGGAAAGTCTGAAGTTGAGATGTCATTGAAGAAGCTCTGGAAATATATGTGTCAAGACTGTTTTATATGCCTGTTCGTGTTGTGTGGCTCTTCCATATAATGGAAGGGGTTTTGTGTGTTGTCACATGCTGACGCATAGATTTCTGTGCATATCGTATCAAGATATTCTCTGACAGTGAGGACTTTATTTTCAAAGTGTAAGTGATACAGGCTGTAAAGATGCATACAATGTTGTTCTAAAAGGTCTGCAAGGTGTTGCAGCAGGTGTTAGACAGGACTGAGGCAATGATGGAGAGACATAGGACATCGTTGATTTTCAAAGTAAGGAGAGTGTTTTTGTTCCCCATAATCTGTTCCTGTAAGTGCCCTGAGTGCACCGAGATGGAGGTGCACCGCGGCTTCATGTGTTGTATGTGGTCTGTCAAGGTAGGTTTCGTGTCATAGGTCACTCCAAGGGTGTTAGTGGACAGGACGTGTGACACAGATACATTGTTAAGTGTGATTTTAGAGGTGTACCTAAGCTCATGTTTCCTGATGAGTGAAGGTGTACTGTACAGGTTGTGTCTGTGACGTGTGGATGTTATGGTAGTATCAGTTGTATATGAAGCAAAGTTTGTGGGCGGATGAAGTGTGGCAATATTTTACATGAATAGGCTGTTCTGTGTAAAGAAAGAGCAGAGGCTTGTGAAACTCCTTTAGGGAAGCTCCATGTTCGTAATGACTTGCTCTGGTTTTTATCAGCTACCTGTCTACCACATAGGTTGTTGGTGAATCAGCGATTGGTTTTCTTCATGCTTTTGTTTTAGACTTTGATGATTAATTTTCTTCGAGGATGGCATCAAAAGCTTTACTAATATTTCTTGTTTTAAGTATTGTGCATTGTGCGGGTCTTGTGGAGTCGATACCATCAGCTGCATGTTGAATAAATATGGTTAGTTAAGGTGTTGTGGAGTGTAGTGCTGCAAAGCCATGGTGAGAGGGAGCAAGTGGGACATGAGGTGTGATTTTGTTAATAAATAGGTGTTTACATATCTTGGATGGCTTGCTAAGTAATGAGTTGTATGAAAAAGGTTGCCATAGCTTGGTTTATGCATAATGATGACTTCCAGATCTAGTTGTGGGAAATGCTACAATGTGTGTACAAATAGTTTCTGATATATCTCAAGGCCTGGATACTGCGTTGTCCTGTGTTTCAGGTGTAAGTTGCTGATGTCATCCGGCCCTGTGCTGTTACAAGTCTTTGTGTGCTTGATAATTACGTGTTATCCAGTAGAAACGATTAACCCTTACACCGCGGGCTTGTTTTCCTATGTTTTGCGTGTCCCGCGGGCATATTCGGGCTCCGACAGACTCTCAAAAAATATCTGCCAAAAATCAGTTATTAGTCCTAGAATATTAAAATTAAATATGCCTATGGCACATACCTTCAGCTTTCTCCTGGGATGTTTGTTGAGCCTTCATCGATTACTGTAGGACTTGTGGAGACCTCTGAAGTTGGGTAACGAAGTCTCCACTTTACACTTACCGACAACCCGTAATATGATTACCACAGCCAGATATTATCACTAGAAACACTATTCTATGATTATCAAGTAGTTTGGGATCCATATTCCAAAAAAAAAAAACACTGTGAAAGCAATGAAAATTACGAGCGTGTATGACCTTCCCACTTGCGCTAGTTTGCTGTTGGTATTCTGTCATTTATTATTCATAAAACCCCTCACACTTTATATTTCTATTACTATATCACACTTATATATATCTGCAGTCTTTATCCATAAGTTTCCTTCAGTAGTATTAGTTTATTGTCACTGAAGTCATTCAATTTTTCATTCAGTAAAATACGTAGAGAGCCACGGATTCACTTTCACTGTTATAACCTCAAGTATTTGTACTCATATTCTTATATTACTAATTATTTACATTTCTATTTACAGTTTCTATTGTATTTTCAATATTTACACTTCTATTTTACTTACACTATGTTATTCACTGTCATTTGCAGTAACATAAAACTATATTACACTGTTCAATCATATGTACTGTACATCCATTGCTTTCACTTGCTATTTACACATAATTTACATATTATTTACACATTATTTACACATTATTTTCATTTCCCACTTGCACTTTTAGAACTGCTTCTGGCTGTGGTAATCAAAGAAGCAGGTAACACAGAGGGAAACCTGGCACTCAGCGCACAGCCAAGAGGTGCGTTTGTGCTCAGGTGTGCATTGGGTGGTATGTGCACACACCTGGCACCTGTGGATCGCAGCCTTCCTCTTCGTTGTGGCAGGCATTTGCACCAGTCTGTGCCGATCCATGTACGCCCTCTGCTCAAGTCTGTCGGGAAGTGTTACTGCATGGCGCCTTAGAGTTGCTGCTGTCACCCTACCATATCTTTCAAGCAGCTGCTGAACACAAGTCCTGGCGAACAACCTCAGGGAGAAGGACTTGGGTGGCTTGACCTTCATCTTGTACAGGATGAAGGCGTTCAGCATCGTCATGTCTATGAGATGCACAAAAACTTTCCTGTACCACCTAGTATTCTTCCTGAGGCAGTCGATCTCTCCAATCATCATGTCGGACTTGTCCACCAGCCACATGTTGATATTGTAGTCTAAGACAGCATCAGGTTTCCTCACAGGTTCGCCTGTCCTACGGTCGACCTTCCCACTGTCTGTCATTTCCCCCCTTGTGTACGGTGGTGAGCATGTGCACGACCCTCTTGTCATGCCACCGTATTGCCAGCAACTTCTCAGACTTGCATAGGTGCACGTCTCCTCGCTGCAAGGTTCCTGCCTCTGGGAATTTAGGGAAGTGGGCACGATTACTCTTGACAGTGCCGCAGGAGCCGATGCCGTGCTCTGAAAGGTATTTGGCAAGTTTCGGTGCTGTATAATAGTTGTCTGAATACAGCACATGATTCCCACCAAAATACCTTTCAAGGAGCACTTTCACTACACAGCCTGAGAAGCCAAGGGGGTGTGTTTTATCAAGATCGACAGTGCTGGCTGAATAAATGACGAAATCAAGGATGTACCCCGTCTTACAGTCGCACAGTACAAAGAACTTGATTCCAAAGCGATGGCGTTTGCTTGGAATGTACTGCACAAACCTAAGACGTCCTCTGAACAAAACCAAGGATTCGTCAATGACAACCTTCTGAAAGGGGTGGAAGAATGTCATAAACTTATCCTTCATTCTGCTCAGAATCTCCCGGATCTTCCAGAGTGGGTCGGTTTGGGAAGGTACATCGTTGTCGGCAAAGTGCAGGTTTCCCATGATGTTCCGGAAGCGATCTCTGGCCATGTACTTATTGAAGGTGGGTGAGGGTAGTAAGGGGTCCATGGACCAGTATTCTTCCAACTCATGCTTCTTTTGAGTGTGGCATGAGAAGCATGAGGGCGAAGAACACATACAGCTCCTGCACTCCCAGCATGGACCACTGTTGTATCTTGGTTGCACCTGTACCACTTGCAGCACGTTGTGATTCATACCTGTTGGTCTCATCACATATGTGCTGCATGACTTTGTCATCGAGGAAGGCCAAAAGGAAGTCCACACACTCAGCATCCTCGTCAAGAGTGAAGGCAGGCTGTATTCCTGAGGAACTCTCGTCGAAATGGAGACGTTCAGGGACAAAATCGGACTCTTCCGTCCACGCGAAGGCGTCCAGGATTCCCTGTCATGGCGGTGTAGGGTGGGTGAGGGTGGAAGGTGACTGTGAGGCAGATTTATCTGGTTCAAGGTCACTCGCACTGACCCTGGGTTGCCGTACAGCAGTAGCAGCCCTTACTCTACTGGCAACTCTACTTTTACGGGTCAGGGATTTACCTCTTCCTCTACGGCCTGCCTTCACTGTTGATGCTGATGGTGACTCCGACGACGAAGACTCCGGAGAAAATTCAGCAGAAGAAGAGGAAGAAATGAGAGAAGTGGGGCTTGGGGAACGGGGAGGTGATTCACCTCGGGACTCATGGCGGGCTGGGTCACGCGGGGCCATTGTTCCGGGGCTAACCCGCCACCTTTTCATTCCCTTCCCAAATTCCTTCCCTTGCTGCACTTATGGCTCCTTTCCCTTGGAGCTAGGGATAACTTGGGACACTGAAGCACTCGTACTAGTAGTTTCTGGCACGATTTCCTCACCCGGCTCATCACACGAACCCCCCGAAGGGTCATAGTCACTATCCATCATTATCATTGATAATTTGGCTAGTTCACATTCCACTGCAGAGTCACTTAGTCCTTTCCTGCTTCCCCCACGAGTTTTTCTGGGTGTAGAGGTCACGGGGCCCTTTGCAATGGGCGCTGAAGTGACAGAAATGGCGGGGCACGAGTGCGACATGCTTTGACCACAGATGAGGACAAGGAACTAAATGGCTCGGCTTATCTGAGAAGGCAAGGGTTGACAGTGACAATGGGGCTGACAGCTGCTAACTTACATGCTAAGAAATTATTAGTAGGAAATCTCGGCAATACATAAAGAAATAGATAGTTCCAGGTGAATGTAAATGTCATTTAGGCTTCTCTCTTCCTTTCTGATATATATTTTTATTACAGAAATAGATTACAAGGCATAATTCAAAGGGGAAATTACCGTGGGAATTTAGCGAATGAATGCATGTGAGGTGTTGTCAGGTGATAATTAGCCAATTCCTGGTGTGTACCACTATCACTTACCTGATTTTTTTTTTTTGGTATATATTATTTTGTATAAGTATAGGGCATAGGGCTTATTTCAATGGATGAAATCTGTGGAAAAATCTGGGGGAGATTTGCTTAGTGCAGTGCGGCAGGGCAGGTGATAGGAAAGGGTAAAGGAGGTGAGGTAGGGAGGGGTGAGAGGGTACTGGAAGGGAGGTAGGGAGGGGAGTCAAGAACGGGGGAAAATGGCTAAATGGTCAACAATGGATGGGAGTACAGATGAGATTAGGAGTGCGGACTATTGGTGGACAGTAGCAGTACATGCTAAAAAGTGATTAGTAGGAAATCTCGAAAATACAGAAAAAAGTAGGTAGTTCCAGGTGAATGTAAATGTCACTTTGACTTCTCCCTTCCTTTCTTATATAAAATTTTTTTACGAGAATAGAATCTACGGCATATTTCAAAGGGGAAATTTCCGTGGGAAATTAGCGAACGAGTGCACGTGAGATGTTGTCAGGTGATATTTAGCCAAATCAAGGTGTATAGCACTATCACTTACCTTATTTCTTTTTGGTATATATTATTTTGTATAAGAATGGGGCATAGAGCTTATTTCAATGAATGAAATCAGTGGATAATTCCAGGGGAAATTTGCTTTAGCGCAGCGTGGCCGGGGAGGTGAGAGGACAGGGTAATGGAGGGGAGGTAGGGAGGGGAGTCAGGAATGGGGAAAAATGGCTAAATTGTCAACAATGGATGGGAGTACAGATGAGATTTGGAGTGCTGACTAGTGTTGGACATTGGCAGTAATGATAGATGATACAAGCCACCACTTGTAAGCCCAGGATAATTCAAAATAACACAGAATCACAAAAGTGAAACCCCGCGGTATGATCCATTGCGCCCGAGCATCACAAAAGTGACACCCCGCGGTTAAGGGGTTAACTAAGCACACATCTGGCTTTTGTGACTCAGTGCGTGTTAGTGAAGGGTGACTTATGTTCACATGGTAGTCTACGAGTATGTCTGTTGTCCATTATTAGAAGGAATGTGTTGGAGGTTGGAAGTGACGACAGCATGGGATTTGGGGGAGCTCGTGATTTATGATCCTGTTAAGTGTTTTGCAGAGCCAAGAGGGGCCTGTGGAGTGGTTGAGTGTTGTTACAAAAGCTTTCTTGTTTTCTATATATTTTTTTTTCTTTAATTACTGGAGCCTTGTGATGGCAGTTTTTGTGTGTGGGAGTGGGGAACTGAGTCTGAGTAAATCACTTTTTTTAATCAGGTGAGCAATTTCCTTTTAAATGTTTGGTTTTTAGTTTCTTTTGTTGCATCGTGGAATGTTGTATTGTCTGCATTAGTGATGATACTAAATTATATAATGTCCCTGTGAATGTTGGTGATCGGTGTACTGTTTAATTTGCTGAAATTATGTTTCGTTTCTTCGGTTAATTTGCCCAGTCTACGTTTTTGTAGTATGAGTAAGTGATGTGTGATCACTGTTTTGGAACGTTTTCTTGTGGTGATGATGATAATGTGGTGATCTATAGGGAGTTTGGGTTCCGTTCATCAGTTGTTGCTATATAAGAGTGTGAGTGAGCAAAATGAAATACCTGGAGAATAGGGAAGGTTGAGTAGGTGTAATGGAAGATGTTTTTATGAATGTGCATACCGTCACACTGAAATGGAATGTCGAAGTCACGGCAATTGTTTTTGTTGTGTTCATATAAGGCCGTGTTTATAGTTTTGAAGTCTCCAGCAATAATAGGATTGAATGTTTATGGCAAAGAGAGAAACTAGGGCTTGTACTGCTCCAGTATGGCATGGGAAGTGTCAAGCAGAATGTATGGCGTGGTAGGCGTCAAGCAATCCGTACTCTCTTTTCCGTATTGTCTTTTAGCATGTAAGTGATGAGGCCTCCTCCATGGCCAACATTTTGTTTCTGTGTGGATGTATGAATAGTGTCTGATGTGTGGGGTCTTGTGTGTGCATGTGATCTTTGTTTCTTGTAGGAGTGCAATGTTTACTTTGTGTGTACGTAGAAAGTGCTCAGCTTTGGTGTTTTGGTGCAGTGGCCATTGATACTGACTTAAAAAATGTTAATGTTGTGTATTCGAGGTGATGTGTGTCTCGTATCAGTCTGTGTGGTAGGTGTAGTGTTTGTGCGCAGGGGATGAGTTTGTAGTGGCGGTGTCTGATTGAGGATGAAACTTGGAGGGGATGTGGGAAGAATTGCATTTTGGTGTGATGGATATCTTTTCCGAGCTGTTGCGCCTGTCACATACCTGTGTGATTTGGCAGTGTCAGATAATTGTAAGAGTAGTGCATGTGGTGTGGATATATTCTCTAAAGGACCTGCACTAAAGAGATACTAGGGCTGACCTTAGCGATTAGCGAAAAATTTATGTTTCTGTTTGTATTTCTCCTAAAGTCTCAATACAGTTGGTATGGATAATGATAACTCCACTCAAAATTCAGTTAAGTTCCATACATATTTTGGGGTTGCACACTGACCATGAATTTGCACCCCTGGCTGGTGAACTCTGGTCCCCTTCCCCGGACGCTCCAGGGGTTTATCTCCTCGAAGATGGATGCCACCCCTGGTACCATCAGCTTTCTTTGATCCGGTTGCCACCAGGGTCCCCTTTTCAGCATCTGGGAAGGCCTTCCTGTGCTCGCTCACTACTCTCAAAAAGAACTGGAGCTGTTCATCTTCACTGGTTTTAAAGTAGATGCTTTCCCGTCAGTGAGTTTCAGTCGATCAGTGCTGGCACTAAAACTTGAGGACATGATGTTCTTAGTGTCCCTCTTTGCATGTTATAGAGGACACGCACCATCCGAGGCTTGGGCTTAGTTAGCTGATTCCGACTCAGAACTTGCACTACTAGTTGACAGTTCTAGCTGGGTCTTCTCCTTTGAGGTGGACGCTTCTTCCCATGCCATCTCAGCCCTAATAAGTTCAGCAGTGAAACATGCAGAAGTCCTGGCTTCCTTTGCAGCACAAACTTTGTCAACTGGTCCCAAGTTTCTTTAACGGTCGGGTTCTAGCTGTGCTGAAGAAACTCCCAGTCTTTTAATATCTTGATCCACTTTAACCCGCCACGTCTTGGCAGATTTTTCACCAATGACCTCCTCCAATCCCAGCAGATTTTCGATTTTTTTTTTCTTTGGAGGGCTAAAACCTTTGCATTTTATGAGAAACATCGAAAGTTCAGAGAGAAAGTGCTTACCTGAGCTTAGAAATCCCTGGTACAGGTGACCCTACCCTCACCTGGTACCGTGTTCTATCGTGCCTGGCTCCAGAGAAGACCTTTTCTATGGGAGAGGTAACTATTCCAAACCACTCAGAACAGGTAGATATTTATTTATTTTGTACGAATTAATATGTAGTACAAGAGTATATTGGTTTTCACACAGTAATATAGGCGATATAAGCATTGTTTCACTCACCAAACACATCAACATACCGCACCTTTTTTGGCGACATTACCTGCTCATCATTTCTGCTCGTTTCTTCCTCTAACGCCACATAAACTTTGTCCTCCACATCGTCATCAATTGGGGAGTCACTCTCGTCTTAAATTTTGTACCATGGCTTGACATGTCTTTACTGGCCAGGTCACTGGTAACAGGTGAGTTGCTGAGATTGGCATGTGGGGGGGAGGGAGGTCACGTGGGATAAGGCATTGTCCCCGCCTGACCTCTGGTAGAGGAAGGTGTCCTGCGTATACTTACCAAAAATCACATGCGAAATTTAAAAAATGTGCAAATGATGGACCTTGCAATTGCAGTGCATTTATAAACGTCAACGGGAGTCACAGTGACAAAATGTTTGGGCGCATATGTTCCTCAATCGGACGTGGTTGGTTAAGGCATCCTGAAGGGCTAAATCGAAGATTTTTAGCTGGAAGGCTTCTTTTCAGCCTTGAGGAGCCAAGTCAACAATTCACTAAAAGATCAAACTCTCCAAAATGGTTTGATGGCAATTGTGCCAGAGCAACAGCCCAAGAGTCATTAGCATATAACTCTTACTTAAAATCAAAAACATCTGAATCACTCTCCAAATTTAAAATTGCTAGAAATCATGCAAAAGCTGTATTAAATCTATCTAAATCAAACTTTCTTCAAAAGCAAGCATCAAAACTACTTAACAACCCTAATGACAATAGAATATTCTGGTCAACTCTTAATTCTTTCAATAATAACTTTAACAAGTCATCTTCCATTCCCCCACTAAAATCTTCAGACGGCAATATTACAAATGACCCACGTGGGAAAGCAGATATCTTTGCTAGTACCTTTGCCAGAAACTCTACCATAGATGATACCAGCCAGAATGTCTCAGTACTGGAACTTGATTCTCCCGAAATTGCCCCACTTAAAATACAGACAAGATACGTAAAATCCATCCTAGACAATTTACCTACCAACAAAGCTCCAGGCCCAGATGGAATTCCGCCAATTGTTTTGAAAAAGTGTTCCCCTGAACTTGCCTCTGTCCTAGCTAAATTATTCAGACTATGCATACGTACTTCTTTATTCCCAAATTCATGGAAAGAAGCCAATATCCACCCAGTTCCGAAGAAAGGAAGTTCGTCTGACCCCTCCAGTTACAGACCAATAGCTGTCACATCTTCTCTTGGTAGGGTACTTGAAACTTTAATTAATAAGCATATTGTTAAACATTTTGAATCCAACAACTTAATTAGTGATAGACAATACGGTTTTCGCCACGAAAGATCCACCATTGACATACTCAATCTCTTAACTCATATCATCCATCAATCAATTGATCTTTTTGGAGAAACTCATGCAGTAGCTCTTGATATCTCTAAAGCTTTCGACAGAGTATGGCACCGTTCCCTGCTGTCCAAACTCCCTTGCTATGGACTAATGTCTTTTGTTCCTTTGATTTCTTCTTATCTTAGTGACAGGAAAATAAGAGTAAAAGTAGATGATGTATATTCGAATTTCCACTCAATTAACGCCGGTGTGCCGCAGGGATCAGTTCTGGCGCCAATCCTATTTCTGGTTCATATTAATGATCTCTTATCTGTCACTCACAATCCCATTCACTCATATGCAGATGACTCAACACTACATAGTTCATTCACACTCAGACATCCATTTACAAAGTCTAATATCTCTACCTCTCAACTCAGTACAGCCATCTCCATAAATCAAGATCTATCTACAATCAGTGAATGGGGACAAAACAACCTTGTCTCTTTTAATGCTAGTAAAACTAAATATATACAGTTTACTAATAGACAGATATTGCCAGATTCGTACATTACCTTCAGTGCTACTAATATTCCCATCTCCAAAAGTATTGAAATTCTTGGCGTCTCACTTAACAGTGCCCTCAGCTGGACCTTTCATGTCAGATCACTTGCTAAAACCGCCTCAAAGAAACTTGGATTATTGTACAGAGTCCGTAACTTCTTCGCCGATGAGCAGTTAGCTATAATTTATAAGAGTCATGTGCGCTCTCAGCTTGAATATTGCTCACCCTTGTGGAATGGTTGTGGAGAGGTTGCATTAAGACAACTAGACAAAATTCAGAATAAAGCTGTTAGAATCATTAACAACCCTGCCATTACATATAAACTACCTCCCCTGCAAGTAAGAAGGAATGTTGCCTCCCTTGCATTATTTTACAGATATTTTTTTGGCAAATGCTCAGACGAAGTTGTGTCCATGGTGCCACCTCTCCATGCCTTCCCTCGTGCTACACGGGCATCTGGTAGCGCTCATGACTGGAATGTCACTCAACCATATTGCAGAACTTCTGCCTATCAGAATTCTTTCATTCCCCGAACTGCATCTCTCTGGAACTCGCTTCCCCAGAGTTGTTTTCCTCCAAATTTCAACCTACAACTGTTCAAGTCTAACTGTTACAGATATTTTATGAACAGAGGACACCAGTAATCTGGTGTATGGATTTTTTTTTTTTAACCCATTTGTTTTTCCTTCCTCCGTTCTGTTATTTATTAAAAAAAACACACACCGATTTTTCCTTTTTTTTTTTTTTTTTTTCCCAGGAGCTGGTATTCTGTATAAAGCTTCTCAACCTCCTGTATCATGTGATCTTTCCTCGTTGCTGGGTTCCTAGCACGTCTCCAGAATCATGAAATAAATATTGCATATTTCGCCTGCTGCTTCACAAACACCTTGCTTCTTGTCAATGAGGAGATGCAAGAAAGCTCCCAATACAGCCCCATTTTGCTGGGTGTTTTGCCCCCTCGATGTTCTCTTGGGGAATGATGAGATAATCTTTTCTTCTTGAGCTTGCCATTTTCGATCAATACCTGTGGGATAATGGAGAAAATAAAAGAAACTAGTTACCTATTCTTAATTCTTATTGTTTAGTCACACTAAGGAAGCTTCGCCATATGGTATATAAGATATGTGTACTAATTACAAACAAGATCTATAGACCCTAAAGGTAACTTCTTCAGTACCATCAACAAGATATGAAGACAAAGGAGTCAAAGCACGTATGCATAAGTTTTACGTTTGTCTCAGTAACTGGCTAACTGTATGTTTAACCGTGACCATATTCTTTAGGATCATAAGAGCTATATATTTGGAAAGTTACAACTCTAAAGCTTTTGTGGTTTTCTCTAAAAACGTGTTGCAAATGAAAAACTGAGCAGATTTGAATTCGTTACTTTCCGCTAGTCTGAATGGCAAAATATTAAGCTAAAATTATTCAGCAAACACTTTTATCATAGGATGTCCAACAAAGAGCTGTATCTCAAGTAGTTTCTGAGATATTTCAATTTCATATGCCAGCAAACATAGGTCAGTGTCATTTATATTTGACACAAGAATTTGGGTTACTCTAGGGTACGTTCATGTGTAATATCATGAAGATCGAATACGAAAAAGCTCAAAGAAAAATAATTTTAATAATAACTGGTTACCTGAATAAGAGAGTTTCACCTTGTGGATTAACTGATTGATTGATAGTTGATGTTTAATGGCCATCACCTACCAACTGGGGCACTAGACCAAATTAAGATAACATGACTGGATACCAAACAACACTAATAAGTGCAAGAGGCAAAGCTTCCCATCTATGAATCCAGGTGGACAAGTGGCCAGTCTAGGGGGCCAACCATGGAGGCAACATGTGGAAGAAAGCACGAAGATCGGCTAGATGCACCTGTTCCCCCCTGATAATCAGAAGAGGTGGAATCCCCTCACCCAGGTTGCCCACTTGGAGAAGATTGTACAGGGTGGAGTAGGTCGAGACTCCGAGCTGGTACAACGGGGTGTGGGCTTTCAGTATCAGGAGGTGATGGTAGGTGGACACATCTAGCCGATTCTTGTGGTCCATGACAGGAGGACAAGATGGACTGCCCCCTCTCTGCCGGAGGAGGGGAGGACTCATCGACCTCCTCCTCAGCCAAAGAGCCACTCGATGCATCCTTAGCCATGGAGACAGAGTCAGAAGAGTTCCGACCCTCCTCAGTCTCTGACGGCAGGTGGTGAATATCACCCAAAGTCTTAGTCGTTTTCAGTTCCTGAGCCGGGTCTGTGATCAGGGAGGCAGTTTTCCCATTGAGGGGAGCCTTCAGCCACAGCCTCTTTGATGGTGTTGTGTGGGGATGGCAGGCTGAGGCAGCCAGGCCTGATGTCCCCCTTAGTGAGGGGCAGAGTGTACATCGCAGGCAAAGCACTCGGGATGACAAGGCGAAGCAGTCCGTTCTCCGCCAACAGCTTGGGGAGGACAATGCGCAAAGCTCCCTTATCACCCCTACAAACAGCTTTTGCCATCGCGATGCACATTTCGACAATGGTGCTTATCTCCCCAGGACCCCCCAGACCCCTGGCTTGGCGTCCCCTGGCCGCGTGACATTGCCGTGAATTAGCAGAATCCTGCACGGCCATGCCTCTCTGCCCATGACGTCTCGAGCCTAAGGACCCATAGGAGTCCTAAAGAGACTAAACTCCATCGTCTCGCCATACCCAAGGAGCATTGGAGGTGCCGTAGATTTGGTTTAAAAACAGACTGGCGGTGCACAAACACAGTTCTTGTATCCTGGCATTTGATGAAGCTGTACCCCACCCTGACATTAAACCAAACCACGATCCCCTTGATCTTTCGGGCTACTAGAGCCTGTGATCTGCTATCTGCCCCCCTTAACGGATCGTGAGCAATAGCAAGAGATGTGTCTGCCATCGTAGCCAGTCATCCTCTCTCGCCCTCTGCCCCGCCTTGTGATATACTATATAAGGTATGCATAATATAAACAAGATCTGAAGACTGAAGGTAACTTCTAGTGTAACATCAGCAAGATCTGAAGACAAAGGTGTCAAAGTATGCATGTATAAATGTTATGTTTTTCTGAATAAGTGGCTAACTGTGTGCTTAACTGTAACCATATTCCTTACAGATCATAAGAGGGACCACAGCTTTATATTTGGAAAATTACAGTTTTAAAGCTTTTGCAGTTTTCTCTAAAATGTGTTGCAAAGAAAAAACTGAACAGTAAGCTCAATGGCAAAATGTTGAGCCAGAATTATCAGCAAACATTTTTATCATAGTATTTTCAACCAAACAGCTGTATCTCAATTAGCTTCTAAGATATTTCAATTTCAAATATGCAGTTTTTAGAATAAAAATGAGTATATTACTTTCAAAAATAGGTCAAGGTCATTTATATTTCGCACAAGGACTTGGGTTACCCTAGGGTACTGTCGCGTATAATATTAAAATCAGAGAAAAGAAAGTGCAAACGAAATAATACTTACGAAAACAAGAAGCATTGCCATTTATATGGCGAAGATTAATTGAATTAGAAATTGCAAAACCATTAACTATGATATTCAACATCTCATTCAGCAGTGAGGATGTGCCTGTAGATTGCAAGCTGCCCAGTGTTACACTGCTATGTTACTGTAAAGTAAGTGTTATGAACGATGTAAAGTTGGCAGCTAAATTAGTGCATGCAGTCAGATATTAATATACTTTCTAACTGGGCAGCTAAATGGATATCAACCATATAAAATCTATGGTTCGTGGTTTTATACATAGGAACTCAAATCAGATAGAAAGTTGCACCTTAGGTGGGAGCATCTTCAATACCACTTTTACTGAGAAAGACTTGGGAGTAACAATAACTTACCTAACACAGCTAATCTAACACAGTGGTTCCTAGCAATTAATGATTAGGAGATTATAAAATTAGATTAGATAAGGCACTGGAGTTGTGTTATGTTATGTTAATCAGACACCCTAAATGTTAGTCACAATATAGCTGACTCGTCATAGCCACCTATAGTAAAACTGAAGGGTGATGTGTAGCCACTAAACATATTTCAGTACTGATGCTCTTTTTACAATTAAGTTTTCTCAAAATTTGCAGTACTGGGAGCATATTCTTTACTACATTAAATTTTAAGAACAACCCAAATGTGTACGTCTATTGCTTGTGATATTTAGGGAGCAACAATGCATGTGTATTACCTTCTGTGTATCCAGCAAGTGTGTGGATGAGAGATATGACTACCGGAGAATCATTCTCATTTGTATATAAAACAGTATACGGAACAAATGCCCTCATGCTACGAGTAGAGACGACAACCCACCAGAGTCATAGGGTTCCTCCTCACAGGACACAGGGATGGTTGGGGAAGTTTGGCTTCCGGGCTGAAGTCGCAGGTGTTCTTCCTAGCCTGAGGTGCGCAGCGGCACCTCAAATACGCTTATCTCTTTTGTTAAACTGTTGTTGTTGCTAACTCGCTTTGTCTGGCTGTACATACCCTTCGACTAAAGTTAAGCAACTGCCTCTGTCGGACCCCCCCTACAGGTACAGTGCAGCACATAGACCGTGTAGAATCCAACACCAACTTTTGGTAGACAGTATCTCACCAGGGTCAGGTCAGGGTTTTCCCCCATGGCGAGGTGCAAGGAATTATGACGAGGTTTAACTCCCAAGTAGGCTACGCAACTGCTCCACCCAGGGAGCACAGTGCCATCATGTGTAGGTTCCTCATCAGAATCTCCTTTATTAAGTACACCTACTAAATAAGCTGAGTTAAAATAGGTGAGAATAGAGTATTGTTATGGGCCTGTGGATGAATCCCATCACTAAATTAGTCGTGCTGCAAGCGAAATAACCTCATCATTAGGATATTAGTGGTGGCCTGGGAAACAACTTCGTCATTAGGATAGTAATGTAGCCAGGGAAACAACCTTGTCTCAATAAGAGTAGTAACGGCGAAGGAAACAACCTTGTCATTAGTATGGTGTTGATCAGGAGAAGGACCGGGACAAAAAGATGGTGGTGGGAATCAATAAACAGCCTCATCACTACAGTTTGTGCTGGTATGTGCAGGTGCAGAAAACAGCCAGAGACGCTCTTCAAGCAATGGCAGCAGAAATTGATGAAGCAGGACCAGCCGTCATTCCATCAACCACTCCATCCACTACCATTAGCACCCTCAACCAGATCGTGGCACCTCAGAGGCCTATCAGTGTAAGTTCGTAAATATTACAGTGTTTTCCCATGATTGTCAAGCACATTAAGTAACGTGTTTAATTATCTCTATGTGTAAGCTTTTCTCAACCAGGATTGTCCCACAGCTACATAAAATCATTTGGCTGTGTTCATGTGCCTAATATAACACCTACGTGATAGTATATACAATAATGATTTTTGAAAAACACTAGATAACAGTACATTTTTTTCAATGCTACTGTATGTATCAGTTTTGTAAATTCTTTAGTACAGTTGAAACTAAAGCAGTGTTGAAAACAAGGCCTAGAAATTATATTCGTGTCCCACTGTTGTTTAAGGCAAATTAGTTTTCCCGTTCAGTCATATATCGGCACATTAACTTACATCAAGTGTTACTGACAAAATGTTTTTTTTTTATTTTAATGTGAATGATACAGCCCTGCTTTGCCACGCATATATATATATATATATATATATATATATATATATATTTTTTTATTTTAATGTGAATGATACAGCCATGCTTTGCCACGCATATATATATATATATATATATATATATATATATATATATATATATATAGATAGAGAGATATATAGATAGAGATAGATATAGATATAGATATATAGTGGTGGTAGGTGGTGGCGACCATCATCCACTCACTTGATGTAGTGCTGCGTACTTCTTCCTTAGCCTTTATCATTCTTTTTCTGTGCCTGCCCTCCTCTCTTCCTATTTCTCCCATCTTTCGTGTCACTTCTTAATGCGTTTCTTTACTTTACAGGTGGCTTTACATTGAGTGACAAACCAAATGGTTTCCTGTAAGCCAAAAAACCATTTACAACGCTGGGTGGTAACCATATAACCAAATCATACGTGCTCCCTACGTGTCAGCAAGTGCGTTGGTGGAGGGTTAGTGCCCCTTCCTGTAAAACAAATAACTCAAAGGCAAATGGCCACCCCTTACGGGATTGTGGCGTCTGGCTATATATATATATATATATATATATATATATATATATATATATATATATATGTATTATATCATCATCATCAGCCGTTGAGGTCCACTGCAGGACCGGCCTATCCCTACCGAAGCAGGGACGATACAGCCAATGTATCTCTACCCAGTGGCTTAGACTGTCTGGTAGAGATTGTATGTAGGGTGAGAAGTGCTTGTAAGTGTAATTGTAGTGTTGTAGTGGCTTTGGATGTGTGTGTAGTCTGTGAACCAAGTGTAATCGGCCCACCATAAGCCGATTAGGTGCAAGTATACTAGCATGCGACACTGGTTCAACCACAGCACCCCTTGTGTCCGCCAAAGTAGCAAGTGGCTTGGTGAATGCTTCCCAAAACTTTTACAACTCTGGCGGGAGGCGAACCCGCGCTGCTTACCAGCGCGCGAAACGCACACTCTACCACTGTACCACCGAGGTCACTGTACCACAGAGGCTATATATATATATATATATATATGAGTATAAAGCAAAGACTACAGAGAAGGTAGTCGTAATATGATCTCTCTCTCTCTCTCTCTCTCTCTCTCTCTCTCTCTCTCTCTATATATATATATATATATATATATATATATATATTTATATAATTTCACTGCCCTGCTCCAAGCTCACACCCCCCTCTCTTATATACCTCTCCACTCCATCCCTCCATCTCATCCTTGGCCTCCCTCTCCCTCTCTCCCCCTCCACCTCACTCATATACACCCTCCTCGTCAGTCTCTCACTCTCCATCCTCTCCACATTTTTTTTTATGCGAGGAAGAAGGAACCAAAGGCCGCGAGCCCGCCAAACCACCTCACTGTGTTTCTCCTATCACATCCACATCCACACCACAACGCTCCTTCACATCCTGATTTGCCAGTCTGTCCCTCCATGTGACTCCACATGCTCCTCTCAGATAACTCATTTCCACTGCTCTCACTCTTGACTTGTGTCCCTCCAACAAGGTCCAAGCTTCACTTCCATACGTTAGAGCTGGTATCACAATACTCTCAAATAGTAACTTTTTCACTTCCATGCTCACTTCCCTGTTTCTGATCACTGCTTTCAAGGAACCAGCAACCTTTCTTCCTTGTTGTACCCTTTCAAGCACTTCACCCTCCAAACTTCCATCCTTACTCATCACACTACCCAAGTACTTAAACATACTCACATTTTCCATTTCCTCATCATCCAACCTCACTGTACAGTGAGGGACCGTCGCGGTTGTGACCGAAGCTGAAATGAAACTCGTGAATCATTATGAAAGCCCTACCATAGTTATAACCTCGTGGTTGGCAGGCCTGGATCCCTTAAGTTTCGTATGCTGCTGTTCCGATAAGGATTCCTATGAATCCTGGGGCTTTGTTGGAGACTGCATGCGACCCATAATCGGTAAGGCCGCAGCGTAGAACATGTCATTTGGGCACTTTATTGCATGGTCGTGGAGAGTGAGGTTTTGTGCTTCTGAGCTCTCCTCTAGCTTCCTAGGGCTGCCTCACCGGCAATTAGCTTTTTTTTTTTCACCCTTCTGGTGCGCATTAGGCTAGCTAGTTTCTCATTTTCCTCCCCTCCCTGTTAGTTTGGAACAGTAGGTGTCTGTTCCTATTCACTGAGATTACCTATGCTTGCTGCCCACAGAGGGTCCTCCCCACTGATCGCTCTGGGGCGTGAATTGACATGGTCGGGCCTCCCTGGAGTGGTTTGAGAGGGCAATTTCAGCCTTAGGTGTTTGGTCCCGGTGTGTTTTGTACCTTGCTCGTTTTCGTCCTTCTTCCCACTTCCCCCGTTAGGGGGGTTGGTTACTATGTCGGACGCCTCTGCCGCCTCCCCCCCTTTCGGGGGGGAGGTGGTCCTGACAAACTTATGACTCTACCACGGACTGACCCCCACCTGACTGAACGGCCCCAGACTCGTACCGATCTCGACATCAGTGTACATAATACACAGTTTGTCATGATCCATGCTCTCGGTTCCACTTCCTTGAGCAGTATCAATCCTTTCATCATCAAGAAAGTGATTGATTACTGTGCTGGGGATGTGGAACAGGTGAAAAAACTTGCAAATGGAGACTTCCTCATCAAAACCTTCAACTCCTCCCACGTAAAAGATTTGATGAAACTATGTAAGTTCCATGAATATGATGTCAAGCCGTCGATCCCGCACGCCATGAATTCCTGCAAGTTTCATCACCTGCAGGGATCTCATGGTTATGGAAGAGGGCAAAATCATATGGGAACTTGCTCAACAGGACGTAATCAATGCCCAATTTATTACCAGATTTTCTGAAGGCATAAGGACGAAGACTGCCACTATTGTCTTGACTTTTGGCAAAGTTTCACTTCCAGACCAGGTCAAAGTTGGCTACGAAATTGTTAACATAAGGCCATACATCCCCAATCCACTTCATTGTTTAAAATGTCAATTGTATGGGCACGGTAATAAGACTTGTCGGGCTTCCCAGTCAGTGTGTGACAAATGTGAAACACGGGACATGATGCTGAACACTGCACATTGGAGATGGTATGCTATTTTTACTGCAAGGGCGCACACTCCACTTCCTCTAGGGATTGTCCAAAGTGAAAGGAGGAGAAGGAGGTCTGTGTAGTGAAAGCAACTGAGAGCATTTCCTACTATGAAGATAGGAAAAAGGTGAAAGAGTTGCATGCGACTCCCACGCCGAATAGGTCTTATGCTTCAGCGGTAATGTCTCGTCCCGTGATGTGTTCTGTTGAAACAGACAGACCCTGAATCTGTTCCTCTTGCCACACACTCTACCTCTCCATCTGAGCCTCCTGTCCAATCCACCTCTCAAACTGACACCCTGGTTACACCTTCCTACTCTCAGGCTGCTGCTGCCTCTCAGTCAGTAAAGCCTAAACAGAAGTCTGACAACTCTAGTAAGAGTAATATGACCACCCTTACGAAACAGCCACGTCCTCATGTCCTTCCTGCTCTTGGTCCAGCGAGGAAGAGAAGAGTTAGCTCTTCCTCAGGGGGCTCTACGAGCCTAGTTATTGATGAGCAACGTATAGAGGTTTCCGTTAGCAAGCACCGGGATAGGTTCCCCGGTAGCCACTCGCCTGGCAGCGGGTGGTATAAAAAAGCTAAGCACACTGGCTCCTCTCGTAAATCTTAAACCGCCACATTCACTGTTACAATGGAATTGTAGAACTCTTGGGAATAAAGTCCACAATATAGCAATTTTGCTATCTATACACAGGCCAGATGTTGATTGTTTACAGGAGATGCGCTTGGTGGATCACCCTGATCCTCCACAGTTCAATCACTACCATTCGTATAGAAGATATGATGGTCACGGAGTTCCCATATACATACACAAATCACACCCACAAACAGAAGTGGTTCTAAATTCTACTCTGGAAGCTGTCACTTGCAGAGTAAAATTTAATAACACGTATCTGTCTATTTGTTCTATCTGCTGATGGTGATGCTTTCACTCCCCTAACCCATCAACTTCCGGGTCAAAAATTAATTTTAATCGATTTTAACGCCCATCACTGTCAGTAGGGAAACTTGAGGAATGATGGTAGGGGGGAGCAAGTAGCTGACCTAATATTACAGTCAAACTTCTGTCTTCTAAACAATGGTAGAGCGACTCATGTAGATGACTGCACTGGCAACATGTCATGTATAGATCTCTCCTTGTCATCTCCCGAAAACACACTAACATCTCTTGGGACCCATATGACGACTCGATGGGTAGCGATCATTTTCCAATCTTTCTTTCTTATACATGCGATGATTCTCGGCCTCCTCCACCATCTAAATTTAACTTTAAGAAAGCAGATTGGGGGTACTACTCACGGGTCGCCAATCTAGATATATCGGGAGATAACATTGATGAGAAAGTTGCACGCCTACAGACTTCCATTATACACGCAGCTGAGGCTGCTATTCCCAAGACATCTACAATTCCAAACAAGCGTAGAGTTTCGTGGTGGACAACAGATTGCCGACAAGCACTCACAAAGTGCAATAGGAGATATGGGATTTTTGAGAAACAGCCAACAGAATCAAACTTTATTGCCTACAAAGCAGCTAAGGACAATCAAAGTGGCAAAACGGAATAACTGGCGTAGTTTTGTGTCCACAGTGAATCGCTCCACCCCACTAAGTCAGGTCTGGTCCACCATATATGTACTAAACAACAAGTAGACCCCATCACCAATCACCACACTTGAGGTGGCCGGGAATGTCATTGACGATCCCATGGACATTGCCAATACTATAGTCGACCATTTTGCCCAGGTAAGCAGCTCAGCCAACTACGATCCCCCCTTTCTCCACCATAAGTGTACGACTGAGCTGCAAAATTTCAACTTTGCCTAGGAAGATGGAGATACCAGCTACAACTCCGAATTTACATTAGATAAACTTCTCCTTGCCCTTAAATCCTGTAAAGGCTCCAGTCCCAGTCCATCCACCATTACGTACGGTATGATTCAGCATCTTACTCAGGCCAACCTGAGTAAGCTGTTAGTGGTGTACAATGAGATTTGGGCATCTCGCACGTTCCCAAAGTCATGGCACTACGTGCACGTCATACCGATACCTCGCTGGGATGGTCGCCTTACGAGTCCCAGTTCGTTTTGACCTATTGCGCTGACTGACTGTCTATGTAAGGTCTTTGAACATGTGGTTAATCAAAGGTTCCTTTTTGTTTTAGAGTCGAAGGGTGTGTTAAATGATCAACAGAGTGGATTCCATAAATACAGGTTCACTTTGGATCATTTAGTGCACCTGGAGCATTGCATAGCCGAGGCTTTTGCCAATCACGAATTCATGATAGGAATTTTTCTGGATATTCATAAGGCTTATGATATGACCTGGCGAAATGGAATACTACGTAAACTCTATGTTTATGGTTTAAGAGGTAATTTGCCCATTTTCCTTCAGAACCTCCTTACTGACAGAAAGTTTTCTGTCAGGGTACCCTGTAATGTAACCTCAGACGTATTTGTCCAAGAGAACAGGGTACCACAAGGAAGTGTGCTTAGCCCTACTTTGTTCAGCGCTGCCATTAATGACATTCTGTCGTCCGCTTCCGTCCCCAGGACGATTAGATAATCACTCTATGCTGATGACTGTGCAGTGTGGCACTCTTTCCGCAATGCACAGTCCTCAGCAGAGCAGATTCAACTGGCATTTGAATCTGTTCAGCGTTGGGCCCTGGAGTGGGGATTTAAATTTTCCGTCCCTAAGTGTGTCAGTGTTGTTTTTACTCGTAAACTTAACGTACCTCCTTTGCATTTGACTCTAGATAATCAGCCGATACCTTTTCAAAATTCAGTAAGATTCCTGGGTCTCCATTTTGACAGTAGGCTCAGTTGGAGAAAACATATTATTCATTTGCTTGCTTCTTGTAGTAAAAAAGTAAACGTCTTTAAGTTTCTTTTCGGTAAATCGTGGGGAGCAGACAGAACGTCTTTATTGATGGTGTATAAGTTCCTTATCCGTTCTAAGCTTGACTATGGCTCACAAGTGTATGGGTCGGCATCAGATGCTGTACTCTGCAGACTTGATGTGCTTCAGAACGAGTGCTTGCATATATGTCTTGGAGCCCTTCGATGTACTCGTGTGGAGCGGTTGGAAGTGGAGGCTAATGTGGATCCACTCCATCTATGACGTGACCACCTGGTATTTTCTTACGGTATCACCACCCACCGTAAACACTCACTTGGCCTTCCAACTTGTCGGATCCTCCTACAGTGGGAATACCTGCTGTATGCGGCCCTCAAGCTGGTGGCTGTGAGACTTCACTTCCTCTGTGAGGCGTTAGGGTACGACCTTTCTAATGGGGATCAGGGTTAACATCAAAAATAGCGCCCTAGGAGTCTCTTCTTACCACATTTAATACTGACTCGCTCCCCGTCACAAAGTACAGGGTGCCGGAGGTGGAGGTACGATAGTTGTTCCGGATGATCCTCATTAGACACCTAACATCATTCCACTTGTACACCGATGGCTCTAAGATGGATGAATGTGTGGGTGCGAATGTGTGGTCTACGGAGTGCTGCATCCGTTTTCGCTTGCCCCCCCATACGTCCGTATTCACTGCTGAATTATTTGCCATAGATCAATCTATAGACTTTGCTTTGCGTTCAGATCACGACAGTTTTGTCATTTTTTTGGACTCTAAATCCGCCCTTCAGGCAATTCATTCGTGTAGGACTGATTCACAAGAGGTCCTGGGTTGCATTATCAATAAGCTGCACACATGTGCTAAATCCTTCTCTCTGATCTGGGTGCCTGGTCATTGCGGTATTTACGGCAATGAGCAGGCTGACGTACTAGCTAAATTGGCTGTAGAACTCGAGGAGACTTGGGACGTTCCTCGTGAGCTACAGTCTAGTCTCTCTTTCGGAAAGAAATCAATTAATCTTCTGTGGCAAAGTCCGTGGACCGACCTGGCAATTCCATCTGTCAAAAGGACCATATGTGACTGGTCCAGTTCCTCCCGAGGAAGCAGACGGGAGGAGGTCGCTTTAGCCCGCCTCCACATGAATTCCACCCTAATAATACATATGTTACCATATATTAACAGACAATTTCCACCGCGTTGTACCACCTGTGACGCAGTGTTATCTATTAGTCACATCCTTTTGTACTGCAGTAGGTATGCTGTAGAACGTACCTCTCTGGCTGCCTACTGTAGGACAAATGCGCTCCCTTTCACACTTGATTCTATCTTGGGTGATGGGGACGTTGGTGTGACTAATAAATTGATGACTTTCCTGAAAGAGACCAGATTACTCAGAGAGTTGTGATTAATTTTATGAACTTGGTTGTGGTTTCCTTATTTATTATATATATCCTTTTTCTTTTTTTTGTATATAAGGATATGGTTTTTGTACATATGTAAATAGTCAATACACTTTTATATATTTGTGAACCGCAGGAGGAGGTTACATATATATAAATGTTTTTTTTTTTTCTTTTGTTCAGGACCAGTAAATTTGAAATTGTTCTTTTCTCTCTCTCTCTCTCTCTCTCTCTGTATATATATATATATATATATATATATATATATATATAAATTTGATAAGTATTTGATTATTTTGTAGTAGTATAGTAATGAGTCTACATGTGATGTATAGATGGAAGTATTTGTCCTGGTATTATCCATGTATACTGATGTATTCTCTATTACTTATTATGTTTCATAATCATGAATAATAACTTAATATTGGTATGAAATAGATGCAAGTATTTCATATCATTATTTTGGCTTTCATGATTATCGATTTTTGCTGGCCTGATGCCCATTCAGGGTGAAGGCTATTAAGAAAAAAAAAAAATTCGGCTTACACCTTCATACCGAACACAGTTAGTAAATAATAATAATAACTAATTATAATAATATTATTATTATTATTATAACAGTAATAAACAAAATAGTCTAAAGGCCGCTATAAAGAAATGCAAACCACATAATGGATAATGGGCTAATATAGGGAGTTGTTAAATAATAGGGGAGAGCGGTGATGGTTCGGCCATTTTTTACGAAAATATTCGTTGAAGAGGGAATGATGTAAGCAGTCTAGCATTTATTGAGCCCATAGTGAAGTGTCCATCCTTGGCTCTTATGTGTGTTATACTTAATGCTTCATTTTGGTTGGTTATTGAATACTAAAAATACGAAACACCCCCCCACAGCAGGTCCGAACCATCCCACTGTTCAAATTATCAGCGCCCTCCCTTATATCACATAGAAGGAAATACATATAAAACATATATCTGTCTGAAAACCAACTATGCAAACATAAGAACAGATGCGAGGATAGTGATGGTAAAGCATATCATACTACTAGCCTAAGCGTGGCTGTCCAAACGTCTTAATGGACTGGTCTTATCTCAGAAATTAACAAATATATGGACCAGATGGCAACTGAAGTCAGTGCTACCAACCGTCCGTTTGATGGACTGCGGAATATACCACATGTTTAGACTGTCGCCTAAAGTTTTCACCAAATTTCACGACACAACTTTTGTCCCTCACTGTACGTTCACTGACTTCACTTCCCTCGAAGACCATAACATTACACTTCCCTACATTTACCTTCAGATTCCGTTTCTTACACACTCTCCCAAACTCATCCACCAAGCCTTGCAGCTCCTCTTCGTCTTCACTTAACAACACAGTATCATCTGCAAGCAACAGTACAGGGAGTTTCCAAACATTGCCCTCTCATTAGGGCCACTCCAACATCCTCTGCTCTACCTTGTATCTCTTTTATAAGATATATATATATATATATATATATATATATATATATATATATATATATATATATATATATATATATATATATATATATATATAATCATCAGCCGTTTGAGTATCCACTGCGGGACCGGCCTATCCCGACCGAAGTCGGGACGATACAGCCAATGTATCTCTACCAAGTGGCATAGGCTGTCTGGTACTGTAGAGATTGTATGTAGGGTGAGAAGTGCTTGTAAGTGTAATTGTAGTGTTGGAGTGGCTTTGGATGTGTGTGAAGCCTGTGAACCAAGTGTAATCGGCCTGCGCAAGCAGACTGGGTGCAAGCATACTTTATAGTAAGCGACACTGGTTCAACCACAGCACCCCTTGTGTCCGCCAATGCAGTACGTGGCCGGGAGAACACTCCCAAAGTTTATTACCCTGGCGGGGCACGAACCATGGTTCACCCGTGTACGAAACGGACACTCTACTACTATACCGCCGAGGCTCCATATATATATATATATATATATATATATATATATATATATATATATATATATATACAGAGCCATGTGCACCGGCTATATCTTCATAGTCACCTACCCGAGACTGATTCAAATGAAAGGTTAATATATCCTTTCCATACACTCATCTATACAAAATTCATTTTCCCAACTCACTGTGGGAAGACAATTAACTGCCGCTAGAGCAGAATGATCTGCTATTTTCCAGGCTGTTTTTGACACTAGAATTTACCTGAAAGCTACACTGAACACCCAATTAATATTGGAAATATATAGTACCAATAAACATAGTGTTACCAATCTATTTAATGATATCGGACTGTCCACAGGCTGAGGAACTCTTGAGAATGGACCATCCCATGCAAAGACTTGTGCAGAATGGGAATGTGTACTGCATCCAGGAACACGACGGTGGTGTACGGTCTTCCAGGATAACCCTGGAAAATGGCAGAGGATACTTTCACTGTCTCCTTGATCAGCAGCCGCCCTCCAATGCTTCCACGCTGCAGGTAAGCCCATCATTTCACCTTTACCAGCAATGTAATTCCGTGCTGTCCGATACATTAGATGCTGTTGTGTTAAGGTGGCCGTGTTGCAGTGATATGGCAGGTTGCGGATGCCATCTACCTTGCTCTGGTCTTGCCGAATTCCATCACAATAAGAAAAGAAAATTGTGTAGAGGTACTGAGTGACGTATCTGATTTGTAACACCTATTTCTGTCTTTCTGCTGTGTATCCGACTCTAGACATAGATTAGCTAGTCCGTTCCCTGAAACCTATGAAAGATTTGATTTGCAGTGTCCTGTTGAATGGAGGCATGAATAGCACCTCGTGTCAACATATTTCGTACGATGTTCGCACCATGTGTCTTAAGACTGGGGATTCTGAGGCAACACAGAGTATGGGTAACAGCAGGGTTTTTTGTAGGTTACGTCAGTAGCATTGTGGAAAAAAAATGAATTTGATGATCACGAACTGATTCCAAATAATTTCGCCCACTAATAGCCTGGGATTCGAATCACTGACAGTCAATTGACTAGCACAGGTCAATGATAACTTAGCCACCATATAACTAGAGTCTAAAATTATTGGTAATGGATGTCAATTATTGGAAGCAGTGATAGTTGCTAATAAAGTAAGATCTTACTATAGGCTCCCAGTAAGGTAAATATGAGAAACTGTGTCCATTAAAACTCCGTTATTACCAACCGTATAAAGTTCATGTGCCACCGTCCTCCAGTTTACAGTACCAGCGGAATAAACTAATTTTCAACGTTAAACCGCAGGTGAGTGACATTGTGGCACGTCTGGACCCTTCATCTAACCTGGTGTTTATGGACCTGTCGTGGGGAGGAGAAAGAAAAGGACGCGTCCACATCCGTCTGAGCCCAGATACGCCCCTGGCCAGACAGTTTTTGCTGCTGTGTACTGGCCAGCGCGGTTACTCCTACCGCAACACTGTCTTCTTTGAGGTTACGTACAAGGGCTTTCCGGGAGAGAATGTGGTGGGAGGTGATTATCAGTACAATAATGGATCTGGCGGAGCCCCACTGCTTCCAGATTTGCGAGGAAAATATAGAACAGGAAGGCAGGGAGTGTCATGTCTGAATTTAGGCCAACAAGAAATCACAACTGTGCTCAGTTTGCTATAGTCACGAGGGACACAGCAAATGATGATTGTTATTATACTGATATATTTGGTATGGTAGAGAGTGGACTGGATGTGGTGAGGGCTGCAGTCAATGCCCCACACATCAGACAAGTGACGATATCTGATTGTGGTGTTGTCGTGCATATCCAGTAGTGTGTGTGTGTGTGTGTGTGTGTGTGTGTGTGTGTTGTGTGTGTGTGTGTGTGTGTGTGTGTGTGTGTGTGTGTGTGTGTGTGTGTGTGTGTGTTGTGTGTGTGTGTGTGTGTGTGTGTGTGTGTGTGTGTGTGTGTGTGTGTGTGTGTGTGTGTGTGTGTGTGTGTGTGTGTGTGTGTGTGTGTGTGTCTCTCTCTCTCTCTCTCTCTTAATTAATTAATTAATTAATTAAGGCGTTTAAGTAATCACTGCAGAACAGACAACTGCCTTAGAATGCATTTTGACACCATCCATTTGGAAACCAGCTCCGCTAAACTCATCAGCGTGTTACCTTTATCATTACACACAGTGGTGGAAATAATATTGAAAATGCTCACTTTCTTTTTTCTTCTTCCTGTTCTTGTTTTTTTTTTTATTCCAGTTCCTTAATTTTTAATTCCTTGCTAGTTAAGACCTCACAGTAAAGACTGTTAACTCAGCCCAAGTCAAGGATTTGCTCAAACTGCGGTAGTTTCATTGCTTCAATGTCGAGTCGAAGATCCCACGCTCCATGAATTCCTTCAAGGGTGTAATCACCTGCAGGGATTTCATGGTTGCGGAGGATGATATCGGACATGAATTTGCTCAGCAAGATGTAACAGACGCACCATACCTTCGTTATTGTCACCAGATTGGTTTCGATTATATAGTTACCTTAGGCAAACCACTTTAGACGGATTTTTTTATGTTGGCTCTGGTGTTTTTTTTTAATATTATGTGATGAAAGGTCAAATGATATAGGTTCAGATCACTGAAACGTGGCACCAAGATTCCGTAGTAATTACCACCTTTTGCACGAAGGGAAGGGGACAGTTACCATTTTCATTGGATTTTGTAGGGGTGATGGGGAAGACCATCCTGAATTTCCTCAGAAATAGTGGATTTTTTTTTTTTTTTTTTTCGTTTTTCTCACCTTGCAGCTTTACTTAGGAAGAGCACGTTGAGTGAGAATGAAGTGCTTTATTCACAATGAGATAGTTTGTCTCACAATATGACCACATCCACTACTTCCTGAGAAACAACTTTACTGGAACTATTGCCACCTTGACTCTAAAAAAGATACAGAGTTGTATCGAGGAGCAGGAACGTTTTGGTGTAAGGACGTGATAAGTGCATCTACAGCGTGAAGATGCGATGTGCTGGAGGTGGTAAGAAGTGAAATATTTCCCAAGTAAAACTGATGGTAACCCACAGAGTACGATGAGTCTCTCTATCTATCTATCTATTGCCAGACGTCTTAATCCCGTATGGGGTGGCCACAAACAAATCGCCTCCACGTCGCCCTGTCCCCCGTCATTTCACTGCCCCGCTCCCAACTCACATCCTTCTCTCTCATATACCTCTTCACTCCATCCCTTCATCTCATCCTCGGCCTCCCCCTCCCTCTCCCCCCCCCCTCCATTGTATTGTTCATTATTGTACAAAATTTTATCCATCTTTCTGTCTATCTGTCTGTCTTTCTGTGCACACAGGATGGCTCATATATAACGCTCCATTTCGACTTCGAATGACAATTTTTTGTGTGTTTCGGGGACGGCTTAGTCGGTGTTAGCAGTACCTACTCTGCATTATTTATTCATTTGCTACTCTAAATGCCACAACCACGTCCACACTGGCTGACTGAGCCGTCCGCAAAACACAAGATACTGCCACGTCAGGTTACGAATTTTACTGGCTATCCTGTATATATATGGTTCTCTCTCTCCCTCTGTGTGTGTGTGTGTGTGTGTGTGTGTGTGTGTGTGTGTGTGAACAAAATAAAAAGTTTTTATTCGATTTAACTAAATATAATGTAAGTATTAAGGGTCAGGCACTTGCTTTGCATAGTGTTTTTGAGAATAATAGGTCAAGGAGAAAGAATGGTATCAAATTTAATCTTGCAAGTCAGCTTAAACAGTTTTGTGTCCTTTTTCTCCCAAACTTCATGGATGGCTTTAAAGTAATGTAAAATTTAAGGGATTTGATTTGGACAAGTCAGAGGTCAAGGTCACAGAGCAAGGTCAAAGTTCAACCCATGCATCTGTAGATGAATAAAATAACTAAACATGAATGACCGCTCAGAGTACAACACCTACGCCCAGCAATTATCAAAGGACTGAACATCTGACTTTGGTCTATGACTTTTTATGACCTCATCCATGCCTGACCTTTAATCCTGCCACCAACGCTGGCCCAAATCACACCAGAACTTTTTATGTAGACTTTGCCCACTGCCCTTGGCCTTCGAATAAGCCCTCTCAAAGTCCAGTCCATTTTATCCTTCCATTACTTTTAAGCGTTACCAAAGTTTTTTTTTGAATAGGATGAAGGCTTTTCAAGTTGGCCATGCTCTTTGACCTTAACTGTTGACTTACTGTTAAAAAAAAAAAAAAAAAAAAAAAAAAAAAAAAAAAAAGGCTAATCCCGCGAGTGATCCTCAGCTATTCCACAAAACTCGGTGAAAAACAGACCAAAACTGCTTTAGCTACTTGGTTCAAACAGAAACACGCAACGAAATTTGACCTTGCCCTGTGGCCATGATTTTTGACTGATTGTTCAGGAAACTGAAGCACTTCGCTCATGCTATGCTGTCAGCCCTTCACCAAATTTTGTTTTAAATAAAATACAAACTACCTTGCTAATTCATATTTTGACTTAGTTTTGTGGCACTGACTTTGGACCTGTTGTTCTAAATAGCAATAAGTCAGCCCCATGACTGACCATCAACCCCTACCACCAAGTTGGGTTAAAGAATAATGCTGTATTGTTGAGTTACACACACACACACACACACACACACACACACACACACACACACACATGCATGGTGTAAGACAATATATAACACCTGCTCTTACTTCGGGAGTGAGGGTATAATCAGTTTCAATCTGATATGGACCAAATCTGATGGAAGCGTCAAGGTCAAAGGTCAAGATTACATGTCAGCGTTATTTTGTAGTTTTTATCTAATTTACAGCAAACTTTGTGATGGGTTCAGAGTAAGGCAAGGGTAAAGGGATGCAATTTTGAAAACATTTAACCAGGGGTAAAGGGTAAGGTCCACTCAAAAAGTTTTGATCCAATCTGAACCAGTTTTTGTGGATGAGCTAAAGGTTGCGCAAGAGGAATCGGTCGAATGTCAGGGTCGCAGAGCATAGTCAAAAGCTGGACCCTTTGACCAATTATTGGGTGCAGATGTTGGAGTCTGTGAAGGGTTCTTGTTGTAAACTGTAATGTAATAAGTTATCATTTCCATATATTCCATTTCGAAGCAGCTTGAGTGCTGACGAAAAAGGACATATAGCACAGGCAAGCTCGATAGCGATCGGATTCATATATGCCATTTGGCAAACTGTTGGTATAAATTAAAACTCATGATTCATTAAGGGTGCTCAATACATACTTTCACAAAACCATGATTGCCTTTTTACATTTCTGTGTCAAGTAACTTATAAACTGTGTATTATCTTGCATTCATTATGATAAATGAAGTCTCTTTCAAAATTCATTTGTATTACTTGCTTTTACTCATACTTGCGATGTGTAATTTTGTTATTGTGGCCTGATCACGATCCTAAGTGTGTACATAAATGTATATGTAAATAAGAAAGTGACTAATATAATGGCATATCCTGAAGCCCCAGGCATGGTAGGGACTGTGTCTGTCACACCTGAAAGTAATTTTACCACCAACTGCTTGTATTTATCCCGCAATTATTTAGTGCAGGTCAAGTTTATTATAAAAATTCTACCTTCTATGAGGAGTTCGATCTTTTCCAAGCTAATAGCAGGGGAAAAAAAAGAAAAGAAAAGAAAAAGAAACAGTCCTTACCTAGCTTGGATTTGGAATGTAAACCAATAAATGACAAGAAGAATCACACTGCCCAGAGTGACCAAATTCAAACGGCGTTCTAGACCCATTGCTTCGTCTTTGCTTGGTCATGCTAGTTGTCACTCCTAAGTGCAGTCGACAGATAAGAGATATCAATGTATCGCGCAACTCTCGAGATATATCCATCACTAACACAAAAATGGATTTATTCCTGCGTCGACGATACGCGGTATATATCTGTGCCTAAAATACTGTACATATTTCAGTTTTCAACAATTAATCAGTAGTTTTCGGTTTATGTGTTTTCATACAGTTTATTATTTTTACTCCATAAGTATTTTCAAGTTATAACTGTCACAGCTACCTTGTTACTGGGCAAGTTGAATGCAAGAGAATGAATGAGGTATTAGAATAAGTTGCCTATCGGTAAAAGAGAAGCAATTATTCATGAAGTCCCAGTCTACTCCTTTAATATGAAAGGCGGCATTCAAAATAGCATCCATGTCCTATGCTGAACTACTGGGTTAACAGGAACAAGAGGGAGGAAAATATTATGCAAGAGTCTGACAGACAGGAAATCCACCTCTGGTGTTTGTTGTTGTAAGTTGGATATATTGATACCACCAGCTCCCTATGAGTAGGAAAAGAAGATTAATTTTCAGTTTTCCCCCAGAATCAGATTCACAGCCATCGACTTTACCCTCCGGATCCCGCATTGCACTGCTGGGTGAACAGGAGCAAGAAAATAGTAGGTTTTATCCAAAGAGAATAACTGGTCCAGAAATCGAATCCATAATCTTCCATAGTTGCGAATCCATAGTTGCGAGCTGGGTAGGTTGCCACCGCACAACCGTCTCCTCCTTGGAATAACTAACTGATGCCTTTAGTATACCGCGAAGGACAGGAACCGGTAGGCACTGAACGAAATCTTACTGTGCATCTGAAACGTTATGGAGGAAGTGCTTGAGACGAATGAGGTTTTGCTGGCGAGAAAAAAGAAAATGGCTGATACATAGCAAGACAAGAAAAGTACACCTGAGCTCCACTGCCGTTCCTTGGAGTATGTCATTAAAAGTTAGATTATACAGGCATAATTCGTCAGAGTCATGAATGTGAAAATATCCAGGTTCCCAAAGAGTTTAGGATATAATCCTCACCCAAACATAAGAAGTTATAATTGTAGGTAGTAGTATGTAGTTTATATATTTATTTTTAAACTTCCCGCGTTGCTTCAAGAGGGTAGACAGACGGTGGAGGGGTTTTGGTTGTAAAAATGTATTTGATTAACTTGCGCAATTAAATGTTTAGCGGGAAGCTGCCTTGCATAATACACTCGCGAACAGTATACTGATGACATCCTACTCTCTCTCTCTCTCTCTCTCTCTCTCTCTCTCAGGAGCTAAATGGAGGGATCTACCACTTCCCGGAAACCATTAGAGATAATCCATCATAATTCCCCCCTCTCTCTCACTCTCTTTCTCTCTCTCTCCCTTTCTCTCAGCAGCTAAATGGAGAGATCTACCAATTCTCGAAAAGCATTAGTTATAATCCACCCTAAACCCCCCCTTTCTGTGTGTGTGTGTGTGTGTGTGTGTGTGTGTGTGTGTAACAGTAATTTTGATCACAATTGATCACAGTCAGTAGCTGAAAATACACAAGTCCTTAGGCTAGTATCCTTATCCAAGGGCGTCAACAGTCTGACCCTGGCTGCCCTGAGGAGCGCCGACACATTACCAATGCTCACCGAGGCGTAGGCACAAGGGGACAGACCGCGTAATCTTTACCCCGCTGAGTTTCGAACCCTTGCGGGTCTTCCAACACAACGCGCCTGGAGCTGCACTTCACAGGTGAGAGCTCACCTCACCCACGCAAGTAGCGCAGCCTGAGCGGTGCCCGAACTCCGATCAATTAAACAGGGAGTCGAGTGCTCTATCAATAGCGCCACCAGGCGTGTGTGTGTGTGTGTGTGTGTGTGTGCGTGTGTAAAGCTGCCTTATATTAAGAGGCCTACAGTGGCGAACAGTTCACTGATCCCATCGTACACACACATTCTCTCTCTCTCTCCCTCTGTGTGTGTGTGTGTGTGTGTGTGTGTGTGTGTGTGTGTGTGTGTGTGTGTGTGTGTGTGTGTGTGTGTGTGTGTGTGCGTGTGTGTGTGTGTGTCAGCTGTGGAGGGATCTAGCAATTCCCAAACTCCATTAGAGGAAATCCAACAAAATATACAACCCAGCCATTTTTCCTTTGCAAGCTTTCAGCCGGAAATAGTGTGGGGTTGAGGGATACTCTCTGCTGAGCCCTACCAGCGCCGCCCCCCACATCTGATATGGCGGAAATATTGTCTCTATGGGATACCTTTAATGGAGAGAGAGAGAGAGAGAGAGAGAATGGTGGCATTAGCACGGCAACGGGTTATCTTTAAAGGAAAAACAATATCATCCAGGCACAAGCTTATTTAGGGAGCAGTTCACTGCTTATATTTCATAGTGATTGTACAGGTCACACATCAAAGACACTGAGCAACGTGGAGCCACAGCAGGTGTAACAACCGCTCAACATATCATGGGTATCGAATTTGATGTTTGTGTTGCCGCTCTGCAGAGGTATATGCATGGATACACTGGTATTTTATTTACGAGTACTTCCTTAAAATGTAAATGGGTCACAAAAGTATCGGTGCACGATATGCGTAAAACATTTGGGAACACAGAACGAAGGTCACTGAATTATTAGTGTCCGACCTACCATAAGCTTATAGCTCTGATGTCGGGAGATGTAATATCATCGCCAACTAACAATGACTTCTTGCAAACATATTGCAAATGTTATGTTTACATAAACAATGTTAATACATAATGAGTCGTTGGTAATGTACAACAGTTGTTCGAATGTTTTCGATAGGCATCGGACCCCCTGTGCACCAATACTTTTGTGACCCAGTGTACTCTTATGAATAAAATTACAATATGGAGACAATTTGCATGGATTTCCCCAAATACAGTGTGTTGTTATAAATGAAAAGTTAATAGTATGATTCCCCTGAAACAATGAATACTGCGCCACGAAACCCATATTCGGGTAAGAGGTACAGGGAGGGGCACTAATCCTCCACCAACCCCACTTGACACGTAGGGAGAACGTTATGCCAACAGCATCTGGTGTTCCCAGGCGGTCACCCATCCAAGTACTAACCAGACCCAACGAATAATTTTCAGCTTGTGTTGAAGGTGCTCCATCTCCTCCCTAATGTTACAGTCCATTTCTACTAGACAAGCTTCCTTTTCTTTTGTCTTCTTCTGCATTCAACTGGCTTAGAAGCACCAACTTCCTTCTTTTCTCCATTTTCCTTTTGTGATTCTAAATTTTTGTTACAGCTCTTACATTCCTACTGTAGTCAGCAATATGACATCTTGCAATCAGAGTCTCTCTTTTCATGTTTTGTACAGTTACTTCTTTGTTTAATGGGAATCCCCTGCTCAACAGTTGCCTGTCCATGAAAAAGTAGCAGCAACTGTTTTAGGACTGCCTGTAGGTCTTTGCATTTTTGTCTCCTTGAAGAATACCATATAGCAAGGTGTCAGCTCTTTCCTTTCTTGGGTCAAATATTCCAAAATGTTCTCTTCCTTCTGCTGAGTTAGCACGATCTAGTAGATGACCATGTTGGCTCATGACTGAATCGCATTTTGTTTCCTTCCCTCCGCCCACCTCTACCAATATTCTCAATGGTCTGGTTAAGTTTCGTTAAGTTTCTTTCTAGCTCGTGCCACTTTGACATCTGTCTTGGGTCCATCCATGTCATAAGGTGGATCAGACAGCATGTGACATGAGACTTTTTGAGTTGTTTTCTTACCACTACAATAAATCTTTTATATGCAGCCTTGAATTCTAGTCTCTGTGCATCTGATACGTCTTTCTTTAGCTCTTGTTTGGTAACAAAACCAACACTTAGTTTGGATAGTTCAAAGTGGTTTAATTTCCTTTCTACATCAACAGCCACCAGTGTTGCCAGCGACGCCTTCTCTACAATATCTTTCTTCATAAACCGTTGTAAAAGACCCACTAGCAGGTCTTTCATGTCTGTTGAAGGGAAGCATAGGTGTATCTGTCTGATACTTGTTTAGGACTTGCTGCATTTCCCCTGATATCAGGAGGAAGAAATTCAGCTTTGCCAGGATTAGGGGATTTCCAATGGCTTTTATAACTGCTGTAAATGATTTGTTATTTGGTTTACTAATTTTCTTTGCCTTGACGGCATTGCAGTAGGCAGTCACTCTTGGCATGAAAACAATTGCCCTTTCAGCTGTCTCTTTGTTTTCCAACCACCTGTGACTACAATACTTTAGAGAGAAAGTGTGGACAGCTACAGTGGCAAACTCTTCCCGGCATGCTGGTGTGTTATGGAACAGGTAATACAGTTTTGATATAAAAACTTCCAAGTAACATCCTGAAACTACACATCCTGCTCAGAAGGCAGCATCTTGCAACTACACTCGGTTTCACGGAGTCCGACGCACTGATTTTGCCAGCCGAGGACAGATGGATTTGGTAACACTGCGCGATGCACTCGGGCTGTGATTGGTCGATTTCTGTTGTGTTTGAACGTGCTCTAAATTGACTTTGTATTCCAACCAAGGCCCTCATTGATTTGTTAGATATCGGAAAATACAGATACAAATTAAAACAGTGATATCGTTAATAATGAATATGTGCCTTTTAAATTACTAGAGATAAACCTGAACGACAATGATAACAAAAACAAAGTAAAGTCATGACTGGACGCATACGGACAACAGTCAGCGACTGATTTATTTGTGTAAATTCATTGCATTATGTTTGATTTCGTTCACACTGCACGAGGTTTTACAGTATTATAGCAGCAGAGTTCAACTATTATTTTCTCATGGGTTTTGCTTTTATCTTACTTTCCTTTCTTCCATCATTAACAAAAATTCGGTTCATTCTATAATGATTTAAGCCATTAATTTCCCGGCTCTCTGTCGAGGGGACAGAGATACATGCTTGAGGGGAGGGTGCATGATGACCAGGGATAGGGTGTCTGTCTGTCTGTATGTTTGTGTCTCTTATTATACGAATATGTTAGGGAAAATCAAACACCAAACTTATTCATGTAAGAAATAATTATACTGGATCTGACTGGGAATACAAACAAATGCAGATTTTTAAAGCTACTGTTACCTATGAAGGTAATAAAAATGTGTATGTACTCTACTGTATGTATTGAGAACAGCATGTATTGACCCCAGTGAAGTGTGTGTGTGTGTGTGTGTGTGTGTGTGTGTGTGTGTGTGTGTGTGTGCTCACACAAATCATAATTATTAGAAGATAAGTTAAGTGTATCTTAGGTCAGGTTGAATATTAGCAGATGAGGCAATGAAGGGCATGGTGTAGAGTGTAGATTGTGACACTTTGTAGCAGTGGTGGGAAAAACATTCGAGCCTTTACAGGACCTCGGAACCACCTCGCTGTGAACATCTAAATTCCCGCCATAGTCGCTAACTGTGTTCGTATGCATCCAGTCACGAATTTACTTAGTTGTTGTTATCATTGTCATTCAGGTTTATCTCTAGTAATTTAAAGGGCACATATTTATCATTAAATATATCATTGTTTTAATTTGTATCTGTATTTTCCAGTATCTAACAATTTAATGAGGGCCTTGGTTGGAATACAAAGTCAATTTGGTGCACGTTCAAACACAACGGAAATTGACCAATCACAGCCCGAGTGCATCGTGCAGTGTTACCAAATCCACCTGTCCTCGGCTGGCAAAATCAGTGTGTCAGACTCCGTGAAACTGAGTATAGTTCTCTTGTCTGTTTCCTTTTGCAGTGTGTTGTATGCCTTTCAATTGACTTCTGGACCATCCACTGACAGCTGGACCAGTTTGTTGTAGCTGAACTCAGTTACTGTAGTCTCTATTCGCTCATAGAGTAATCCCTTGATTATCCATACATCCATTATCCAAAAAAATCCATTATCCAGACACTGTGATCTGGCTGTTCAAAACCATTATTCATACAATTTTCCATTTTACCTGGACAAAATGCTTGTGTCCAGGTGGAAATTATGGCTGCGTGAACAAACATTCTCACCCAGGCAGGCAGGGTCTTTCATGTTTTTTCATGTTGCTGCATGGTATGTCCCTGCAGTGGTGACTGCATGCCAGTGGTTGATGGGCCTGCTTGACCATGGAAACTGCATGGCTATGGTTTATAGGTCTGCTAGACCAGACAGAGTAGTGTTAAACAACAGGAACAATTGTTGTATGATGTACTGCAGTGGCCTTTTACAATGGCTTTCAAGTTAGGTTACATACAAAGGGAGGCCAGGGGAAAAGTCCATTATCCAGACAGACCCACTTTCCAGACATGCCTTTGGCTCTAGTACATTGGATAATTTCAGTGATTACTGTGCATCTGAAGCCGTTCCATGGCCCATGAACTCCGATGCCAGGAAATAGGTAACTACTGTGCTCTCATCCCATATGCATACGTGTACACTCTACAAGAATTCCACCTGGACCACCTAGTCGTGGGATATGGCTAACGTGGCACCAGCACGTGTGTTTCTGTGTTCGTGTGTACATGCCCGATAATTTTTCGAATTGCCAAACTTCATCCTCTGTGATGTATCATATTATTATGTGGTCAATGTATTATGCTGTGATATTGGCTAATAAATGTTGTGATTGTTTGGGATAACGAGCTGTGCACTATGCTATATATAAAGTCTGATTTATATAAAATAATTCTTCTCTTATCTCGTAGCGTGAACCACGACGCAGGTTGAGCTGTGGTTCAGGAACAGCGAGCAAGTTCACCCACAATTGGCACAATGTAGGGGGAAGGTGAAAATGTGGGAGTAAGCGGGAGCTTGGCAGGTGAAGGGAAGGGGGGATGTAGTGGGGTCATGTCATTTAGCCTACTCCAACAGTTATATTTTCTTGCCATTACAGTATATTTATTAAGGTGTCAATGATATCCTGTATCCTAAAAAATAATAAACCTATTTGTTTTTTATTATTCATTATTTTAGACAACTGATTACACAATTTAAATTACACCAAACATAAATGGGAGAAATGGAGTTCCCCCGAGCTAATCCCTGTATTGGACTATATAGTCCCGCTAGGGTTACAGGAAGGAGCTACCCCTACCGGCACGGCAGCCCGGGCGAGGCTCGAACTTGCAATCCCCCGATTACAAGTCCAGCGCGCTACCACTGTGCTACCGCGCCCCCCTACACCAAACATACGATACCCCATCTCTCGTTAACGGACAACATGCAGCCTCCTCCACCATCTCGACTCTCTACTCATTAGCTGCCTATCAGTAGACACACACACACATAATTAGTTTGTGCTAATGAGCAATGACGTTGCACATAATATGTTTATCAACAGTTTAATACTGTGTCAAAATACAAGTGCAATGCATTATCAACTCACCTTATGGATTACGTTAGCCAATAAACAATACTTCTGTGCATACCCAACATTTCATTAAGTCATGGGGTAGTCGTACTCACAGTGATGTTTTCTTAAATGTTTTAGGTAATCATGAGTTCAGTGACGGATACCAGTTAGAGGGGAGGTGGCCGCTGAAACCCCCAATCCTGATAGCTAATCTAGTGCGCTATAGTGTCACTGTAGAGGTTCCTGTTCCTCCAGTTATGTCAATTAATAAGGTTAAGATAGTGATACATTGCCATTTCGTATGAAAAATACAAACAGTCTATTATGAACTCTAAAAATATATTAGGGAGCATACTGTGGGAGCATTGCAACTCTCATGTATCACTCATAGTCTTGGTCCGTTTGTTTCAGTATTGCCAGCCTGACAATGAGGTGATGATGGATATGATATTAATTATAATGCTAGGTGAAATTAGGCTCGACTTCTCGTTCCTATTTCACCTAACGTGGAGTGGGGTCCTCTTTCGAGACCGGAGCTAGTGCAATAAAGAGAGGCAGGACACAAAAACTCTAGGTAACAACCTTTACACATATATTACCACAGTCAGACACAGGACAAATCAGCAGATATTACAGCACAATATGTAGCAATATAAAACCTTATCTAGGATATGAGTATCTCGCAGGATACTTGCTTCTCTGATACTAATAACAACACAAACAATCCTAATGTATCAGGAGTGCAGTAAATCGAGGCGCACACGCGGGGGCGCGGGAGGGGGTTGAGTCTCACTAGGAGGAGATAGGGGAGGTGCAGGGAGTGACTTGTGACGGCTAGGGGAAAGTTATGGTAATACTGTAAGGCAGCAGATACTAGCCGTGAAGTTTGTATGGTTTCCACTAGCCAAAATACTTTGGTGATTGATTTTATCCTTGATTTACACTTACTTGAGATATGGGAGTGAGAGCGGGTGGTAAACAAGATTTATTGGTAGCGTGGGGGGAGGAGAGAATACTATTAATACTTCCGTTCATAATATTCCTTCACAGTAATGGGGGTATGTCTTTATAGGCACAGGCTTATTAATTGTATAACAGAGATGTCACTCACACGTATAGTCAATCGGATCTTGTTCCACACTCTCATCCTTTAACTTCTCACTGTGATCTGGTTTACCCCAATATTCACTATATGAAATCATTGCACAATACTTACATTAAGGGAAATCACACTTAACCTAAATCACTCATGTTACAATATCACACGTATTCATCAGGAGGATAGGCAGGAACATGTCATTGGTGATCCTGCTGGGCTAGGGGCACCGTCAATGCGAGGCATGCCGAGAGGGCATGGGATAACTCGCAAGGGCGTCCTCTCGTGTCCTGGACTCCCTGTGGCTTCCAGACTTGGCTCCGGCGTGTGGCCCTCGGGACTGGGGCCAAATAGCTCCAGGAACCTCTGTGATAGGTCCCGGCGTCGTGAGGGCGTAGAGAGATCACGCCCGGGTGTCCTGGGGAGAACCGAGAGAGACTGTCGGCTGCGGTCTCCAGCGTCTAGGGGCGCCAACAGGGGAGGGCTGCGGCAGCGACTTCCACTGGGGTCCGTCAGGTGTGTCTGCTCTAGAGCCAGGCGTAGAGAACAGAGACCAGGGGAGGCTGGGAGGCCTGTCTGGGTCACTCTGGGACAGGAAGCCTGGGCTCCAGTCTCCTGCCGTGGGGACGTCTCTCTACTCTGCACGCCCTCGGAGTGACCGTAGATCGTCTCACGAGGGAGGGAGCGACAATAGGTCGTCTCTACCACGACACTCTCGGAGCGACCATACATCGTCTCACGAGGACGGGAACGACCATAGATCGTCTCTACCAGAGCACCTTGGGAGTGACCATAGATCGTCTCTACCGGAACACCTTGGAAGCGACCATGGATCGTCTCTACCGGAACACCTTGGGAGCGACCATGGATCGTCTCTACTGGAACACCTTGGGAGCGACCATGGATTGTCTCTACCAGAACACCTTGGGAGCGACCATAGATCATCTCTACCGGAACACCTTGGGAGCGACCATAGATCGTCTCTACCGGAACACCTTGGGAGCGACCATTGATCGTCTCTACCTGAACACCTTGGGAGCGACCATTGATCGTCTCTACCTGAACACCTTGGGAGCGACCATTGATCGTCTCTACCTGAACACCTTGGGAGCGACCATAGATCGTCTCTACTGGAACACCTTGGGAGCGACCATAGATCGTCTCTACCTGAACACCTTGGGAGCGACCATAGATCGTCTCTACCTGAACACCTTGGGAGCGACCATAGATCGTCTCTACCGGAACACTTTGGGAGTGACCATAGATCGTCTCTACCAGAGGGGCGCCGTCTGGAGTCTGTTTTCTAACTCCACCCCTAGCTAGCTCAGCAATTCCACTATGCGAAGGTAGTGTCCTTCTCCTACGGTGGCGGCGGCGTTGTGGCTGCATGTCACAGGGGCGCACGGCCCGGGCTGACGTGTGTCGCTGTTGCCCGGAGTGGTGGTGGCTGGTGGCGGCCACCCCGTGGGGTCCGTGTGGGGGTGTCGGCATATTTGTGGGCACACTACGCTGTTCTTGGCTTGCCCTGTCGTCGGGGGTACTATGGTATTCTTCGGGGGCACTGTTTTTCAAGCCACGCATTTTACCACTCTCCCCCTGTAAAAAGTCACGTCCCCGTGGCTGGAGGTGGAACGCTTGTGTGTTGGAGGTGGTGTAGTTGGCTGGAGGTGTTGCAGCATAGTTTGCCAGGCGACAGTGTAGGAGTTCTCTTCTTGTGCTGGGTCGTAGGTGAGGAAGAGTGTGGAGGTGGTGGTGGTAGACTGGAGGAGGTTTAGCAGGTGGTGTGGCCCGCGGAGTCGGTGGTTCCTGCCAAGGGTAGGTGCCCGCTTCACTCTCATCTTGCTTGGTGTGGCTGTCGGTGTGGTTGGGGGCCGAATGCTGGATACTGCGGGTAAGGGCCGGGTTTTGTGCAGTGGTAATGCAACGTTGAGTCTCTGGGGAGTACAGGTAGAGGGGATTTGGGCCTGATGTAGCTTGACGGTGTGAAGTCGTGGAGAGGTGGGTGGTGTAGGGGTGTGTGAGTATCAGGCAGGCGGGTGTGAGAGGTGGCCCGAGCAGGTGGTGGTGGTCTTGAGTGTCGGGGTGGGGGGATAAGTGGGCGTCTGGGATGGGCGGGTTGTTTTGCATGTTGTGGGCGCGGTGGGGCGCGGTGTTGGTGGAGTGGGTGTACGGATGGTGGGTGGGGAAGGGGGGTGGTAGTGGGTTGTGGGGAGGGTGTGGTGGTGTGGGCGGAAGATGTGGTAGTGGGCGTCTGGGATGGGCAGGTTGTTTTGCGTGTTGTGGGTGCGGTGGGGCGTGGTGTGGGCGAAGTGGGTGTACGGATGGTGGGTGGGGGAGGGGGGGTGGTAGTGGGTTGTGGTGAGGGTGTGGTGGCATGGGCAGAAGATGTGGGAGTGGGCGTTGAGGGGTAGGCCATGGAAGGAAGGGGTGAGGGTGAGGGAGGGGTGGCGGGGGAGGCGTCAGATGAGGTGCTGGGGGTGGTGGCGGTCGGGGAGGTGGAGATAGTAGGGGGGGCGGAGTGGGAGGGTGAGGAGGAAACATAGCACTCATATGTGACTGTAGAGGGTGGTGCGGGAGCTGAAGGGGGCTGGGGGTGTGGGGCTGGAGCGGGGGAGGTGGATGTGCGGAAAGGCCGCACGTGCCGGTTGCGGAGGGTACTGGGAGTGCCGTGGTAGTCTACGACCACTTGGCATGGGTTGGGGACTTTGGTGATGGTGTGGGGCCCTGTGAAACAGGGGGCGAGCTTGTGGGGAGTGGGAAGTTGGGCGACGACGACTGTGTCACCCGGGTTGAAAGGGTTGGTGGCTGTGTCGGGTCCAAGGTCTAAACTCTTTTGTAGGTGGTATATCCGCCCTTTTAGCAGGTGTAGCGGGTCTGTGGTGGGAGCGGAAGCGGGCGGTTGCAGGTGATGGCGTAGGGGTAGTAGGAGGGGGATTATGCCAAAGATTCTTTCGTGGGGGGAAACCCCGTCTTCTCGGGGGCATGAATTCATGCCCCACTGGACAATTTTTACATGTGCCGGCCAATCGTCGTCTTTTGTAGCCTCGATTCTGGTGCGTAGCTGATTGATAAGGGTACGATGGCTACGTTCACATACCGCGTTCCCTTGGGGCCAGTATGGTGAGGAGTGGGAGAACTTGTACCCGAAAATCCTGGCCAGTTCTTCCCAGACTTTTCCGGAGAACTCGGGGGCATTATCGGAATGGATGGCTTGGGGAATGCCAAAGTAAGGGAACACGTGTCGGAGCAGGGCATCGGCGACAGCGACGGCATGATGTTCCTTAGCTGGGCTGGCTACTACGAATTTGGAGTACGTGTCAACAAAAGTGATCACATATTTATATCCAGATTTAGGGGGAAGAGGGCATCTGCATTGGTGTGGAGCTTTCTGGGTCTGTATGAAATCTCGTACTGAAACTCTTCTAGGGTGTCACGCCACCAGACGAGTTGGGCGTTATGGGAGTCTGATTGGCGCAGCCACTGGAGTGATTGGTGGTCGGCGATTATCGTGACTTGGGTCCCGGAAAGATAAGCCCTAAAATATTGGAGGGCCCAGATTATGCCGAGGCAGTCTCGCTTGGTGGCGGCATAATTTTTTTCGGCTGGGTTCAGAGTGCGGCTGGTGCAGGCGATGATGTGCTCCCGGCCGGCCTGTACCTGGGCTAGGACGGCGCCTATCGCGGTAAGGGATACATCCGTGTAGAGGCGAAAAGGGAGGGCATAGTCGGGGGAGGCCACGATGGGGGCTGAGACAAGCTTGTCTTTTAGTTGTTGAAAAGCAGCTCGCCAATCCTCGGTCCAGAGGAAAGGTTCCCCTTTTCATGTCAAGTCGTGAAGCGGCTTAGCGATCTGCGCGAATCCCTTCACGAAGCGACGGTAGTAGGACGTGAGTCCCAGGAAGGCGCGGACGCCGTGGACATCCTGCGGAGGTGGTATGTCCGCTATGGCACGTAGCTTGTCGGGATCTGGGGAAATTCCTGCTTGGGCAATAGTATGTCCTAGGAACGAGACAGTCTTAGCGGCCAGGACACATTTAGAAGGATGTAGCTTGAGGCCTGCCTGGCGAATTCTGGTGAAAACTCGATGGAGGCGCTGCAAGTGGTTGGCCCAGGTCTGGCTAAAAACAATGACGTCGTCAAGATAGGCTAAACATATTTCCCAAGTCAGGCCGCTCAAGACAGATTCCATTAGTCTGGAGAAAGTGGCAGGGGCGTTGCAGAGGCCGAATGGCTGGACATTAAATTCGTAATGTTTGCCATTACTGGTGGAAAAGACCGTCTTGCCTCGGTGGTCCAGGTGGACGAGGACCTGCCAGTATCCAGACTGGAGGTCGAGGGTAGAAAACTAAGATGCCCCGTAGAGGGAGTCTAGGGAATCGTCAATGTGGGGGAGAGGGGTGGCATCTTTAATTGTGATGTTCACACGGCGGTAGTCGATACAAAACCGCATCATGCCGTCTTTCTTTTTTACTAGAACGACGGGGGAGGACCACGGGCTGGTGGAGGGGGAGATAACACCTGCCTCTTCCATTTCACGCACCTGGCAGTCCTCCTCTTCTCTCTGTCGGGGGTTCTTGCGTCGGGAAGGTTGTCGTATAGGTGGGCCTGTCGTATGGATTTCGTGCGACAGGTACGTAGTATGCCCTATATCTGCTGGTCCTGTCGCAAACAAAGCCTGGAAATCCAGGAGGAGGCGGCGTAAGGTGTCTGACTGCTGGTTGGAGAGATGGTCAGGGATGGGGGGTCGAGGGGTGGGGTGGTGGGAGGAGGATGGGGCACAGGGCTCAGCTTCCTCCATCTCTCCGATGATAAGCCCTTTGGGAAGGGTGAGAGGGGACGGGGCGAGATTGGCGATGCGGATGGCGGCGTGGTGGGGAGGGAGGAAGGTGGGGGACACAAGTCAGGCAGAAAGGGGTCCGGAGGGGAGGAGGGGGGAGAACAAAACGGATGGACCTGAGGGCCTGTTAAGGGGCACCCATGCCTCATGGTGGGAGGGGATGGTAACGGCGGCGGAGATGGTGGCAGGGAAAGAGGGGACAGGAGTGGGGTGGAAAGGCACGGGAGGGGGGGGAGAGGGAGGTGAAAAAGGGGGGGGAGAAGGGGGGCACTGGGGGGAGGAAGAGGGCGAATCCTCCGGCCGGGGCCGCAGCGTGCATGTGCAAACGGCTGGGGTGGAATGGGGTGGGGGGCGGAACTAGAGTTGTCGGTGGTGACAGTCGATCGTGGCTCCAAGTTTTTGAAGTAAGTCTAGCCCTAAATACCCGTCATAACTCCAGCAGGAGGAATCAAAAATGATGAATGGGTGTTGGGCGGACACTAGCTGGTGGGTGTCAACCCGTAGGGCCCGAGTTTCCCCACGGATGGGCAGGTGGCCATCCCCCGCGTCCACAAGGTGAGTGGTAGTAGGGCGGAGTGGGCCAAGCCGCGATTTGTAGCGGGAGAAATAGTGGCTGTAAAGGCAGGACCTGGCCACTCCCGTATCGACTTGTAGCCTGGCCTTCACGCCATTTATTTTCATCTTGTGGTATACTGGGGGGCGATACTTAGGGGTGATGGCCCCCGCCACCGTGGGTTGGTGCAGGGGCGGGCCTAAAAATCCAGCTGACTAGGGCTCTCGTTCTCCTGTTCCTGCTCTAGTTCTCCTGGAGGGGGTTCATCCACGGGCGTCAGCTCGTCCCCTGGGGCCTCGCCTTCTAAGGCGGACACTTTATGCGAACACGGGGTTGTGATTCTGCGGCGAGCAGCTTTCAGCTGGTCCTGTATGTCATGAAGGGGGCAGCAGGAGTTGCAGGCTGTGAACTCCCACGGGTTGATAAGAACTGGGTTCGGGTTTTCTCGTGGGGCAGGGCGCCGACGGGAGGGGTGTGCCCTGGGCGGGCTAGGCGTTGGGGTCGGGCTGGTGTGAGGCAGAGGTGGACGCGGTGTGGCTGGGGGAGCCGGGGGTCGGGTGGGGAATTTCTTAATAACGTTAATTTGTTGTGGAGAAGGGCAGGCGGTCAGGAGGCGCCGTATCAGCTGAATATCTCTATCCATGTCTCCTGTTGGGTCATGGATAGTAAAGTGTTGCTTCACAACACTTGGAAGTACTTGGAGCAGAGTATTAAATGTATGCTGATCCCGGGTTTCCTCATCTGCCTCCGGGTAGGCAGCAGTAACCAGGCGTCTTGCCTGTAACAGGGTATTATCTAAATCCCCATCGAATGCAAAACTATCCAATTTGGATAGAGCCACTACTTTCCCTAATGATGGGGTGATGGCTTGTACAGTGAACTTGGTAAAGTTCTGCCAGGTGAGTTCTGGGACGATTTTCGGCGCTATGTTTGCCACCGCTTTACCCAATAGTGGTAGTGTGACTGCAATTTTTTGTTGGTCATTTTCAAAGCCAATATCCAGTACGGGTTTAATTATTGCCAGATATGTGTGTATATCATACTGGTCGGGGTCAAACTTGGGTAACTGAACGTGCGGTTTAGTTGCCATTTTGCCAAATATTTCCTGATTACCTTTCTCTTACGCCTGAGTCTAGAACCACTGCTGGCCACCAGTGTAATGCTAGGTGAAATTAGGCTCGACTTCTCGTTCCTATTTCACCTAACGTGGAGCGGGGTCTTCTTTCGGGACCGGAGCTAGTGCAATAAAGAGAGGCAGGACACAAAAACTCTAGGCAACAACCTTTACACATATATTACCACAGTCAGACACAGGACAAATCAGCAGATATTACAGCACAATATGTAGCAATATAAAACCTTATCTAGGATATGAGTATCTCGCAGGATACTTGCTTCTCTGATACTAATGACAACACAAACAATCCTAATGTATCAGGAGTGCAGTTGAGGCGCGCAGGGGCACGGGAGGGGGTTGAGTCTCACTAGGAGGAGATAGGGGAGGTGCGGGGAGTGACTTGTGACGGCTAAGTTATGGTAATACTGTAAGGCGGGAGATACTAGCCGTGAAGTTTGTACGGTTTCCGCTTAGCCAAAATACTTTGGTGATTGATTTTATCCTTGATTTACACTTACTTGAGATATGGGAGTGAGAGCGGGTGGTAAACAAGATTTATTGGTAGCGTGGGGGAAGGAGAGAATACTATTAATACTTCCGTTCACAATATTCCTTCACAGTAATGGGGGTATGTCTTTATAGGCACAGGCTTATTAATTGTATAACAGAGATGTCACTCACACGTATAGTCAATCGGCTCTTGTTCCACACTCTCGTCCTTTAACTTCTCGCTGTGATCTGGTTTACCCCGATATTCACTATATGAAATAACTGCACAATACTTACATTAAGGGAAATCACACTTAACCTAAATCACTCATGTTACAATATCACACGTATTCATCAGGGGGATAGGCAGGAACATGTCATCGGTGATCCTGCTGGACTAGGGGCACCGTCAATGCGAGGCATGCCGAGAGGGCACGGGATAACTCGCAAGGGCGTCCTCTCGTGTCCTGGACTCCCCGTGGCTTCCGGACTTGGCTCCGGCGTGTGGCCCTCAGGACTGGGGCCGAATAGCTCCAGGAACCTCTGTGATAGGTCCCAGCGTCGTGGGGGCATAGAGAGATCACGCCCGGGTGTCCTGGGGAGAACCGAGAGAGACTGTGGGCTGCTGTCTCCAGCGTCTAGGGGCGCCGACAGGGTGACGTCCACTGGGGTCCGTCAGGTGTGTCTGCTCTAGAGCCAGGCATAGGGAACAGAGACAAGGGGAGGCTGGGAGGCCTGTCTGGGTCACTCTGGGACAGGAAGCCTGGGCTCCAGTCTCCTGCCGTGGGGACGTCTCTCTACTCTGCACGCCCTCGGAGCGACCGTAGATCGTCTCACGAGGGAGGGAGCGACAATAGGTCGTCTCTACCACGACACTCTCAGAGCGACCATAGATCGTCTCACGAGGACTGGAGCGACCATAGATCGTCTCTACCGGAGCACCTTGGGAGCGACCATAGATCGTCTCTACCGGAACACCTTGGGAGCGACCATGGATCGTCTCTACCGGAACACCTTGGAAGCGACCATGGATCGTCTCTACCAGAACACCTTGGGAGCGACCATAGATCGTCTCTACCGGAACACCTTGGGAGCGACCATTGATCGTCTCTACCTGAACACCTTGGGAGAGACCAAAGATCGTCTCTACCGGAACACCTTGGGAGCGACCATAGATCGTCTCTACCTGAACACCTTGGGAGCGACCATAGATCGTCTCTACCTGAACACCTTGGGAGCAACCATAGATCGTCTCTACCGGAACACTTTGGGAGTGACCATAGATCGTCTCTACCAGAGGGGCGCCGTCTGGAGTCTGTTTTCTAACTCCACCCCTAGCTAGCTCAGCAATTCCACTATGCGAAGGTAGTGTCCTTCTCCTACGGTGGCGGCGGCGTGGTGGCTGCATGTCACAGGGGCGCACGGCCCGGGCTGACATGTGTTGCTGTTGCCCGGATTGGTGGTGGCTGGTGGCGGCCACCCCGTGGGGTCCGTGTGAGGGTGTCGGCATATCTGTGGGCACACTACGCTGTTCTTGGCTTGCCCTGTCGTCGGGGGTACTATGGCATTCTTCGGGGGCACTGTTTTTCACGCCACGCATTTTATCAATGTTACAACTCGTTATGCTTATTTTCATTTGGAACAACAGAATTCATAACAGGATCTCATTCAGTACATGGAATGTCAAATACAGTATGTGTGTGTGTGTGTGTGTGTGTGTGTGTGTGTGACAATATGTGTGGTGGGGTTGGGGGGAGTGTAGTATGTGATGTGGGTGTGTCATAATGGTAATGTGGCTGTGTGCATACATGGCTAAGGACGTCCACGACTGATATATGTAGTCTGTGCCTTTCATACTTGATGACACACACCTCAGTAGTAATTAGGTTCTCTTTATAAGTGTGAACCATATTAGATAATTATATTATATATGATTATGTTTTCGAGGTGGAACCCGAACATTGTATAAAGACAAACACTGAAATATTAGAAGAATGCATTATGAGTGGCATAATACACGAATAACTGTCAGGATAAAATATTATCATATTATAACATCCATTTAACAAATAACGTTGTAGGTGCAGTGTTTCTTAACCCATAGATGTACCAATGACGACCTGCATCGCCATGCATTTGTCAATCTCTGACGTCAGTATGATGACTTTGCCCGTCATCTGATGTAATCTCTAAAGAAATATTTAGGGAGTCTTCATTTTTGCTGGATGACGGGCAAAAGTGGGCAGAGCTAAGCCTGCCACAGCTGGTGCGTGCGTGCTCACTTGGTTTGCTCGGCTCAGTGTGGTGTGAGGTTCCTCACAGGTAGGATGTACACCTCTTGACCTCCCGCCAAAGACTTATGTTCCTTTTTCTTGCGTATATGTGGCGTTATTATTTAAGAAAATACAACAAATAATGCATTATTGGAAAGGAAATTTATTCTGCTATGTATTGAAGCAAAAATATTATTACTTCTTGAATATTTTTTTTTTTTTGGGGGGGGGGGCAAATATTTGTCTTAAGGGACAGTGTAAAACTTTAGCATGTCAGCTAACTTCACCTCACTTTTTTTTTGCATTTTATTTTGTATATACTGTCTTTTTGGACAATGTACGACAGAGTGAAACTCTTCACTTTCAAAATGAGACCAAAATGGGCTTCCTATGATGAACAGTAACTTTCCTATGAGTGTTAGAAGTAAAATATCTCTATCTGATTGTTCTGAAAGCTCTTGAGCAAGTATATGCGCACAGCCAGAATTTACGCTCCTCCCTTTCCAGGATAGGGTTAAGGTTAGCTTCTCGGATTTCCTTTAAGCAGTATAGTACGTTATAATATACCTTTGAGTTAAGTAATATGTTATATATTGGATAATAAATGATGTCACGATGGCTCACCCAGTGGATGTTCATTTAAAGCTACATCGAACAGACAGCAAGTGCAGTTGTTATAGTTTACCAGTAGGCCTATTTGTTACTGATCACACGCTGACCAACTTATTCCTCAGCAGTTTTATTAAATCTTTATTTTGAATCAGAAACAGGACCTTGGCATGTCAGCAGATGGCAAGATGTCTAGCGAGATGTCTAGAGTTGTCACTGTGGCAGTCAAGGAAGCATAATATTTTAATGGAAAAAACGTGCCATTGTAGCAGGAAGATTGCATTACAAAAATGTACATGAACATGCCTAATTCCTGTATAAGTGCCCCCAAATACAAATCATGTCAGTGAGCAAAATATATAATAAGTGTTGCATCAGTTATTGATATACCTACTGTGGCAACCGAGCATCACCGGGACATGGCAACACCCCACCAGGAGGAGACCACGGAGGGGTTCTGAGGGTGCATGCAATGCCAAGGCAGTATGGACCAATGTCCCCAACTACCTTGTGCCCTTAGTCCCAGGAACGGACCCAGTGGGAAAGTTGCAGTCCGAGTACATTACCTTCCAACCGGACCAGCCCTCAACAGGTTTGGGTTGGGGCTGAATACTCAGTCCCAAGCAGCATCCATGTGACAGCCTTTAGCCGCACAAACAACGTGATGGCCTGTAACTGCATGAAACAAGTGACGGCCTTTAGCCGCATAAATACTGAGATGGCCTCAAGCTGCTCAACTGCTGCAACCCCCCCCCCCTCTCCTGCAGGAACTGGTGACGGCCTTCAGCTGCACTCAGGGGGAGATGATAATGCCCCCTCTCCTTCTCCAGCTGCCTACAGGAGTAATGACAGCCTTCAGCCGCACCCACAGGCAGATGACAGCCTCCGCCACACCTTGACTGCATGTCACTCCCCGTGCAGGACACTGGTGACGGCCTTGAGCCACACATGTGGACAGGTGACGGCCATCAGCCACATCTCGCCCACGGTCCTGCTTGGAAGTCGGGCCCTGGTGACGGCTTCCAGCTGCACCGACAGGAAAGGGACAGCTTTCAGCCACCCTCCTCCTGTTGCCCACGGGACCTCAACGACGGCCTTTAGCTGCGCCAGGGAGAGACACACCAACAAAAGTCTCTCATCCCCTGGGACTTCCCCTGTGGAAGACAACCCTTGCTTGGCTCACCCCTCCTGTAGTCGAGCGGGACGCTCCTCCATTTTTTCCCAGAGGCAGCCCCCAGGAGGAGCCTTCTTGTCTGGAGGAGGTGTGGCAAGGCCCCGTGCTGTCCCTGGGAGTGTGTGTAGTGCAGCTGGTGCCTGTGGGAGATGACCAGCTGACGGGCTCCCACCGGAGGCGATGCCACAGTTCAACCCTGACGGCAGCCCAACGGGAGGGAGACCACAGACACCAGACTTCCCGAGGCACCCCTGTAACCCAGGGGCGCGACCTACCCAATCCTAGACAACGGCGACCTCCTCCCCAGGGTGGGTGCAGACAAGCACCCGTACTCACTTTAGCCTGAGCCCCGAGGACCAGACCACTCAGCAAGGCCCCACGAGCGGAGGGCCTTTCACCATGCCCAGCAGCAGCCCACAGAAGATGGCGTCGCCCTTCAGGGTCGTCCTGTGGCCCTTACCAGAAGGGATACCTGACGGGACTCCTCCAACACCTGGTCGACTCCTGCAGACTCCTGCAGCCCAGTCGGAGCCCTCCGGTCTGCCCAGTGTAACTGTGACTGACTAGCTTATAATGTGATACTGGTATTCATGTTGTATACTGTGTCTAACTAGTGCTCTGGTGACTGAATAGTATACTGTGTCTTTCATATTCACTTTGTGTACTGCGTCCGATTAGTGCCCCTACCACTACATAGTACATGGTGCGATACCTGTATTCATATTGTGTACTTGCGACCAAATAACATACTGTGTGAGACTTACATCCATCTTGTGTACAGTGTCCGTTTAGTGTCCTTGCAACTGGATAGTATCATGCATGATGCTGATACAACACAGTCCAGTCAGAACCCTTTAGTCTGCCTAGCATATCTGAGACTGAATAGTGCATTGTGTGTAACTTATATTCATATTGTACACTGTCAGTTGTAATTAAGATAATACACATGCAAGGTTGTTGTCCAGAGTTTTTATGTCCTGCTCTTCTTGATGTGTTCTAGCTCCGGTCTCGAAAGAGAACCCCGGCTCTAGAGTTAGTGTTTCTAGGACGAGAAGTCGACCTAAAATCACCTAGCATAACAGTTATATTCCCAGATTTACATTAAGCTATTAAAGTTACTGTTAGGTTGTTGTACTGTATGGAGTAATATCCATTATAATCAGAGGATAATCAAAACACTTATATGATGTATGGAATCTGTTTATTAGTACGAAGGCCAACACCTTCCTTCTCGACCACCTCCTGCAGTTTGTTTGGCATAGAGGTGACATGGGTTCTGTATGAGCTGCTGTTGTTTTGTGATGTGGTCATGGATGTGGGCCAGTAGTTAGGTGTCCGTTCACTCCCAGGCTTCCAACAGTTAACCATATTTCCCCCAAAATTTTCAATGGGGTTCATGTCTGCTCCCTTACTGGGCCAGTCGAGCAGCTGCAGGTCCTGTCGATCTCTAAACCATTCCAAGCCTCTTCTCACCATGTGGGTGGGGCAGCGGTCCTGAACAAAAATTACTGGGCCGAGAGGAAATGGATAGTTCCGCTCCTGAACTGAAGAGAGGAAAAATCCTGCAAAATTTCAATGAATTTTCCAGCAGTGAGCCTCCCCTCCATCCTGGTGACGTCACCCATGCCATGGATGCACGCCCATCCCCAGACATTGACAATGACGTGTCCACTTCTATCTTCCTCATAGTTGTTCCTACGGTCATATCTGCACGTGAATAGAATATTAACACGTTGTTCAAATAGTTTTGTTACTAATATCTCTGACATTACAGGAAAACCCGCCATTTTTCATGTTATGGTTCATTATGCACTATTTCTATGGTATATTTTATGGGGATTGTAAGGCTTAATCAACAGTGATGGAAGTATTGGTAATATGCGTTCATCTAGACAAATATCAATTGATCTGCAAATGTTCAACCCACTGCGCTCCAGTGCCGTTTTAAAACGGTCTGACATAATGCCGCGGCCAGTGCCAGTGCTGTTTTAAAACGGTTTAAAATAAAAACTTCACTATGACCGCATTTTTCAAGATTCGTGGGTAAAAATTGGCAGGCATGTAAGGTAACTGGTCCTCTACCATCCCCCAGGCTGGCAAGGCCATACACCCACTTGCTCCCCCCCTCACGCTCGCTCCACCTCACTCTGCCTGAGTGCCTCACCCAGTGCTGTACATAGTGAAGGCATTTTGTAAATATTTTCATGTAAGTGTAAGTTGTAAATATATTCTTGTAAGTGTAAGGACTATAGAGTGAAGTCAAGTTATAAATACTTTCTTGTAAGTGCCAGGACTGTATGTAATGAAGTCAGGTTGTACCTATCTTCAAGTAATTGTAAGATAATGCATTCACTGTGAGAAAGACACGCAAATTGTGATAGATGCTGAAGTACAAAAGTAATCAGAAAAGTGTACTGAACATTGCTATACCTTTCCAGCATAAATACCTGAGTATACCTTACACAGAAAACGGCTTTCTCTCAGGTACATGGTGAGTGTGAGAGAGTGGCTATACCTGTAAACGAGTATGCAAGACTCAATAAAACTCATTTCCGAGCCTCGGTGAGCATTTTAATGGTGAAACTCGTTGTTTCCACTTCAAAATCAATCATTTTAGCCAAAAAAAAAAAAAGGTTGAAAAATGGCTGGCACTGGGATGACCCATAGGGCTAAAAATAGCTGGCACACAGTGGGTTAATCTTAAAATTGTTTAGTGATACAGTCCTGAGTATAATGGTATATTTATGTTATACATGTCATCGGCAAATTTTTACATGTGCATTTGAGTATGGTCACCTCCAGAAATCTTTTCTCCATCATTAAATTTCATGAATACAAAATACCTGGTAATGGTCATATGGAAAAGTGTCATGCATACTATCAATGCAGCTCTGTTCTCTGGCCTACATCTAGCTACCCTTCTTCCACATTCTCCAATCAGTTCTCTCTCTCTCTCTATTCTATTCTATTCACGTCCAGATATGACTGTAGGAACTGAAATATCCGTGTGGCGAGGTGGGACGGACACCACCGCCCCAGGAGGAGAGTACAGGGGGGGCAGTACCCACCCCACTAGAAGGCGACAGGGAGGCTGGTTTAACCTGTCACATCTTCCAGTTGAGAGCGTCATATCTCCCTTGTGCCCCGATGTCCCACTTCTCCGCAGCCAGACCACACGGCAGTGTGCAGGAAAAGCACACTACACTCCGGCAGAGGGAATGATTGTCAGAATCAGGGTGGGACTTGTATTACCAAGCTCCCAAGCAGACCCTTGGACACCGAGTCCCCTGGATTGGCCTCCTTTTTGAAAGAGGACTCAGGAGGAGCCTCAAGGGCTGCTATCCCCCTCCAGGAGCAGCGGACATGCCACCACCATCCACTAAAGCTGTCTCCAGGGCAGGAACCCCAGATCCAAAGGTGAACAGCAGTCTCCGTCGGCACTGTGGCAATAGCTGGGCGTATCCATCGGATGCCTTCTCCCTGCCTCCAAAACGAGGGCCGGAGAGCAATCTCTGTCAGCATTGCGGCATTAGCCAGGCGCATCCATTGGGCGCCTTCTCCCTGCCCTTCAAACAACAGTTGGACAGCAGTCTCCGTCGGCACTGTGGCGACAGCCAGGCATATCCACCGGGTGGCTTCTCTCCATCGTCAGGAACTAGGCCGGAGTGCAGCCTCTGTTTGAGCTGTGGCATTAGCCAGGCGTATCTATTGGGTGCCTACTCCCCGCCGTCAGGGTCTGTAGCATCAGGCGGGTCGGCTCCAGGTCGCTCTCCCCCAGCCCATAACTGGGCTCCTGCAGATGGCGGCGCCTCCCACCACCACCTCGGCGGCGAAGTGAGCTGCCCCTCGGTATCCGAGGACAACTCTTGCTCCTTTTCAGGGTAACCTCCAGAGACCAGAATGGGTGAGACATCCCCGAGGGCCAGTGTCCTGTCGGTGCAGCCCCAGTTGTTGTCGGACTCCCCCAGGACGAGAGGCCGCAAGTCGCCCCTGACTGCCTCCTCCCGATGGCAAAACCACAACCCCAAGAGACAGCAAGCCTCCCCCGGTGTCTGCTGCAGCAGCTGAGCCTCCCCAGATGTCGGCAGCCACAGCCCCTCCCTGACAGCTGCCTCTGAGGGGCATGATAGCTGTGCGACCAGGGCGCCACCCCTCTGCACCCGACCCCAGCCCCGGGCTTCCCAGGTCCTCTCCCAGAACCCCGACAGTGACAAAAGGACGAACCAAGCCACGCGCCTGTTGGTCCTCTTCGGCCCCAGCCCTGAGAGCCTGGCCCCCGGTCAGGCCGTAGTGGCAAGGAAGCCACCCCACACACCACCGGCCGATTCTTCCCAGACTCGTGGCAACCCGATGGACCACCTGCCTCTATACTACTCACAAGGCGGCCCTCCTCCTATGCCTGACCTCCACCTGGAACTCCCATTGTAGTGGGCCCTGTCCTCCCCTCCATCAGAAACAGTGAATAATCGATCCTCCCTTTATATTCCCCCACTGTGACTAGCCCCGCCCCACAGTGGACCCTCCCTGTGACCCCTCCCCAGAGAATGTGTAACTCCCCCCCCAGTGTGCTCACCCTCCCCTTCCGTCAGAAACTGTGAGTCATAGATCCTCCCTTTATATTCCCCCAGTGTGACCAGCCCCACCCCACACTGGATCCTCCCCATAACCCCTCCCCAAAGAATGTGTCACTCCTTCCCAGTGTGCTCACCCTTCCCTTGTGAATTCTAGTGTATCATATTACTCAAAGTGCTATACGCGAAGTACACGACATACCCGCTCGGGTCAGTCTTTCCCCCCCTACCGAGACTGATATCTCCTCAGTGTTACCTTCCCCACAGGACAGCAGACATTAGTGTAACCTGTACCCGTGGACTCCAACTAACTCCCCTCCCTCTCTCCAACCCGAAGAAAGTACACCCACCCTAGCCTCATTAACCCCTCCCCCCCAGTGACTGTCAATGTGAGATCAAATATATCTATCTATCTATCTATCTATCTATATATACGTAGAGTATATTCCCTCATGTGTAATGTGGTATGAACTAAGTTTGCTAGGGCTTCGTCTATGTAATGCAAGCATATTAGTTAGGCTTTCGTCTCTGTGATGCGGACACCTAGGCTTAAGATCGAATATATATATATTGTCATCTCTATTGTGCGGAGACACTGAGCTCTATTGTGTACGTCCTCACCTAACAGCAGCCATCAGTGTGACCCACACCCTTGGACTCACACTAACTTCCCCCGCCTCTCCCCATTCCCACGAGAGTACACCCACCCTAGTCTCATTGAATCCCCCCCCCCCCAGCGACTGTCAGTGTAAGACCATATATCTATATCTATCTATCTATATATATATATATTCCCTTATATGTGACACAGTGTAGACTAAGTTAGCTAGGGCTCCGTCTATGTAACGCGAGCATATTATATTAGCTAGGCTTTTGTCTCTGTGATAAGGACACCTAGGCTTAAGGTCGGGTATATATATTGTCATCACTATTGTGCAGAGATACTGAGCTCTATTGTTTACATATGTGTCACATGTCATGGGCCTGAACATTTCTGTGGAATACTCATTGTGATACTGTAGGGACATATTTAATATCATTAAGGTGCAACCCCATAGTAGACGAGCTGAACTATGAATTAAGAGTTTGCAACTGCTACATTGTACCAATGTATCCACCTGGCTCTGATCACGGAACAGTGTGTGTATGCATTCTCAGTTAATAGATAAGTGTACTGTTTGACTCAAGGTGTTTGAGTTTTTCCCTTCCTGGCTGACCCTGACCCAGTCTGGAACAAAGAACCCCACACTGCACCGCATCTAGGACCGAGAAGTTGGAACCTAGAATACACTGCGTAACATTGGTGGCTAGCAGTGGTTCTTGACCCGGTGGTGAAACAGCAGGGAACGGAAAATCCACAGAAATGGCGGCCAAACAACATGTACAGCTCCCTAAGTTCGATTCTGAAATGTATGACATACATACATATATGTATATCATCAAGGCCCAACTCGACATAAGTTTCGAAAACGACCGAGAAAAAATAGCACTCACACAAAATCGTCTCCAGTATAGCCACAAAAATAGTTCCGGATTTAAAATAGGACCAGTTTCATCAAATTTTGACCAAGCTGTCACCCCCTCGTTAGGGAAAGTCATCGCTTTCTTCCAGTTAGAAGCAGTATTGAGGAGTTGACTGTAGCACCAGCCGAGCAAGGCAGTATTCCCAAGTTGGGTGGAAAGCTGATGACAGGGAGAGCTAGAGCACCTGTTTCATCAGCCCTCGGGACTAGTTCCCACCCATCCCCCTTTGCTGAGCTTTTTCAGTGTTTCAGTAACACAGAGAGTAAGCCAGCATGCTCTCTAACACAAGTTTCTCTAACTGTCTACAACAAACTGCAAGCACAGTACACACTACACCTCCTTTTCTAAATTAAAGAAAAATGGTGTATTTAGACCTTGACTTGGAGTCCTCGGGGAGGGGGCCACAAATGCCCCCACCATCCGCCCCTCTCCCGGTGACGACTCTGAGTTGCCTGGAACCACTGTCTGACTCACTTTTCCTTCATTTCTGCAACATTCGTGGTCTTTCCTCTAATTTTCTCTCTGTTGAACATCACCTCTCCTCTTCTAAATGTCTCCTTCTCTTCCTTACTGAGACTCAGCTGTCTGAGGCAACTGACAGCAAACCCTTTTCTGTATCCTCCTACTTTCTCTATACTCATCTGAATGTCAAAAGTGGCTGTTGTATATATGTACGCAACGACTTATTTTGCTCCCGTGATCCTGAACTTGATTCTTCTGAATTCTCTACTCTCTAGCTTCGGCTTTCCTGTCATTCTCTGACTAAATATCTCTGCACTGTTTACTTATCCCCTAATTCTACTATCAAAAATTCTTTGACTACCTTACTTCTACGATGGAACACTTTCTATCCATTTCTCCTTTCTCTGAAATCTTCATTCTAGGAGATTTCAATGTTCACCACCACCTTTGGCTCTCCTCTCCTTTCACTGATCCACCTGGTGAACAAGCCTACATCTTTTCTATCCTTAATGACCTAGAGCAGCTTGTACAGTACCCTACCCGAATCCATGACCGCCTTGGTGAGAGCTCCAACATGCTTGATCTCTTCCTTACAACTAATCCTTCTGCTTACACTGTTAACCTTTTCTCTCTGTTCGGCTCCTCCGATCACAACCTTATTACTGTAACCTGTCCTATTACTCCGGTACAGCCTGTGGATCCTCCAAAGAAATGGAGACTGTGGTACTTTGGAGCTGCGGATTGGGAGGACCTCAGGCAGTACTTCTTTGATTTTCCCTGGAATTATTATTGCTTCCATGGCGGGAGCCATCTGAGTGTGCCTTACACATTACAGAGGTTATTCTCTCGGGCATGGGAGCATACACTCCTTTCTCATATCCTTTGACTAATACAAGAAAGCCTTGGTTTAATCACGCTTGTTCTAATGCTGTCCGCACCAAGGAAAGGGCCTATAAAAGGTACTAGAGCCAACCCACACCTGAATCACATCTTGTTATGTTTCTGCCCGGAATTGTGCTTAGTCTGTTCATTGCTCTGCTAAAAATAATATAATCTGCACTAAATGCTCTCAACTCTCCAACTCGAATTCTTCCCTCTCCTTCTGGCACCTTGCCAAAAACCTTTCTAACAACTTTACCTCATCATCATTCCCTCCTTTTTTCTACTCTGATGGCTCTGTAGCTATTACTTCTACTGATAAAGCAGATCTCTTCACTCAGACTTTCTCCTCCAATTCCACCTTAGACGATTTCGGTGCTGTTCCTCCGTCACTCCCCCCCCCCCAATTTCCTCATGGCTGACATTAAAATTTCTTCAGCTGATGTATTTTCTGCCATCACTGGCCTCAGTACTAACAAGGCATATAGGCCTGATGGAGTCCCTCCTGTTGTCCTCCAAGAACTGTGCTTCTGTACTTACACCCTGCCTAGGTAAACTCTTTTTCACCTTTGTTTCTCAACTTGTACCTCTCCTTCTTGCTGGAAGTTTGCTCTCATTCAGCCAGTCCCAAAGAAGGGTGACCATTCCCAACCCCCTAACTATCGGCCAATTACTTTAACATCCTCTGTCTCAAAAGTTTTCGAGTCTATTCTTAACAGAAAAATTTTAAAGCATCTTTCCCATCACAACCTTCATTTTGATCGTCAGTATGGGTTTCGTCAGCGACGCTCAACTGGCGATCTCACCTACCTTTCAGACTCTTGGTCATCCTCCTTTCGGGACTTTGGCGAAAGCTTTGCCATTGCACTTGATATCTCAAAGGCCTTCGATCGAGTCTGGCACAAATCCTTAATTTCCAAACTGCCCTCTTAGGGTTTCTATCCTTCAATCTGTGCCTTCAACTACAGCTTCCTTTCTGGTCATTCTATAGCTGCTGTTGTACATGGCCATCGTTCTTCTCCTAGGTCTATTAACAGTGGTGTTCCTCAGGGCTCTGTCCTATCACCAACTCTCTTCCTTTTATTCATCAATGATCTTCTAAGCTGTACATCTAATGCTATCCACTCGTATGCTGATGATTCCATCCTTCACCTTGCCATTCGGTTCGCACAACATCCATCCCAGCAGTTACTTCAACAAACAAGGGATGAGGATATGGCACACCTAATGTCTGACTTGGCTCATATCTCTGACTGGGGTAAAAATAATCTTGTTTATAATGCATCTAAGACTCAGTTTTTAAACCTATCAACCTGACAGAATCTTCCACAGGAGTACCCACTAATGTTTAATAATATCCAGCTCAATCCAGCATCATCCTTGAACATTCTTGGGGTTTCATTCACTCAGCATTTATCTTGGAAAGATCATATTACATCTCTGGTAAAATCTGCTTCCAAGAGATTTGGTGTGTTAAGCCGACTCCGTACCTTCTTTACCCCTGCACAGTTGTTGACTTTATACACGGGATTTATTTGCCCCTATATGGAGTACAACAATCATGTGTGGGGAGGCTCCCCACATACAGCTCTTCTTAATAGGGTGGAGTCAAAGGCATTTCATCTCATTAACTCTTCTTCTCTTACTAGCTCCCTCAACCTCTGCCTCTTTGCCGCACTGTTACCTCTTTATCTCTTTTCTGTCGCTACTTCCATGGTCATTGCTCCTCTGAACTGTCTGCTTGCATTCCTCCACCTTTGCAACAGGTGCATAGCACCCGTCTAACAATAAACTCTCATCCTTTTTCTGTCAAACTCTCTAATGCAAGAGTTAACCGTTACTCCCAATCCTTCATTTATGCAACAGGTCAGCTCTGGAACTGTCTCCCTCTGTCAGTATTTCCTACTTCCTATGATCTCCAGTCTTTCAAATGCAGTGTGTCCAGGCATGAACAGATCTTGAATTTGGCTCTCTTTTGTATTTTGTTTCATTTCTTAAAAGGAACTGTTTTGCTGGCTCGTAGCCTTTGCTTCGTTCTTCCTCACATAAAAAAAAAAAAAAAAAAAAAACATACGTACGATGGGAACTTAGATGACACCCTCACCCAGACGCAACACCTCGTTGCAGCTGCCTACCCGGAGGCAGATGTACAAACCAGCATGTATTTAATACTCTGTTGCGGATACTCCCCAGTGTTGTCAGGGAACACTTTACTATCCACAACCCGACTGGAGATATTGACAGGGATATCCAGCTGGTGAGGTGCCTCCTCGCTGCCCGCACCACTCCCTGCAAATAAGGACAGTAAGCAGAATTCCTACCTGCAAGCCGCTCCCCAGCAAGCCTTGGATGCCCGCCCCAAACCCGCCTCCCCAGGAACTGCCAGCCCTACCATGAGCCATCCCCACCAAGAAACAACACAACCCCAGGGAAATGTCCAATTTGATCTCTATCAATCCCTGGAAATTCACAGCATGTAGCCATCGCTGCCCCATACACGACATCAGGGAGCAGCTGAAAGCCAATCGGTGAAGGGCCACCAACTCAGGACGTCGCAAGGTGTCGGCCATCAAGGACGACCTCAATGATGAACCTACCCCTCTCACCAACATCCCTGACACCAAGGAAGTCAATGTGGGCGGTGAAGGGGAAGGCCCCTCACCACACCTGGATTTTTAGGATTGCCCCCACACCTCCCAACGGTGGTGGGGGCCACTTCGCACAAATACCACCCCCCAGTCTATGATAAGGCCAGACTAAATGGGGTAAAGGCATGACTACTGGTCAATACGGGAGCAGCCAGGTCCTGCCTACATCACCACTTCTACTCCTGCCACGTTCAGAGCCTTGGGCCCCCTCCTCCCCACTTCGGCCCACCTCGTAGACGTGGGGACGGTCCCCTGCCTATCTATGGGGAGACACAGGCCCTCCGTGTCCAAACACATCAACAAGCAACCGCCTGACACCAGTTCATTATTTTTTATTCTACCTGCCGTGGCATACGTACAGTTACTTGGAGCTGGATCTGCACTTGCAAAACTCTGGGCCAACACTGATTACACACAGGAAGGCGGTTGCACTTAACAAGGGCACCAGATCCCCTCCACTCCCCATCTCTCTGCATATGCCACGCTACGACCTTCCCACCCCTTCCTCCCCCTCCGGGCTAACATTGATTGCCACGGAAAGCTGAGTTGCACCTTTAACAAGGCACCAGATCCGCCCGCCCCCATCTCTCTGCATGTGCCACGCTATGACAACTCCCCCTTCCTTCCCCCTTCCACCATCACCCCTCCGCCCCCACCCCGCCACTTTCCCCGCCACCCTCTCATCCGCCGCACCGTTCATTCCTCCCCACCACAAGGCCTGGCTTTCCTTGCACCGACCCGCTGGCACCCATGTCTCGTATTCTCCCCAACCTCACTGGCGGGTGCTGCCGCGCTCCTGCCTCCTGTCCCCATCTTCCTCCCCCCCACCTCTGTCCCACGGGGTCCACACGTGTGGAATCTTTTCCACACCCTTGCCCCTTATGCTCCCTAAGGGCCTAGGTAGTGGGTGAAATGAAGGAAGCCGAGCCCTGCACCAACTCCCCTCCCCTCCTCCTCTCCCCTCCCTGCCCCCCTCCCCGACCACCTCTCCCCACAACAAACCGTCGATCTGCGTACTCCTCCTCCTGGACTTCCAGGACATCTCATTGGGACCCACGGACATCGGCCATACCACCTCCTGTCTCACGAGAAACACATGATTCGCCCCTCCCATCCGGCAACCAGCATGCCAGAAGAATCCCACGCAGCGGGCAAAGAAGACCGGGGCAGGTCCAGGACATGCTAGATGTCATGGCGTGCTAGTATCACCATCAACCAGCTCCGTGGTTGACCCTCCCCGTCGTCCTTGTGGCAAAAAGTGAAAGATGGGAGTAACAGCAGTCTTCTACATGGATTACCATTGCCTTAATGATGTCACCACAAAAGTTGCCACCCCCTGCCGAGGATCGATGGCTCCCTAGACTTCTGTAAGGTGCATCTTGGTCTTCTACCCCTGGACCTACAGTTAAGATACTGGCAGGTCCCTGTGCACCCGGAAGATTGGAGGAAAACCGCCTTCTCAACCAGTAATAGGAAGCACTACGAGTTTAAAGTGCTTCCCTTCAGCCTGTGCAATGTCCCAGCTACATTTTCCCGCCTGATGGAGTCCAAAGCTTAGTGGTCCCACACATGAGATTTGCCTTGTCTCACCTCGATGATATAATACTTTAGTAGAACCTGGGCAGACCACCTCCATCGCTTGTGCCAGGTCTTCTCCAGGATACGCTGGGTTGGAATCAAACTCTTCCCATCCAAGTGTGTCCTGGCTCAGAGATCTGTCCCCTTCCCCTGACACGTCATATCGACAGAAGGTATCGCTCCTAACCCCGAAAAACTGAAAGTTATAGCCGAACTCTCTGCCTAGGACTATGCATGAAGTCCGTACATTCATAGACCTCACCTCCTACTACCAGGCACTTTGTAAAGGGGTTCGCGATTATTGCCAAGCCACTATACAACCTCACCAAAAAAGGTGAGCCCTTCACCTCAACGGAAGAACGCCTCCAAGCCCTCCGGACTCTCAAGGATAAGCTCATCAAGGCTCCGCCATACTGGTGGTTCCCCCTACTCACACCCTACCATTCCGCCTATACACT
>NC_136970.1:40049488-40080231 GCF_032717465.1 Coenobita brevimanus | reverse complement strand
TCTTCACCCTCAGTGCCAACTTCCTCCTCTTCACCCTCAGTGCCAACCTCCTCCTCTTCACCCTCAGTGCCAGCCTCCTCCTCTTCACCCTCAGTGCCAGCCTCCTCCTCTTCACCCTCAGTGCCAACCTCCTCCTCTTCACCCTCAGTGCCAACTTCCTCCTCTTCACCCTCAGTGCCAGCCTCCTCCTCTTCACCCTCAGTGCCAGCCTCCTCCTCTTCACCCTCAGTGCCAGCCTCCTCCTCTTCACCCTCAGTGCCAACTTCCTCCTCTTCACCCTCAGTGCCAACTTCCTCCTCTTCACCCTCAGTGCCAACTTCCTCCTCTTCACCCTCAGTGCCAACCTCCTCCTCTTCACCCTCAGGTCCAGCCTCCTCCTCTTCACCCTCAGTGCCAACCTCCTCCTCCTCCTCCTCTCCCTCAGTGCCAACCTCCTCCTCCTCCTCTCCCTCAGTGCCAACCTCCTCCTCCTCCTCTCCCTCAGGTCCAGCCTCCTCCTCCTCTCCCTCAGTGCCAACCTCCTCCTCCTCCTCTCCCTCAGTGCCAACCTCCTCCTCCTCCTCTCCCTCAGGTCCAGCCTCCTCCTCCTCCTCTCCCTCAGTGCCAACCTCCTCCTCCACCTCCTCCCTGAGTGCCAACCTCCACCTCTTCCCCTCGGTGCCATCCTCCTCCTCCTCCTCCCCCCTCAGTGCCAACCTCTCCCTCAGTGCCAACCTCCTCCCCCATCCCCTTCTCCTCTTCCCCCCTTCCCCATCTCCTCCTCCTCTCCCCCCTCCCCATCTCCTCCTCTTCCCCCTCCCATTTCTCCTCTTCCCCCCTCCCCCTTTTCTTCCCCCTCCCCTTTCCCCTCTTCCCCCTCCCATTTCTCCTCTTCCCCCCTCCCCCTTTTCTTCCCCCTCCCCTTTCCCCTCTTCCCTCTCCCATTTCTCCTCTTCCCCCTCCCCCTTTTCTTCCCCCTCCCCTTTCCCCTCTTCCCCCCCGCCCCCTTCTCCTCTTCCCCCTCCCCTTTCTCCTCATTCTCCCTCCCCTTTCTCCTCACCCCCCTTCTTCCTCTATGCCAGCCTCTTCGTCATCTCCCCCTCCTCCTCCTCCTCCTCTTTATCATCATCATCATCACCCCCTCCGTCTCTTCTTTCCCCCTTCTCCCCTCTTCTCCTCCACCTTGTCATCATACTCCCCCCTCCTCCTTCCCCATCACCCTCATCCTCCTCCTCTCCCCCACCCCCCTCATCCTTCTCTTCCCCCACCTCCCTCATCCTCCTCTCCCCCACCCCCCTCATCCTTCTCTTCCTCCACCTCCCTCATCCTCCTCTCCCCCACCCCCCTCATCCTTCTCTTCCCCCACCTCCCTCATCCTCCTCTCCCCCACCCCCCTCATCCTTCTCTTCCCCCACCTCCCTCATCCTCCTCTCCCCCACCTCCCTCCTCCTTCTCTTCCCCCACCCCCCTCCTCCTCCTTTTCCCCCACCCCCTCCTCCTCCTCCTCCTTTTCCCCTACCCCCTCCTCCTCCTCTCCTCCACCCCCTCCTCCTCCTCTCCCCATCCCCCTCCTCCTCCTCCTCCTCTCCCCATCCCCCTCCTCCTCCTCCTCCCCCACCCCCCTTCTCCTCACTCTCTCCCCCGCCCCCTCCTCCTCCTCGTCCTCCTCTCCCCCCGTCATCATCATCCTCTCCCCCACCTCCCTCTTCCTCATCCTCCACCTCCCCCCCTCGTGATCATCCTCTCCCTTACCCCCCTTATCCTCATCCTCTCCCCCACCCCCCTCATCCTTATCTTCCCCCACCCCCCTCATCCTCTCCCCCACCCCCTCATCCTCTCCCCCATCGCCCTCATCCTCATCCTTCCCCTCGTCCTCTCCCCCATCGCCCTCATCCTCATCCTCTCCCCCATCCCCTTATCCTCCTCCCCACCTCCCTCATCCTTCTCCCCACTTCCCTCATCCTCCTCACCCCCCCTCAACCTCTTCATCCTCCCCTTCTGCCCCTCGTCCCCCTTCCTCTTCCACCCCTAAAACTCGTCCCCCTCATCCTCGTCCCCTCTCCTCCCCCTCCTTCTCGTCCCTTCCTCCTCCTCCTTCTCGTCCCTTCCTCCTCCTCCTTCTCGTCCCTTCCTCCCCCTCCTTCTCGTCCCTTCCTCCTCCTCCTTCTCGTCCCTTCCTCCCCCTCCTTCTCGTCCCTTCCTCCCCCTCCTTCTCGTCCCTTCCTCCTCCTCCTTCTCGTCCCTTCCTCCTCCTCCTTCTCGTCCCTTCCTCCCCCTCCTTCTCGTCCCTTCCTCCTCCTCCTTCTTGTCCCTTCCTCCTCCTCCTTCTCGTCCCTTCCTCCCCCTCCTTCTCGTCCCTTCCTCCTCCTCCTCGTCCCTTCCTCCCCCTCCTTCTCGTCCCTTCCTCCTCCTCCTTCTTGTCCCTTCCTCCTCCTCCTTCTCGTCCCTTCCTCCTCCTCCTTCTCGTCCCTTCCTCCTCCTCCCCTCTCCGTCCCCTCCTCTTCCCCTTCCCAAGCCTCTTTCCCCTCCTAATCCTCTTCCCCCTCCTAGTCCTCTTCCCCCTCCTAATCCTCTTCCCCTTCCCAAGCCTCTTTCCCCTCCTAATCCTCTTCCCCCTCCTAATCCTCTTCCCCCACCTAATCTTTGCCCCCCTAATCCTCTCCCCCCTCCTAATCCTCGCCTCTAATCTTCGTCTTCCTAATTCTCTTCCTCATCTCCTCCTCTTCCACGCAGTTTTATGTTTTTCCTTTTTTATGTAGTCTTTTTTAAATAATATTTTCGCCTGTGCAAATAAAGTCGTCTTCTATGTGTTTTAATTCCAAAACATGCGAGAGCGAAAAATAAATTTGGTGAGTTGCGGGATTTAGCAATAGGGCATCATAAGGCCCGGGTGTACAGCAGTGGTACAAGCTTCCAGTTTTTGCCACCAGATGGCAGCACCAGTTTTGTCAGGAACAGCGAAACATAAGCCCCCTTCCCTGTGCAACCAAAGATAGTTCAAAGGATGACCAATAGATGGCAGCACCATTATTAGTGCTGCCATCTATTGGTCACTCTTTGAACTATCTTTGGTTGGACAGGGAAGTGGGCTTATGTTTTGCTGTTCCTGACAAGACTGGTGCTGCCATCTGGTAGAAAATATGTGAACTAATTGTACCAGTGGTGCCATCTGGTAGAAAATGTGAACTAATTGTACCAGTGGTGAACACCAAGGCGTCATTCCCCCCTGTTCATCCCTGGGCCTGGTAAGTATTGTCTTGTACACTACTACAGAGGATACAGGAAACAGGGTAGGTAGTATTGCCACCACTTTATTTTGTACTCCAGTGTTCAACACGTTACATTTGAGATTCAAGTTACAGTGTATATGAGGTTCATGGCTATGAAAAAGGATGTAAATAATGAAGGGGGGAAAATGTTAATGGAGTCGGGGGGGGGGGGCTTTTCACAATTCATAACCCAGAAACAAAGGTAAAGCTGCTTCTGTGGACTCCGCCACGCCATATCAAAATATCAGACTGGATGGTTGTAGTGGTGGTAGTAGTAGTAGTTCTAGTCACAAGTTCAGCTGAAATGTTAACCCAGTGGACTGCAGGCTGATATTGTGTAACTTACTTTTCCAGCCAATCTCGATAATGATAAAAGGAAGACGAAATGGCTGGGAGGGGGCAGGGTAATAAGGAGGATGACGGGGGTATGGGATATGGGCAGGACATCTGAGACAATTTAGTGATAAATTACTGGTGATTGGTGGGACAACAGTAATCAGCAGTACACAATAATTCCAACCTGCAGTCCACTGGGTTCACATTTCAGATGAACTGTTACTACTACTACTAAATCATCCAGTATTATATCTTTATGTGGCATGGGTGAGTGCACGGAAAGCATTTTGTATTTTTCCTGGGCCATAAATTGAGGAAAGAATCCCCCCCCCCCCACCTGCAATGCTCTCTCTCACTCTGACATTCCATCTCCCCTTATCACACCTGTCTCCCCCTTAATCTCTCTCTCTCTCTCTCTCTCCCTATCTCCCCTTATACATACCCTCCCCTCTCTCTCTTTCACATCCCCCCCCTCTTTCTCTCATGTTCCTTCATCATACACCTCCCCCTTAACACACACACGTCCCAATTCTCATTATGTGTACCATTCAACTCCCCTCTTCTCCCACTCTCTATCCTTTTATTATATGTCCCGTCCTTAACTCTCATCCCTTTATCATACATCTCTCCCTTTCTCTCTCTCTCTCTCTCTCACACACACACACACACACACACACACACACACACACACCTATCTCCTCTTCTATTTACCCTGCCTCTCTCTCCTGCATAAGGCGTAGGGGGTAAACTTTTAACATACTGTAAAGGTCTAACTAAACAGTGTGGGGTAGTTATATACTGTATCTACAGTTTGTAATACTAAAGGTGCCACTGCAATATACCGGTAATTATTTGGCCTCAAAATATATATATATTATTAAGTATATCTGTAAGTTTTGACGTCTTTCCATATGCTGTTGTTACTACTATTTTGTCACCAGTTTGAGTAGTGGCAACTTTAGTGTTGCATTTTACACTAATATGTATATTATACAGTGACACAGAACAATGGTATACCTGATTGACAATACCAACATCACGTACGGCTGTACTCCAAACAGTACTTAGCACAAGAACAGAAGACTGAAAGAAATTTGGACCAAGTTAAGGTAAAAAGTGTATTGACAGGCAACTGAAACAAGATTTTAACAATGTGTGTACAAGAATTTATTTTTACAAAATAACATTCATTTACTATACATAGGTACATGGCTTTACTCTCTTCACCTTAACTTAGCACAACTTTCATAATTTTGTAGCTTAAATTCTTGTTGTTCAATGCCAGAAACATCATTATCACAGCACTTACTCATGACTAACACAATATTCTAGGCAATCTCTTACAAGTACTGTACGGTGATAATGGAAAAGATGTTAATTTTAGGCCAAGTTAGAGTAAAATATGTAATATTGGTTGTGCACTGACACAACCTATTATTCTGACATTCTTTGAAGCCTTTGTGGATCTATTGTACATTAACTTATTCAGGCCATCACAAGAAACCAATAGGAAACTTGACTGGCTTTTGCAGTGTTTTGTCTTAACACATATTTTTATGCCCCATACTGAATGGCCTCGGTAAAAATTCAGTGTGAAGTGTTAAAAGCTACTTTGATTTTTTGCTTGCAACACATCAGTGACTTAGTATGAATTAATAAATAGAAATAGCTTTAGAAAATTGTCCTCCTGATGCAAAGGGTAACAGAAGTTGACATAGTGGAGCATTTATTTTATAAGATCCACTGATCCAGCTCTACTCATGTCTGTGTCTATGAAACATACTGAGCATTAGCCTAAGCATAAGTTTGTCTTTATATATGTATTACAACTCTGACCTGGGATTTAAAAAAAAATAAAAATAAAAGCAATGCTAGTCCCTCACACACACAACCTTCAACGTAAAAATGTCATGTACATAAGCACTTTAGTCCAGTTCGTTTAATCTACAACCATTTATATGTACTAAACACACCTACAGTATTTGCATGACCACCTTCTACCGATGGTCAATAAATAAAGCATCAGCAGGTGATGATATGACCGATGTTGGAAGCAGTGCACTGGGGAGCTTGGACGACAGGGAGAGTGGATTGCTACAGCCTGGTAGGGAGAGGGAAACTGTGTTACTAGAGTAGTAAGCAGAATAACTGCTTAGGAAGATATTAGGAAGTTAACTGATGATAGTGTGGGCCCTAGTATTATTGTACAGCAGGAGAAACATCATATGGATAAAGATCAATATGATAGTAATAATTCTTATTGTGCTGATGATCATACATAACTGATCATCAGCATAATAAAAAATATTGTAATCCAATTCATCATCTTTATCAATATGATGTTTTTCCTGCTGCTGTAGTCCCAGGCTCCTCTGTAGGTGAACCAGTGAACTACAAGCTCTTATCCTGCAGTCAATCCTCCTCCTTTCAGAACAAGACTGGGTACATGGTTATAGCAGTGCCACTGCATGAAGGCATCCTTCAATAGCACCTTAATACAACAAAACATCAAAATCCTATTTATATGCTTTCTCTTTCTGTTTTTGGATTCTACCTAACCCAATCTTTTAGTGGAGTTAGAATAATCCATCCATCCATCATCCAACCCTATGTTGCCCCATAAGGAGTGTAGGAGCCCGGGGCTAGGCAAGTTGGTCCTGCCATTTAAGATGAAAGTGACCATCTTCACTCATCCCTGAGTGGCATTTTATGAACTATAAACCCCAATCACCCCTTGGATATAAACCTACACAGGCTCAATCCGATTGGAGAACCTGAATTACCCACTAAACCACCAAGTGCCATAATTTGGTTATATGGTTACCATCCAGCATAGTAAATGGTTTCCTGGTGTACAGGAAACCATTTGGCTTGTCACTCAGTTCAGAGTCACCCACAGGCAGAAGAAAGAGGAGAGAAAGACAGAAGAGGAAGGAAGGAAGAGAGGAAAGGGCAGACACCCAAAGCAGCAGTACAATGAGTGAGTGGATGGTGAGCATCCTCACCTACCAACAAGTTAGGGTAATGAGGATGGGGGGGGGGGGATAGCAATCATCTCAACCCTATCTAACAAAAAAAACCTGTTGGGTGAGCAGTAGTACAGGGGGGGGGGGGATGACTAAGGCCCATATTCTCCTCAGTTAAAGAAACTCCTTAATATCTCTCCTACATGACAGTATTGTGATACCAACTCTAACGTATGGAAGTGAAGCTTGGACGTTGTTGGAAGGACACAAGTCAAGAGTGAGAGCAGTGGAAATGAGTTATTTAAGAGTAGCCTGTGGAGTCACATGGAGAGACAGACTGATGAATGAGGATATAAAGGAGCGTTGTGGTGTGGATGTGGATGTGATAGGAAGCGTTATCAGAACACACTGAGGTGGTTTGGCCATGTGGAGAGGATGGAGGGTGAAAGACTGACGAAGAGAGTGTATGTGAGTGAGGTGGAGGGGGGAAGAGGGAGGGGGAGGCCAAGGATGAGATGGAGGGATGGGGTGGAGAGGTATATGAGAGAGGGGGGTGTGAGTTGGGAGCAGGGCAGTGAAATGGCAGGGGACAGGGCGACTTGGAGGCGATTTGTTTGTGGCCACCCCAAACGGGATTGAGGCGTCTGGCAATAGATAGATAGAGATTATTCTGCTTATTACTCCCTTACTATCCTCTTGTGTCATTTGAATCATTACAATACCTCCACAGTCAGCATAAATAACATACAAATTGACAGTAAGCATCCCTATCCAAAAATAATTAGCTACGGAAAGACGCTAGGCAGCTTCCTTAAGTTATGAGAATATGGACCTAGGAATTATGCTAATACAAAAACAACTAATGCTATTTTGATTCCTATTACAGAGGCAGCTGGAGCTACTCACTGCCAACGAGGCAGTGGTTACCAGCCTCACTTGCCCACCCCTCAGATGTAACCCTTACAGTGTCCATCCAGCTGGACCGCCTTAACCCACTAAACCACCACCCATCATAGCAAATGACATGGTGTATAGCAAACCATTTCACTTGTCACTCAGGGGGACTACATGAGTGAGAGAGAGAGACTGCATCAAGGAGTCAGGAGGGGATTGGGACATCAAGCAGAGAGGGGGGGGGGGATGGGGACTACATCAAATAAAGAGGGGGGGGGATGGGGACTACAAGTAGACAAGGGGGGGAGGGGGAGACTACATCAAATAGTAGGGGGGAAGGATGGGGACTACATCAAGCAGAGCAGAGATGAGACACTGAGTGGAGGAAGAGAGGGGGAAGGGAGAGAGGCTGACTGCATCTCCACCTTTCACTATTATTATAAATATTGTTATTATGAGTGGGGGTGGGTGGAGAGGACTGCACTGAGTGGGGAAAGAGAAAAGGGAGAGAGGATGACTGGTCCCCCTCCTTCCACTATTATTATAATTATAATAATTATTATTATTATTATTATGAGTAGGGATGGGTGGGGGGCACAACACTGAGTGGGGGATGATTGCTCCCCCACCTTCCACTCTTATATTACAATTACAAGTATTATTATGATAAAAACAACAACCATTACTGAAAATTTTACAGCTTTCACAAGACAAATGCTAAAGATGGAATAAGATCATTTTTAATCAAGTGGACATTAAATGTATTTTACTTAAAATAAAAACAGCTGTAAACTTCAGTACATTAATTACCTTCAGTATCAGTGGCTGTAGGAAGATCAAAAAGGGTGACTATGAAGGCACACGTAGGTGTCACCTGGCAGTCCATCTCACCCTTAAGGTAGCTGATCACTTGCCCTCACACCTCTGTTGTGAATGGGATCAAATGAATAACTCTTGATTGGTAGGATAACTTCTGGAACAAAATGGGTTAAAAAAGAATAATCATATTGTTAAAAATTGCTCTTCCATCCATTATACAACCCTTCAGTGCCCCATCAGGAGCAAGGGTGTCTGGGTCTACTTAGTCCAGGCTGGATTATGAGGCAAGTGACCAGTTGCTCTTTCTTCAGTAAGGAAAGTGTTGGCAGTGAGGGGGTGAAGGGAGGAGGAAGAGGCTGGAACTGAGAGAGAAGATGACAAGAATGAAGAGGAAGGAAGGGGCTGGCGCTATGAGAAAAGGGGGATGCGGAGCTGGCACTAAGAGAGGAGAATGGAGGAGGAAGGGGCTGGCAATGTGATAGAAGGAAAGGTTTAGGAGTATGGAGCTGGCACACACACAGAACAGAGGAGGAAGAGGCTGGCACTGAGCTGGAGAGGAGAGAACGAGGACGAGGCTGGCACAGATGGAATGGAGGAGGAATAAGGAGCTGGCACAGAGAGAGAGAAAAAAAAAGGGGGTGGGCACAGAAATGTGAGGGAGAAGTAAGAGGCTACAAATGAGGTGGAGGGGGGAGAAGGAAGAGTAAGGGAAGGGCACTGAGAAAGGGGTGGGGGGAGAGTAAGGGAAGGGCACTGAGAAAGGGGTGGGGGGAGAGTAAGGGAAGGGCACTGAGAAAGAAGGGGGAGGGGAGTAAGGGAAGGGCACTGAGAAAGAAGGGGGAGGGGAGTAAGGGAAGGGCACTGAGAAAGAAGGGGGAGGGGAGTAAGGGAAGGGCACTGAGAAAGAAGGGGGAGGGAGAAAGAGAAGGGCAATGAGAAAGAAGGGGAGGGAGTAAGGGAAGGGCACTGAGAAAGAAGGGGGAGGGGAGTAAGGGAAGGGCACTGAGAAAGAAGGGGGAGGGGAGTAAGGGAAGGGCACTGAGAAAGAAGGGGGAGGGGAGTAAGGGAAGGACACTGAGAAAGAAGGGGGAGGGGAGTAAGGGAAGGACACTGAGAAAGAAGGGGGAGGGGAGTAAGGGAAGGGCACTGAGAAAGGAGGGTGAGGAGAAGGTTGAAAATGAGAGAGGGGAGGGGGAGGAGAAGGCTCTGTGACAGATAGAGGGTGATGGTGGTGGTGGTAGGGGGGGAGGGGGCAGAAAGGGGGCTGGCACTGAGAAAAAAGGGGAGAAGGAAAACACTAACACTGAAGGATGAGAAAGAGACAGGAGGCTGGCATTCTGAGAGGAGGAGGAGTAAGGAGTTGGCACTAAAGGAGGAAGAGTAATGAGAACTGTGTTTACTGAAAAGTTACCACTAAAGAAGTTTCAATTCTAAGAGCAGTAATAAAAAATTTTCATTAAGTGGGTACCAATAAAACATTATACCTGACCCATTCAGTATAATGCTTTTAAAATATTTATTTTCATTATCCATGGACAATTTATATTAACAGTATTTTACTCTGAAGAGAGTACTAGCAGCGTCTTGGCTATGAGAAGTTCATCTCACCTCAATTCGATAAAATTGTTAGAAGAATGAATTTTAAAAATATAAAATACATCATCATACTGAAAGGTTTATGTCCAAAGCACAAAAGCTTAAACTCTGGCAGTTTCTTTAAATATATCATACACTCATTCTTGCCAGATTACTTACTACAGCATTATATGAACCTCCTGTGATAAGGTGTCTGAAAGCCATATTTAACTCCTCCAGCTAAGTCTCAAATCTTGGCTGGAGGTAAAAAAATAATATATACAGACCAATAAAGAAAAGATAATTAATATAATTTTTGGCTGGGTTAAGTGTCCCCCAGATTCCCCTATCTATCCATCTACCTATCATCTAATCCTGTGTAGCCCCATGAGAAGTGTAGGAGCCCAGGGTTAGGCAAGTTGGTCCTGACATTTAGGATAAGAGTGACCAGCCTCACTCATCCCTGAGTGGCATTACATGAGCAATAAACCCCATCCACCCCTTGGATATAAACCTGCACATGCTCAATCCGATTGGAGCACCTTAATTACCTACTACACCACCAGGTGCCATAATTTCGTTAGATGGCTTCCTGTACATCAGGAAACCATTTACTACGCTGGATGGTGTAACCATATAACCAAATTATGACACTTGGTGGTTTAGTGGGTAATGAAGGCACTCCAGTCAGACTGAGCCTGTGCTGGTTTATATCCAAGGAGTGGTTGGGGTTTACTGCTCACGTAATGCCACTCAGGGATGAGTGAGGCTGGTCACTCTCATCTTACATATCAGGGCCAACTTCCCTAGCCCCAGGCTCCTGCGCTCCTCATGAGGCAATTATATAATAATAAAACTATGCCAAAAATGACAAGCCAGATTTGTCAGTAATATAAATCCACCTGACAAACTGTGCATCATCCAGGTATCAGTGGAGTTTTGTTACTTCATGATAAATACACAGCTGGACACAAACAAAGGTAACTGCATACAGTGACAGCAAACACAGGCAGATATGACTAACCTTGCATCATCCAGGTATTGGTGTGTGACTGGAGGTGTTTACCAAGAGACAGTGCTTGTTCGGGCAACACTTAGAGGTTTTAACACTTAGAGGTTTTGTGTGTTGCTGCTGCCCCTCCACAGTGGATGATGGGGAGGTTAGGGGATGAGGGGTGACTGGGTGGAGGAAGTGGCCAGCTTGGCTGATCAGTTTGGCCTGGCACACTAACAATCCTGTTTGCAGGCTCAGATCTGATATTTGCTGAATGTCCTGTGGGATAACAAGTCACTTTAACCCCTTCTCTGCAATTACACAGATTTTCAGTACTGTATAATCCTGCTATACACAGATGACTATATTCTGCCTGGGTAAATATAACAAACTGGAGAGGCCAGACACACCACTAGAACTGCCAGTTCATACATAGCATCTCAATATTTCTCCCCCAATTCCCACCACAGAAAAGGGATGAGATAGGATCCCCCTTCCTCCCCACTGAAAAGAGAGAGTATAACAATCAAACAGCATACCCTGTGACATATGCCACAGTCATTAACACATCACCTAACAATCTGAAGTAATGGTTCCATCTTTTCAATACAAACTGGTTAATCATATTCCCTTTAGCACTTCTTAACTCCTACTGTAACACCTACACTTACTGTATAAGTATTAGAAGTACCACTCAACTTTTTCTCAACCATCCACACATGCACTACTCAAAATGACAATACAATTACTCATACAAAACCCTAATACAAAAGAGATCCTGACGGTATGAGTAGTTACGTTTATGGAAATCTGTTCATATGAAAGAGTACATAACCTATGGGGAAAAATAGGGACTGGGGGTTAACCACCAACTTACACCTATAGTACTATCTGTACCATATAGGGCAATTTTAAACGAGAGTAAAGGTTAGTTATATCTAAAACACACAAACAAAATTAACATATGACTTACAATAATGCATATCTATTGTAATGGATGCATAAAGATCCCCAAGAAAAGCTATTGGAATTGCAACCACATCCTCAAACTCCTGACTCTGGCCACTGATTGCATACAACAACTATAAACACGAGTGAAGTAACCCTTAAAGGATTAATGCTGCTGGCAATACATAAGAATAATTTATCTTACTATTGCCAGAAGCCTTAATCATTTATAGGGTGACCAGAAACAAACTGCTTCCACATTGCCCTGTCCTTTGGCTGCCCTCCCTCCAACTCATATTCTCCTCTCTCATTTATCTTTCCAGTTCATCCTCCCATCTTACCCCCAGTCTCCCCCTCCACCTCATGCATACATACTTTCCTAGCCAGTCTCTCGTTCTTCATCCTCCTCACATGGCTAGTAATTTATGCCCTTGATTAACCCACCAGTTCACAGAAAATTATTCCCAACATGTTACAAAACTCCAGGATACTTGATATCTTAACCTTGTACCAAACTCCAGGATACTTGATATCTTAACCTTGTACCAAACTCCAGGATACTTGATATCTTAACCTTGTACCAAACTCCAGGATACTTGATATCTTAACCTTGTACCAAACTCCAGGATACTTGATATCTTAACCTTGTACCAAACTCCAGGATACTTGATATCTTAACCTTGTACCAAACACCAGGATACTTGATATCTTAATCTTGTCCCAACTGTTGTAAGGTCTGAGGTGTACACTGGCTAGTATTTATAAAATCCCTAACCAAATAACAGCATGAACAAACCTCTGTAAGTTTACATGACTTTATTATATAGTGTTTGTTAACACAAAGTAAAGACAGATGTAGCACACAAGCCATTTTACAAACAATTTAAGCTTAGTAAAGTATATAAAGAGGGATGCCTTCATGTGGTGTACTGGTCAGCTCCACTGCCAGGTTTGACAAACATTCCTTAGCTCCCTCCCTATCCCCAGAAAAGTGGATGGTGAACTGCAGGAGGAGGGCAGCTTCAGCCCACAGTTCACTGGGTTCACATTTCAGATGTGCTTTAGCACATTACTACATGTGTTGTGTGGTGTTGGTGCAGGATTTGTGCATTACACTGACAAACTATAATAAATGTGTTGTGTGGTGCTGGTGCATGAGTTGTGCATTACACTGACAAATAATAAAATATCACCTGTAGTGCTGCCAGCCAGTTGGATACGGCCTGGGGCATTCCAACAGACAGGTGCTTTTATACAACAGTCATAAGTGCTGCAGTGAACCCATTTTCACTGTCCTCTTCTCTCCTCTCACTGCTGCAGCCTTCAGATGACCCCCAATGACCTGGATGATGCTGAAGATGGATTGGTTGACCAGAATGACGTATTGGTTGATGTTGCTGAAGATGAGGGTGATGTTCCACCAACTGGCACATGTACCAGCTGAGCAGAGCAGCCACTGACCTCACTAAGTACACAGCTCTGGAAGTGTTGGGCAAGATATAGTGTTTGACAAATAAATAACTACATCAATTCATCCCAACTCTTATTCACCCATCAAGTTAAATAAGTAGACTGATGTGTCAAAGAAAGTGTAAAGTGATGCATACAAGTAAGTAAAGGATTTTCACATTAGGAAAAACATGAATGGACACCAAGATTATTAACATGAATGGACACCAAGATTATTAACATGAATGAACATCAAGATTATTAATAAAGTACGCATACAAGTACGTTAGATATTTTCACATAAGAATATGAAATGCATGGCGAACTGTACAGACTGAATATGCAAGGGAAAATCTGTGTGGGAAGACCAAATGTGTCTGCCACAATTTATCAACCAACATACCTTAATGGTCCAACAAGCAGCTGGATCAGTTGTAAATAAAGGTGCTGGCATGGTAGCAGCAGCAGCAGGATGAGGGGTGGTGGTTCTGATAATAGAGGTGTTGGTTCTGGTATAGGGGTGTTGGTTCTGGTATAAGGGTGGCGGCCATCTCAAAGTTTAACCGCTACACCTGCCCCAGATCTGAGCAGCCAAGCCAGGACGTCCCAGCTAGCGTGGCCTCGGGTCAAGGTGATGGGCCAATAGTGGTGGTCAGGGATGTCTGCTTCCAGGGTCACTGTGGATGTTTACTCAAAGGAAGCAGCGTTGGCGCCACCACCTCGTACCGTACTTCACTCCAGGATACACATTCCTTGAAATCTGGATGGGATGGTAGTGGAGTTTGAATGTTATATACAGTACAGTAGGCTGTTTGTGTGTCAACTTTCCTGACAGCACAACATCAAAGGTCACTGCTAGTGTGTTTTTCAAAATAATCATACATGACTCCTTAAAAAGCCAATTGTCACAACGAAAATCTTCAGATTCTGAGGTAAATTGAGAGGAGAAAAAGTTTTGGCATAAAAATAAGTTGCACAGTTTCCTCTCGTTTTTTTTTTTTTACCTCTACAATGTAAACCTATCCAGACAACCAAGTCATCACCCAAACACCACCAGCACTAACACTCTCTGCCAATGTTATCAGTTCCAGGCACTTTGGCCAAGAGGAAAGTACAGTCCTCATTAGCAAATGGGGACAAGGCAGGTCCAGAAATATGGAAAAAGTACAACAGGTTATGAAGGATTCAGAAACATGGAAAGAGGGAATATGAAAGTGGCGTGATGGTGTGTCTTACCAACCATCACCTTGACATGACAGAGGCGACTGGTGTTAACGTCTACCAGCATGGCCTTGGGCTCAGCAGCCAACACACACAGATAACACAACACCCGTTAGTACACATATATTACACCACAAAGAATCACCAGCATCATCATCATTTATACCTCTTTCCCACTCCTGAATGGCATGAGTAAAAAATAAATGAATAAAGAGTCTGGCCACATGCATGAAACAAACATTCATTCAGGCACTATTCAAGACCTCGGAATCCTGACTAAACCTCACAGACATAGGCATTCGCACATACATAAAGGTGGGCCATGGTACAGGTAATGTTTTCAATGGACTGAAAGCACAGTCATATGCCAAAACCTGCTAACTGCTTCAGAAGAGTAGTTAGACAATGTTGACAGAAAAATCTGAGATTGCTTCTGCATACTCCCTCTTCTGTCTTTCCTTCATTCTTTCCTCTTCCTTCTCCCTACTGATGATTCTACACTGAGTGACAAGGCAAATGGTTTCCTGTACAACAGGAAACTATTTACTATGCTGGGTGGTAACCATATAACCAAATTATGGTGCCTGGTGGTTTACTGGGTAATTATTGTGCTCCAATCAGATTGAGCCTAAGTAGATTTATATCTATGGGGTGGTTGGGGTTTATTGTTCATGTAATGCCACTCAGGGATGAGTGAGGCTGGTCACTCTCATCTTAAATGTCAGAACCAACTTGCCTAGCCCCGGGCTCCTACACTCCTCATGGGGTGACATAGGACTGGATGATGGATGGCTTCTGCATATTACACCTCTTCTGCATATTACATCCCAATATCCTCGTGTTACTGATACAATTACATCAATATAATGTAAGTATCATAAATATCATAAAAGAGAATGTTAAGGTAGTGTAGCAGCAGCCCCAATTTCATCTGAAATGTTAACTTGTGGACTGCAGGCTAAAGTACCCCTTCTTCAGTAGTCCACCATCCACCTTTTGGGAAACAGGGAGGGAGGTGAGGGAAGTTTGCCTAACCAGGCAGTGTAGCAGACCAGTTATATCAGTGCCACCACACGAAGGCATCCCTCTACAACACCTGTGTTAATATGGAGTATGTAACCAACTGTTACAGATGAGGTGCTAACAATGCCATCCACAACACTGCCATTATTTCACACATCAATCAAGCCTTTGAAATATGTAACAATGTCAGTGGTGTGACCTGGAGGCGGTAGCAGGCGGTTGCTGGAGTGTGTGGCCAACTTGGGAAGGCAGGCCATGAGGAGGCAAGCAACAGCCATGATGGTGGTGGCCAGGCTGAACCTCCCACCACCCAGCAACAGGAACCCCAGGGCCAGGTGAATTACCAGGTGGCAGCCGTACCTGGAAAGAGGAGAAGAATGGGTTTGCAAGTTAACCCTTTGACTGTCAGGGTTAAATTTACTGGTAGCCAAAATACTGTGTATCTAAACAAGGCTCAATGTGTTAGCCAAAATACTGTACATCTCAACAAGGCTCTATCCTGTAATAAATCAACTGTGTGCACCCAAGTTGGATTAGGCATCAACTCTTCCAAGATTTCACATTTTCTGGCCCCAACCCACCAGTGATGCCAACCACATATACAAATCATATTTATACTTTCAAAAAATATTCCATTCTTGCATTGGTCAGCCTTGTTTACCAGATTGCTGCTCTTTGGCAATGTCTCCTAATCGTTTTCGTTTTTAAAGGCTCCAACATGCTTGCATGCGTCGGCCTTGGTCACCTAATAGCGGCTCTCCACGCTGAATGATCCATTGCAGCCTCCCAGTTCAGTCCCTTAACCCTAAGGTCACATTTAATGACCTCGTCCCATGTCTTTCTCTGTCTACCCCTCATAACCCCACCCCCAATATTAACACTTCTCACCTTCCTCACCCAATTATCATCCCCCATCCTCTCCACATGTCCTAACCATCTCAATCTACCTCTCCTCATCACAACACCAATACACTCCAGTCCCATCCTACCTCTCAACTCTTCCATCGTAAACCCAGCCCCTCCAGGCCTTGGACGCAGGGACGCACTGCACATCCACCTAATCATTGTCATTTCTGTACATCTGAGCCAGCAAATATCCTCCTCCTTTAGTGCCCAGGTCTCACTACCATACAGCATTACACTAACATGAATAAAATTATCCAGCAGTAGCCAAAATATCCTCAAGACCAAGGGGTTAAGGCAACACATATAACCCAAGAGTAGAAGCAGCAGGACCAACGCATTACCAGAGATGTTGGACGATACACACAACACACAGATCAGCCTCACCAGCCATCACCAGGGACAGTACCAGCCATCACCAGGGACAGTGCCAGTAGGGATGTGTTCAGACAGGGACAGTACCAGCCATCACCAGGGACAGTGCCAGTAGGGATGTGTTCAGACAGGGACAGTACCAGCCATCACCAGGGACAGTGCCAGTAGGGATGTGTTCAGACAGGGACAGTACCAGCCATCACCAGGGACAGTGCCAGTAGGGATGTGTTCAGACAGGGACAGTACCAGCCATCACCAGGGACAGTGCCAGTAGGGATGTGTTCACACAGGTTTACAAAGTTGACAGACCTGCCAGCTCGGCAACACTCCTGAGATAATTACATATCTGTTAGTTGGTCTATGTCACCCTTTCCATCCATTCATCCATCATCCAATCCTATGCTGCCCCATGAGGAGCGTAGGAGCCCAGGGCTAGGCAAGTTGGTCCTGACATTTAAGATGAGAGTGACCAGCCTCACTCATCCCTGAGTGGCATTACGTGAGCAATAAACCTCAACCATCCCTTGGATATAAACCTTCACCAGCTCAATCTGATTGAAGTGCCTTAATTACCCACTAAACCACCAGGCGCCAAAATTTGGTTATATGGTTACCACCCAGCATAGTAAATGGTTTCCTGGTGTACAGGAAGCCATTTGGCTTGCCACTAAGTGTAGTCACCCACAGACAGAAGGAAGAGAAAAGAATGAAGGAAAGAAAGACAGAAGAGGGAGTGTATGAAGGAAAGAAAGACAGAAGAGGGAGTGTATGAAGGAAAGAAAGACAGAAGAGGGAATGTAAAGTCACCCGTAGGCAGAAGGACAAGGAAAGAATGAAGGAAAGAAAGACAGAAGAGGATGAAAAGAAGAATGGAGGACAGGAAAGGGCAGACACCTGAGAGCTGCACTACATCAAGTGAGTGGATGGTGCTTGCCCCCACCTACCACAAACTCACTCATTAATAACAACAAATGACTTGTGAAGAGAGTAACAATGGGTGTTTGGGGGGGAGGGGGGTGGACCTCAAACAGCTAACATAGCGGTATATAATTACTCAAACTAATACTCCATTTCACTCACAAGAATGGCACTAGAGAGAGATGCCTTCATGTGATCTGGCCGACTCACCTGCCTGGTTATGCAAACATCCCTCAACTACTTCCCTATCCTCTCAAAGTGAAGACTGGACTGAAGGAGAAAGGGAACTTAAGCCTGGAGTCCACTAGGTTCACATGTCAGAACCCGGGGCTGTAACTACTACAACTACTACCACTATTACTCACAAGAAAACTACTACTGCTCACAAGAAAACTCCCTATCATCTAAAGCTTCACAGCTAAATTAAATACCAAGTGAAATTTACCTGTTAGTGAAGTTTGTGAACATAGTGGTGTATCTGCCTAGTCCATCCAAGGCCTGGTTATTACTGGAGCCAGCCAACCTAAGGCCCAGCACCAGACCAGCCCCTGCCAGGATGTTGTGGTGGGCCTGTCAGTACAACCACAGGGTAAATCATATACAAATACCTACAGCCAAACACAAACACACACAACCAACACTGCATACATTTCATCTGATACATGTTAAATATTGTTCATTTTGTACACCACACAAACACTGCTGCTATTTTGTTGCATTATACTGAACATGGTAGTTGGTGGGGGTAACCATCATCCACTCACTTGATGGAGTGCTGCCTAATTATCATTCCTGTTCTGTGTCTGTCCTCGTCTCTTCCTATTTCTCTCATCCCTGCCACCACTAGTTATTACTCTTCCTTCCACTTCACATGGCTTTACACTGAGTGACAAGCCAAATGGTTTCCTGTTACTGAGGGAGCCTTTTACAATTAGTTTATAAATACAGGGATGGATATGGCACAAGCAATCATGGCACCACCAACCAACTTTTACAAGTATCTCGGAAACAGAAACACAAATGATCTAACACTCCCTCCTGCTTCATAAGGTGAAATTCTTAATATCATCCAGCAGTTAAAAATTACAGCACCAGGGTATGATGATATCCCTAAGAGCATTATCAAGGAAGCTGCCTCGATTATTACTCCTATCATTCTGCATCTATGTAACTCTACTATCAGGAACCTTCCCAGAAAAGCTAAAAATTGCCAAAGTTATCCCCATTTACATATCAGGTGATACAAAATTAATGAGTAACTATCGGCCAGTGTCAGTTTTGTCAGCACTGAGCAAAATATTAGAGAAATTAGTTTATGATAAACTTGATGCATTTCGTACTAACAATACAGTACCATCATATGTAACTCCCAATTTGGTTTTTGTAGGAATAGAACTGAGACAGCATTTCTGACACTTACTGATGATATTCTAAATGCAATGGATGATAAAACTTTACTGTGGCCATATTTCTTGATTTATCAAAAGCTACTGATACAGTTGATCACTCTATCCTCCTGTCTAAGCTTGAACATTACGGGATAACGGGTACAACGCTAAAATGGTTTGAATCTTACTTAACAAACTGATAACAATATCCACTGTCCTACCTTGTATCTCTTTTATAACCCCATCCATATACCAACTGAACAACCATGGAGACATGACACATCCCTGTTTTAATCCAACTTTCAAATAGAAAAACTCACTCAGTTCACCATCCACACGCACTGCAGCCTTAGCACCCTCATACATACTCTTCACAGCATTCAACAACTTCCCATCTACTCCATATATTCTTAACACTTTCCACAATCCTTGTCTATCCACCCTGTCATATGCTTTCTCCAAATCCATGAAGGCCACATACAACTTCTTTCCCTTCTCTAGAAACTTTTCCACTGAAGACCCAAGAATGAACATCTGATCTACACAACCTCTTCCCTTCCTAAAGCCTCCCTGTTCTTCTCCAGCTACTTCCTCACACCTCAGGTTTGTATTCTTGCTGGTTAGCTATGGAAGCTCCCCAACACCTCTGTCTCAGTGATTTATTGTGATATGGCTGGTTGATATCCTTTTGTAAGTTATTTATAAAGTATGATGGTAATGAAGGGATTTTTGTAAGATGGAAGAGGACAATAAGGTGTAATAAACAAACTAAATTATTTAGGAAGAGGTGTTAAGTAGCTTGATGCAGAGTATGGTGATACCTACTAGGAGAATTTATGCAACACAAAAGAGGAGAGTAAGATGTAATAAAGAAAATGAACTGCTTAGGAAGAGGTGTTAGGGAGCTTTAGGCTATGCAGAGTATGGTAATACTGAAAGAATTTATATAACACAGAAGAGAACAGTAAGGTGTAATAGGCAAAATAAATCACTTAGGAACAGGTGTTAGGGAGTTTCCTTAACCGACGAGAATACTGACCAATCTCCCATACTCAACAGAATAAAATCATTAAACATCAAGTGAACAGAATCCTAGACTTATCCCAAGCATGAGAGGGTTAGAAATACAGAAGACAAACTGACCACAGCTCCAAGGAAGGGTTAATGTAAGCCTCCTGATCCACTGGAGACAGCTTTTTTTTTTTTCTTTTTTTATTTATTTATTTATTTTAAATCAAAGGAAGAAGGAACCAAAGGCCAGGAGCCTGCAAACTGCTCCCTCCAAGAAAAAACAAACACAAGACAACAAACAGCCAAATTCTAGATCTGTACGGTACATCTCGAGATTCCTAGACACACTATGCAGTAGGAAGTACAGACAGGGAAAGACAGTTCTAGAGATGACCTGTTGCATACATGAAGGACTGGGAGTAACTGTTAACTCCTGCATTACAGAGCTGGACAGAAAAGGGATAAGAGTTTGTTGCTAGAAAGGTGCCACGTGCCCGTTGAAATGGTGGAGGGATGCAAGCAGACAATTCAGAGGAGCAGTGACCATTGAAGTAGTGACAGAAAAGAGACAAAGATGAAACAGTGTTGTGAAGAGACAGAGGATGAAGGCAGAGAGTAAGGGAAGGAGAGTTAATGAGACAAAAAGCCTTTGACCTTCCCTTATTGAGAAGAGCTGTATGTGGGGAGCCTCCCCACACATGAGAGTTGTACTCTACACAGGGGCAAATAAAACCTGTGAATAAAGTCAACAACTGTGCAGGGGTAAAGAAGGTACAGTACGGAGTCGGCTTAGCACACCTAATCTCTTGGAACCAGATTTTACAAGAGATGTAATATGATCATTCCAACACAAATCCTGAGAGAATGAAACCCCAAGTACATTTAAAGATGATGCAGGATTGAGCTGGATATTGTTAAAAATTAGAGGGTATTCCTGTGGAAGATACTGCTGGGTTGATAGATGTAAGAACTGAGATTTTGATGCATTAAAAACAACCAGATTACCTTGACCCCAATCAGAGACATGAGCTGATGTGGGTGCCTGATATATCCAGGCCGCCACGACCCCCAAGCACTGTGTCTCTGAGGTGTGAAGGAACCGCATGTCAGCCACTGTCGGCCAGTCTCTCGGGTCCATCCACACGTTGATGGATGGGCAGGCAAGGCTCAGTACATTCCAGTTCAGTCTGAAAGATTACATTCTACATTACTGTGATATCTATTTATCTGTCATCTGCCCCTACATATCCTATTGTCTATCTATCATCCACTCCTGTAAAATATTAATCTGTCTGTCTATCATCCACCTCTACAATATTCTATCATTCACTCCTACAATACTAGTGTCTCTAACTGTTACAGATTTTTTATGAATGGAGGACACCTGTAATCTGGTGTATGGAATTTTCTAAAAAAAATTTTCCTCCTTCCTCTGTTCATCTTTGTATCATTTGTATCATATCATTTATAAAGGCTCCATATGCTGCCATGCATTGGTCTTGGACATCTAATGCGGCTCTCCACGCCGCTTGATCTCTGGCAGCCTCCCTATTCAGTACCTTATCCCTGAGGTCACACTCTATGACCTCATCCCAGGTAAAGTTTCTTTGGTCTGCCTCTCGCAACTATATCCCCGACATTCACACTTCTCACTTTCCACACCCAGATGTCATCATCCCCTCAACATGCCCAAACCACCTGTCTGCCCCTCCTCATCACAACACCACTACTGATACAAACCATTTTTATATTTAAAATATGTAAACAGCGTACGAAGGAGTGTTAGGGTACAACATGCCAGGTGAATAACTGAGGAATAGGCATGATGAAGCCTGCTATGCCACTCACAATACAGACTTAATCAATGCATTGCTGGTGTTAAGGCTCTAACCTGGTACAGTCCATTTTTGTGGTGATGGTGGTGTGTGGTGGTGATGGTGGTGTGTGGTGGTGTGTGGTGGTGATGGTGGTGTGTGGTGGTGATGGTGGTGTGTGGTGGGGCAGCCAAGTTGAACCACACTGTCAGTTCAGCCACAAGGCAGGCCATAGCCAGCTGGCCACTCCATCTGTCAACACAATATTACACTGTACGTATAGTCTGCCCACCACCAGCTGGCCACTCCATCTGTCAACACAATATAACACTGTACATATAGGCTCCCTAGCATCTCTTCCTTATTGATTTGTTTTAGGATATGGCTGGTTAATGTAGTTTTTTACACTATTTATGGAGAGTATGGTGAGATTGGGATGAGTTAAATATGGCAGAAGAGGAAAGCTAGGAGAAATAAGTAAAACAAATCACTTAGGAAGAGGTGTTTGGGAGACTCCTTAAGCAACAAAAATACAGGCCATGGTAACATACTTAAGTAAGGGTTGGGTTTCTCAAGACATTACCGGTATGTCAAATCGATTTATATGTACTGTACAATGGAGCCAGGCAAAAACCATATTAAGATGTTAATCCATATAAACATACTCCAACTTTTTTTTTGATGTGTCCAACTCTGGGCATAAGCTTTACAGCCTGCTCTCATGGCCCAGTAGTCCTCCTCCTACATACCATACACCTCTACATGTCACCACTTCGGCGCTAACACCCACCGTCCATACTGAATACATGCTAGAGCTGTCTCATACAGGACTGGTGTATTGGTATTAGCGGGGGTATTTTTACAACATGTCGGCGGGTCTTCTGGTAGATCAGTAAAGTCTGCTTTTATTAAATTCAAATCCTTAAACTGTTCCCTGCCCCAGCGGGGATTTGAACCTGGGTCCAGTAGGACTGCAGGCCACCTCTCTACTGACTAAGCCACTGCCTCCCCCAAAGAAAACAACCCTAAAGCCCTCCATGATACTACTCATGCAACACTTCCAAATCTTCTCTAACCACACAAGCTGCATGGGGGGAGGGAGAGGGAGGGGGAGGCTGAGGATGAGATGGAGGGATGGAGTGGAGAGATACTGTATATGAGAGTGGGAGATGTGGGTTTGGGGGAAGGCAGTGAAATGGCAGGGGGCCGGGCAACACGGAGGCGATACGTTTGTGGCCACCCCTCACACGATTAAGGCGTCTGGCAATAGAGAGATAGACAGAACAGAGTACGGGTAACATCCCTCAGCCTGACACACTACCTGCTCTTCAGGACCCATATCCAATGTTATATTACTGCAGGCTTGTTATAATCTGTCAAGATTTCCAACCTCTTTCAGCCCAGTTCATGGCTGGGCCTGTAGTCTTGTCGGTGGAGGAAGTTCTCTCACATGGCCATGGGTCACTTAGCGTCCACAATACTTTATGAAAAACAGGACGTTAAGTGATCTGGACGTTAAGCAACCACTGTAACTCATGCACTGTATACTGTATAGTGCACTATATGTACTGTACAGGCATATGGTATATACTGTACTGTATGTTACTTTTACAGTACAGTACAGTATAAAAAGCCCAAATTAAGACAATAATACAATATGTAATGTTATGTAAACTTAATGCATGGATGTGCAAGGACACTCAAAAGCAGCGGTAGACATGTGACTGGACACGGCTGCCTGCCGCTGGTGTTGATGACACTGTTACGGCTACAGTAAACTTTCTACTGATTGTTAATAGACTTTTTACTGTTTTTTGGTATATTTTTTTATGCTTTTGTGTAAGTAGGGTAAAAAAGAAAAATATTAAGATATATGAACAGGCGACTAAAAGGGTTGGCGGAGGGTTAGTGCCCCTCCCCACAAAACAACTAACTAAAAAAACAAACAAGAAGCCTCGGACAAGGACTGACCAAACGATGACGACCCAGGACCGGACAAAGGACTTGGTAATGAGTACATGGAATGTAAGAGGAGCGAATGATGAGGTGAAAGAGAGAGAGATTGTCCAGGTGCTTGAGGGTGCGAAAGTGGATGTATGTGGAATAACTGAAACAACATGGAGAGGAGAAAGTGTGAGAGAATGGGAGTATGGATGGGGTATATGTGCAGGAGTAGGTGAGAATGATAGGGCAAAGGAAGGAGTATGTATAGTTGTGAGCAAAAGATGGAAGAGGAGCATAAGACAGTATGGATCAGCTGGGTCAAGGATTGTGTGGGTAAAGTTGAAAGTTGGAATACAAATGTGGGCGATTGTGTGTGTGTATGCGCCAACGCAAGATCGTGCTAGAAGAGTGAGAGAAGAGTTCTGGACAAATGTAGAAGTGTGCATGGAAAAGTTTGGAAGGAATGAGAGAGTGTTTTTGACTGGTGATATGAATGGTAAAGTTGGGAATGTGAAGGTGGATGGAATAGTTGGTGAGTGGGGTGTGCCTGCTGAGATAGATGTGAATGGGAGTGCGTTAGTGGACATTTGTGCTGGGAGGGGGTTGGTGACAGCCAATACCCTCTTCAGGCATAAAATGATCCACAGGTATAGATGGCGAGTGATGAGAAGGGTGGGTGGTGAACTGAATGAAAGGAAGGCAATGATTGATTATGTGTGTGTGGAAGAAAGGATGCGATGATGTGTAAAGGATGCAAGAGTGTATAGAGGTTGGGGGAGTGGACTTTCTGACCACTACTTGGTGGTGGCCAGAATTAGAATGCAAGTAAGATGGCGGAATAGAAGAAGGGAAAGACGAGAGGAAGGAGTAGTTGCAAGGAGAGTGGAAAGGTTACAAGAGGATGAGAAAAAGGCTGAGTATAAGAGAGAAGTGGAGGAACGATTGGGCAAATATGAGTTGGAGCAGATGGGAGACGTGGAAGGTGTGTGTAAGATATTTACAGAAGAAATATGTGCAGCATGTGATGTGGTGTGTGGAAGGAAGAGAAGACGGAGGGGGGTGCAAGGAACAGCGTGGTGGACTGAAGAGGTGAAACAGGCTGTGGCACAAAAGAGGAAAGCATACAATGAATGGATGAGAAATAGGGGCGTGGAAGAAGTTGAGAGGCGGAAGAGAGAGTTATATGTGGAAAGAAAGAGAGAGGTGAAAAGATTAGTAAGAGAGAGTAAGAAGAGAGTGGATGAGGAATTTGGAAGAAATTTGAGTGTAAAGTGGAGGGACTGTATGAAAATGTTCTGGAAAGAGGTGAAAAGAGTAAGACAGGGTGGAAGTGAAGTTAGCAGGGGAGTGAAAGATAAAAATGGTAGATTACTAGTGGAGAAGAGAGAAAAAGTGAGCAGATGGAGAGAACACTTTAAGGAATTGTTGAATGTAGAGGATGGAAGTAATGCGAGTATAAGTGGCTGGGGAATGGCTGGGAGAAGGAGGGAGGTGAGAAGACAGGAAGAAATCAGTAGGATAGAAGTTGTGGAAGCAATGAAGAAAGTTAAATCGGGGAAAGCCCCAGGAATTGATGGAGTGTGTGGTGAAATGCTGAAGCATGGGGGAGAGATAGTAGTAGAATGGATGTGGAAGATGTGCAGACTGGCCTGGGAGGAAGGTAGAGTCCCGGAGGATTGGAAGTCAGGTATAATTATTCCCTTGTACAAAGGAAAAAGGGAAAAAGAAGTGTGTGGTAATCATAGGGGCATTTGTCTTCTTAGTATAATAGGAAAAGTGTATGGTAGGATACTTATAGACAGAGTTAGAGAAAGAACAAAGAAATTAGTTGGAGAAGAACAGCAGATATTCATTCTTAGATCTTTAGTGGAAAAGTTTCTAGAGAAGGGAAAGAAGTTGTATGCGGCTTTCATGGATTTGGAGAAAGCATATGACAGGGTGGATAGACAAGGATTGTGGAAAGTGTTAAGAATATATGGAGTAGATGGGAAGTTGTTGAATGCTGTGAAGAGTATGTATGATGGTGCGAAGGCTGCAGTGCGTGTGGATGGTGAACTAAGTGAATTTTTCTCTTTGAAAGTTGGTTTGAAACAGGGATGTGTCATGTCTCCATGGTTGTTCAATCTGTACATGGATGGGGTAATAAAAGAGGTACAAGGTAGGGTAGTGGATGTTGGAGTGGCCCTGGTGAGAGAGGATAGTGTTTGGAAACTCCCTGTACTGTTGTTTGCAGATGATACTGTGTTGTTGAGTGAAGACAAAGGGGAGCTGCAAGGCTTGGTGGATGAGTTTGAGAGAGTGTGTAAGAAACGGAATCTAAAGGTGAATGTAGGGAAGAGTAAAGTGATGGTCTTTGAGAGAGGTGAAGTTAGTGAATGTACAGCGAGGTTGGATGGTGAGGAATTGGAAAATGTGAGTACGTTTAAGTACTTGGGTAGTGTGATGAGTAAGGATGGAGGTTTGGAGGGTGAAGTGCTTGAAAGGATACAGCAGGGAAGAAAGGTTGCTGGTTCTTTGAAAGCAGTGATAAGAAACAGGGAAGTGAGCATGGAAGTGAAAAAGTTACTACATGACAGTATTGTGATACCAACTCTAACGTATGGAAGTGAAGCTTGGACATTGTTGGAAGGACACAAGTCAAGAGTGAGAGCAGTGGAAATGAGTTATTTAAGAGGAGCCTGTGGAGTCACGTGGAGAGACAGGCTGACGAATGAGGATATAAAGGAGCGTTGTGATGTGGATGTGATAGGAAGCATTATGAGGAACACACTGAGGTGGTTTGGCCATGTGGAGAGGATGGAGGGTGAAAGACTGACGAAGAGAGTGTATGTGAGTGAGGTGGAGGGGGGAAGAGGGAGGGGGAGGCCGAGGATGAGATGGAGGGATGGGGTGGAGAGGTATATGAGAGAGGGGGGTGTGAGTTGGGAGCAGGGCAGTGAAATGGCGGGGGACAGGGCGACTTGGAGGCAATTTGTTTGTGGCCACCCCAAACGGGATTGAGGCATCTGGCAATAGATAGATAGAACAGTATTACAGTGTACAGGTATACCCCAATATACGATACCCCTGGATGCCATACCCCAGCTTAACAATGGGGGTAGAAATACCACCATATCCCAACTAACAATGGCCAAACCCTGGTTCAGAGATGGGTTTAGATTAATTTTACTGATTCTGATATTTTAGACTTAAATTTTGTGTTTAGGTTGATTTACAAACTGTTTTTAGACTTACATTAACGTGTTTTAGTCATAGGTGGGGTGAACATTGTCATTCTGGGGTACAGTTAACTAAGCTTGATTTTTTCCAGAGATATTTGATGAATTTCAGATTTTATTTTTGGGTTTAGGTGATTTATAAACTGCTTTTAGGCTTAGTTTAGCTTGTTTTAAAGCAATTTGAGGGTTGATGTGACCTAAAAACTTGTTTTTGGACTCAGGTGGGTTTAGGATTGGGTTGGGGGGAAATCCAAAGGTCAAAAATGCATCTATACTTTACATGTTACATCTACCCCGATATACAATACCTCGCCATGCGATGGGTTTTTACCTAACCAACTGCATCGTTAAACCGGAAAATAGCCTACTTTTAACTGTATAGGTTATATCATACAGCTGGCAGCATAATCGCTTTGTTTTGGGATGCTGGCTGCCATCAGTGATGCAGCAACATGGCTTTGCGCCCACATACGCTTGCTACGTCCTGTTCTTCAGATGGGTTCTTTTATTTCTATTATAGTATATTCTTGTGGGCCACCTGATGTTAAAGTTAACGGACGTTGTGCAGAGGGACATTAAGCAGCACATGACTGTACACAGCCAACAACTGTATTGAAAGGCCTGACTGTACTGCCCATAACTCTAAACAAACAGTTCTTCTGTAAGTCTGTGGGTAGCCTAATTATTCTCTTCAAGGTGTAAGGACCCTTGGCCTTGCTATTATTGTCAAGTACATTTAAGAGATGATGAGATGCCTAATTCTCTTGATGACATTATGTGATTGAAAATCCTCCAGCCACATTGCGAACAAACGTACAGCGAGGCCTGGCTGTGCTGCCCATAAAACAAAACGTATGGTTCCTCTGTGAGTCCAACTGGGATGTTATAACCACTACACTACCCGGCATCTATGATAAAAACTGAATACAGTATACAGAATTATGCCTACTGACCTGGAGTTTAGGATGAGAGGATGCTGAGTGGCTTGATATATTGGAGTTATGCTAAATACTGATCCCTGGTGTGGCCTGGGTGTGCCTGACAGTGGCCTGGGTGTGTCTGAGGGTGGCCTGGGTGTGCCTGAGAGTGGCCTGGGTATGTCTGAGGGCAGCCTGGGAGTGGCCTGGGAGATGCGTCAGTGGCAATGCTGGGGAAAGAATCAGTGGTGGGGCTGGGTCCACTGCCAGCTGAGACTGTGTTGCCACATAGGCTACACCACCATCCTGATGCCCACACTCTTCTTATGATGCCGTATGTCCTCTTCACTGTCCTGACCAAGACAACAAATACACATTAAGCAGCACACACCACACACTTATGATGCCATATGTCCTCTTCACTGCCCTGACCAAGACAACAAATACACATTAAGCAGCACACACCACACACTTATGATGCCGTATGTCCTCTTCACTGCCCTGACCAAGACAACAAATACACATTAAGCAGCACACACCACACACTTATGATGCCGTATGTCCTCTTCACTGCCCTGACCAAGACAACAAATACACATTAAGCAGCACACACCACACAGCAGTTAATGTAATGCTGATACTACAGTGACATTCCCAAAATCCAAAACAGTTAGCATCGAGGGGCTTTTGGAAAACTGTGAAAATCAGGAACTCAAATTAATGGAACTGCACTGTAGCTACTGTTTTAATGCTTTCAGGTTCTTAGCTATATTCCCTATCAGCAGAATAAGTATACCTCAATATATGATACCCCTAGATGCCATACCCCGGCTTAATGATGGGGGTAGAAATACCACCATACCCCGCCTAATGATGGCCAAACCCCAAGTTAACGAAGGGTTTTGATTTTTTTTACCAGTTTTGATGATAATTTGGACAAAAATTGTGTGTTTAGGTTGATTTATAAACTGTTTATAGAGTCAGTGTGTTTTAGCCATGGGTGGGGTGAACAATGGCATTCTGGGGTACAGTTTACTGAGTTTGATTTTTTCCAGACTTACATTTGATGATTTTCAGATTTCATTTGTTGGTTTTTGTGGTAGGTGGTGGCAACCATCATCCACTCACTTGATGTAGTTCTGCCTACTTCCTTGGCTTTTATCATTCTTTTTATGTGCCTGCCCTCCTCTCTTCCTATTTCTCATGTCTTTCCTGTCACTTCTTATTCCTTTTCTTTCCTTTACAGGTGGCTTTACATTCAGTGACAAGCCAAATGGTTTCCTGTAAGCCAAGAAACCATTTACAACGCTGGGTGGTAACCATATAACCAAACCATACATGCTCCCTACGTGTCAACAAATGGGTTGGTGCCCCCCCCTGTAAAACAACTAACTCAATGTCAAATGGCCACCCTTTACAGGATTATGGTGTCTGGCAATAGACAGATAGATTTGTTGGTTTTAGTGAGTTATTTACAGGTGTTAGGCTTTGGTTAGCTTCTTTTACAGCTGTTAGGCCAAGTAGATTGGCTTTAAACTTGTTTTGGGACTCATTTGGGTGGGTTTAGGACTTGGTTGGGGGGAAACCCAAGGCTCAAAAATGCATCCCTATACCGGTACATGTTAAATCTATCCCAAGATACAATACCCAGCTTAACGATGGGTTTTTACTTAACCAATTGCATCGTTAAACTGGGGTATGCATGTTTAAAAGTCTAATATTTCCTGCAATAGCATCCTTGGCTTCCCCCTCCCTCTGCCCCCCCACCACCTCACTCAAATACACTCTCCTTGTTAGTCTCTTGCTCCCCATCAGTCATAGTATTCAAATAACTTGGAGCCCAGTGCCTGTCTGAGGGCCAATTTGAAAAGTCCGATTTCTTCCAGCTCAACAACCGAGGAAGGCAGGGAGTTGCAAAGGTGCACAACACAAACAGAGAAAAAATGCTTAGGACAGTCAAGGGAGCAGTGAGTGTGCACTAACTTATATATATAAGACCTCTAGTTTCCACAACTGGAGAAAACCACAACAAACTACAGGCATCAACGGATGTCTGGCCAGGCATTATCTTCCAGCATCTACAAGATCAGCACATAATTACCTTCCACCAACAGAAAACAAATCCAAGCCTGAAAGTCTTGCATGACAGGCTCCATACCTGAGATACGTTTCATCCACCTACACTGAACAGACTCAAGTAGTTTAATTTTTTTTTTTTTAATAATAGAACAGAGGAAGGAAAACAAATGAATTTTAAAAAATAATCCATACACCAGATTACTGTGTCCTCCATTCATAAAATATCTGTAACAGTTGGACTTGAACAGCTGTATGTTGAAGATTGGAGGGAAACAACTACAGGGAAGCAAGTTCCAGAGATGCAGTTCGGTGAATGAAAGAATTCTGATAGGCAGAAGTTCTGCAATATGGCTGAGTGACATTCCAGTCATGAGCGTTACCAGATGCCCGTGTAGAACAATGGAAGGCATGGAGAGATGGTACAATGGACGCAACTTCATCTAAGCATTTGCCATAAAAATATCTGTAAAATAATGCAAGGGAGGCAACATTCCTTCTTACTTGTAGGGGAGGTAGTTTATTTGTAATGGTAGGGTTGTTAATAATTCCAACAGCTTTGTTGTGAATTTTGTCTAGTTGTTTTAGTGCAACTTCTCCACATCCACTCCACACGGGTGAGCAATAGTCCAGCTGAGAGTGCACATGACTCATAAATTATAGCTATTACCAATATCACCAATATATGATATCACCAATAAAGCCT
>NC_136970.1:40031988-40044488 GCF_032717465.1 Coenobita brevimanus | reverse complement strand
GAGGAAATTGAAAGTAAATGAGAATAAGAGTAAAGTGATGAAGTGTACGAGGTTGATAGATGGTAGGGGGATGAATATAGTTTTGAATGGTGAGTTGCTTGAGGAGGTAGATTGTTTTAAATATCTAGGGTCACATGTTGCTGTGGATGGAAGAATAGATGCAGAAGTGAAGTTTAGAATTAATGAAGTAGGAAAGGTGCTGGGAGGAACGAAAAAAGTGTTTAAATGTCGTTCGCTTAGAATGGATGTAAAGAGAAGGCTGTATGAGGGTGTTGTGGTACCGACTGCGTTATATGGGGCTGAAACATGGAATATGGGTGTAGCAGAGAGGAAAAGTTTGAATGTAATGGAGATGAGATGTCTGAGGAGTATGTGTGGAGTGACGCGTATGGATCGAGTGCGAAATGATGAAGTGCGAAGGAGAACTGGAGTTGTTCGGGAGATGGCTGGTAGAGTTGAGCAGAGGGTGTTGCAATGGTTTGGGCATATGGAGAGAATGGATAATGAGCGATTGGTGAAAAAGATAACTAGATCTGATGTGAGAGGTGTAAGACTGAGAGGAAGACCACGAATAGGATGGATGGACAGTGTGAAGAGAGCGCTGGATGCGAGAGGGATGTCTGTTGAGCAAGGAAGAGTGGCTGTGCGTGACAGAAATAAATGGAGAGAAATTGTGAATGAATAAGTGATGACGCAGCCCTGAGGGGATATTCTCCCGCATTTGGTCTGATCAGCTAGTCAGGTCAGGTGCGGGTAAGGGGATGGGTCTGTTATGATGTGGCAGGGGTAAACCAGTTCTGCTGTCGGGCCCTGCTGTGGATGTCACTGCTTGCATTGCGCAGTTGACCCTTGTACGGTGTGATGCGGTGAGGATCTGTCCGTTCTCCCCTTTGGGGCTAAGATGCGAATGAATGTGTTTGAATGGATGAGTAAATGGAGAGTGAGTCGTCCTGTCTCGGCTACCTCCCTTTCCTTGGGGGAAGCAGCCTAGGTATATAGATAGATAGATAGATAAATATCATACAAGCCAACAGAAAGGCCTAATTTGAAAATGAATCGCTAAGGAACAAGTGCTGCCAAGCCCACCATTCCAGCGATATTACGGATAAATTTTCAACTAACTTTGATCGTACCATAACACTTCTTCTTCAGCGATTTATTTTGCACCAAACACTTCAATATTCTCTTCTATATTACTCTGACTTGCAATTGTGCCGACATTAAAACCTAGGCCGAAATCTCTCATATGGGCCTTGGGAGATTCCGTCGCGTCTCGTCCTCGGCGATTACTTGGCGCATATACCATAAAATCCTCCAGTATGTTATAAATGGAATCTACGTCGATTTTGAAAGTGATAGATTACATGAAAATCAATATTGTGTGTAATATACAAAATTAATTACCGAGGAAGTGGTGCTACGAAATCTGCCACATTAAGGCGGATATTTTCAAAACTTGGCGCCGCCCGACAGCCTCTTGCTTTTGTGTTAATCCGTTTTTATGCCTCGTCTGTATGCCGCCATCGCTTATCTCTGGGATATGAGCATTATCAGCGGTATCACAAAGCTACCTTACACTTGCATCCACTAGCAGGCTTCGTAGCACCTTTACCGAAGCGATTTATCACGTACATTACACATTAACATTCTCCCGCAGGCCATTTGCATCGAATACCAAAATGGTTTTCGTCAATAACATACAAATTAATACCGAGGTGTAATGTGCAAAATAAATCGACAAGGAAGAGGAGTTACGAAATATCCAGCCTCTCAGAATCCAACCATTAACCCTCTCAGTCCTGTGACAATTTTTTTTTCTGTCTACGTCTCTCTCTCTCTCTCTCTCTCTCTCTCTCTCTCAGCACAGGTCAGTATTGCAATGGTTGTCGCTGTTGCCAACCACGTCAACGCAGCAGCGGCACAGAAGACAATGTAAATGTGCAACATGCAGAATACATGGCCGCCAACGCCTCCTAAATACCATCCTTAGCGATTTATTTTGTCTCTTGCACCTTGACATTCTGGTGACGTCATTTGTGTCGCTCTGCTATGGACATACCCGTAGTTTGCATTAGTAACAAACAAGAGGTTATTGAGGCTTAATATACTGAATAAATCGCTATAGGTGTTGGGAAGCCTCTGTTGCTTAGCACAGTAGGAGGCTTCCATCTGCAACTCCAGGATCGATATTTATCCCGCTTCCGCATGCAACCATCCCCTCCCGCCCTAGAGAGGCAACTGTCCACTAGACCCAAGGATAGACAGCCAGACGCCACGGACATATCAGACACAGGTCTACATCCCTCCTTCCCGTAGCGACACTGACGGGACCAAGGACCAAGGTGGTACTGATAGGCATGGGGGTGTGTTGTGGCGCAGACAGCTTGGCACCGCTTTGGGGGCGGGGCTTGCAACAAAGAAAATTCCCACAAAATAGAAGGGGAGCCTTGTGTAACTTGGACGAATACTCACCGTACATTTCATTCCTTTCGTTTTTTTTTTTTCTCTATGTTCTTGTGTTGCCTCGATGTTAAAAGGTCGTTATATTCCTTAGTGGCGGCGGTGTGACATCAATCTCTATATGGCCTGACAACTGGACACTCAGTGCATTGTGTTTTCCATTCTCTCCACCTAATGTACAGTTTATCACATCATTCCTGGCTTATTTCCCAGTGATATCTATGCTGCATTCTGATTCTACATTATATAGGTTATTTACTGCTTAAACAAGTGCTGTACTGTGATCATTTCATATCGTATTGTTTGTAAAGGCTCCAATAAGCTTGTATGCTTCGGCCTTGGTCACATAATGGCTCTCCACGCTGCTCGATCACTGGCAGCCTCCCTACTCAGTCCCTTATCCCTGAGGTCACACCCTACGACCTCGTCTCAGGTATTTCTCGGTCTACCTCTCGCAACCCTGACCCCGACGTTCACACTTGTCAGATCCATAATATTTTCTTGTTTCCTGTGTGCTGCTTATCATTTGTAGATGTTCACCGTACTGTGTTCTTACCTAATTGTTCTTACCTAATTGTTCTTACCTAATTGTATGGTAACAGGAACGAGTCCAGCTCGTACTGTCCCGTGTATTAAACCATTTTTATCATACATAGCCTTAAATGTATAAATAGTTTTGGCACACACTATTTCATTCTGTAGTGCATTCCACTGATCAACTACCCTATTTGGAGAATTGAATTTCCTTACGTCTTTATCGCCACTCTTTATGTAGTTTTTTGCAGTGTCCTCTTGCTGATGCTTCCCCATAGGTTATATATTCATTTATGTCTATTTTCTCCTTTCCTGAGATGCATTTATATAGCATAATATCTCCTCTTTTCCTTCTCTCCTGTAGTGTTGGTAGATTCAGTTTATTTAGTCTTTCTTCGCAGCTTAGATCCCTTAAGCTTGGTACACATCTTGTAGCGGCCCTTTTTCAATCTTGTCTATGTGTTTTTTGAGATGAGGACTCCAGACTACTGATGCATACTCCAGGGTTGGTCTGATGAATGATGTTATTATCTTTCTCAGCATGTCTTCATTTATATATGTGAATGCTATTGTCATATTTGCAAGCAGTGTTTACATATATCTTCTCACTGATGTGGTCAGCTGGAGATAGTCTGTTAATGATAATCACTCCTAGGTCCTTCTCCCTTTCTGATATGTGTAGGGTTGATCTTGGTAACGTATAATCCCAATCTGGTCTTTTCTCACTTTTACCACAATTACATGACACTTGTCCACATTCAATTCCATTTGCCATGTATTGCACCATTCATGAAACTTATTTAATTCCTCTTGCAGCTCTTTGCAAGGATCTGTGTTAGTAATTTCCCTTTGTATTTTTGCATCATCAGCAAACATAGGTAGATAGCTTTCATTTCCAATGTTGCTATCTATATCATATATATATATACTAAAAACATAATTGGTGCCAGCACTGAGCCCTGTGGAACTCCGCTAGTCACTTCCCTCCATGAGGAGTAATTTCCCCTCAGTACTGTTCTCATATCCTTCTCTGAGAAAATCCTGCATCCAGCAGTACAGGTTGCCTTGGGTTCCTCCTTGATGGTACAGTTTCCATAGAAGTCTTTGGCGCGGTACTGTGTCAAATGCTTTCTTGAAATCTAGATAGATACTGTCCACCATCCTTCTCTGTTGTGTAATGTGTCTGCATCTCTATCATAGCAGCTTAATAGATTACCAACACAGGATTATCCCTTCCTAAAACCCAACGGCCTTTCTGTTATCATATCGTGTTATTCTGTAGATGTTTTACCCAAACTTTTCTTACCAGCTTTTCCAGTGTCTTACAACACTGGTCACTGATACTGGTTGCTAGTTGAGTGGCTTTTGTCTATTTCCTTTCTTGAACAGGGCAACAATGTTTGCTTTCCGTGTGTGTGTGTGTGTGTGTGTGTCAAATACTGTAAATCCTACGATGATAGTGTGTGTGTGTGTGTGTGTGTGTGTGTGTGTGTGTGTAAGAGAGAGAGAGAGAGAGAAAAAAAAATAAAGAGGGGGGGGAGGAAAACAGAAGGAGAATATTTTATATTTTTCAGATGAGTTACAAAACCAAGAAAGAGAGGAAGAGGAATGGATAGACGAAAGGAGGAGAGGAAGACAGGAAGAGAGGACGACAGGAAGACAGGAAGAGAGGACGACAGGAAGAGAGGACGAGAGGAAGAGGAAGAGGAAGGGGAATGGAAAGACGAGAGGAGGAAAGGAAGACAGGAAGAGAGGACGACAGGAAGACAGGAAGAGAGGACGACAGGAAGAGAGGACGACAGGAAGACAGGAAGGCAGGAAGAGAGGAAGAGAGGACGACAGGAAGAGAGGAAGACAGGAAGAGAGGACGACAGGAAGAGAGGACGACAGGAAGACAGGAAGACAGGAAGAGAGGACGACAGGAAGAGAGGACGACAGGAAGAGAGGAAGACAGGAAGAGAGGACGACAGGAAGAGAGGAAGACAGGAAGAGAGGACGACAAGAAGAGAGAAACACAGGAAGAGAGGAAGACAGGAAGAGAGGAGGGGAGGAAGAGAGGACGACAGGAAGACAGGAAGACAGGAAGAGAGGAGGAGAGGAAGGGGAAGGGAAAGATGAGACGAGGAGAGGAAGACAGGAAGAGAGGAAGACAGGAAGAGAGGAGGAGAGGAAGGGGAAGGGAAAGATGAGACGAGGAGAGGAAGACAGGAAGAGAGGAGGAGAGGAAGGGGAAGGGAAAGACGACAGGAAGAGAGGACGACAGGAAGGGAGGAGGAGAGGAAGGGGAAGGGAAAGACGAGACGAGGAGAGGAAGACAGGAAGAGAGGAGGAGAGGAAGACAGGAAGAGAGGAAGAGAGGAAAAGAGGAAGAGGAGAGGAAAGACAAGAGGAGGAGAGGGAGGAGGGAAGTGTAAAGAGGGGAAGGAGGGAGAAAGGAGAGAGGAGGAGAGGGAGGGAAGGAGAAGAAGATAAGAACGAAGAAGGAATGGGAAGGAAGGTGGGAAGACACACACACACACACACACACACACACACACACACACACACACACACGCACGCACGCACACACACACACACACACGCACGCACACACACACACACACACACACACACACACACACACACACACACACATGGTAGGAGGGGACGCTCACCATCCACTCACTCGATGTAGTGCTGCTGTCGGGTGTCTTCCCTTTCCTCTCCTCCATCCTTCTTTCCTTCCATCCTCTTCTGTCTTTCGTTCATTCTTTCCTCGTCCTTCTGCCTGTGGGTAACTTTACACTCCCTCTTCTGTCTTTCCTTCATTCTTTCCTCTTCCTTCTGCCTGTGGGTGACTCTACACTGAGTGACAAGCCAAATGATTTCCTGTACACCAGGAAACCATTTACTACGCTGGGTGGTAACCATATAACCAAATTATGGCGCCTGGTGGTTTAGTGGGTAATTAAGGCGCTCCAATCGGATTGAGCCGGTGAAGGTTTATATCCAAGGGGTGGTTGGGGTTTATTGCTCACGTAATGCCACTCAGGGATGAGTGAGGCTGGTCACTCTCATCTTAAATGTCGGGACAAACTGCCTAGCCCGGGGCTCCTACGCTCCTCATGTGGCAAAGTAGGACTGGATGATGGATGGATGGATGGATATATAGATAGATAGATAGATTGATTGATTGATAGATATAGATATATATATAGATAGATAGATAGATAGACATACAGATATAGATATAGATATATGGTGATTTAGGTAGCTTAAAAACTTCAAAAACCTTCCAACAATAGTCAATAACGTCAGATATTTACACATAAGAAAACAATAAAATCACCAACTCTAAATTCAAAAGTTATCCCGGACACCGGTTGGAGGCTTCGTAATATCCCTCCCTCGGCGATTTATTTTTCCTGCTGCACCTTAATATCCTCTAATATGGTGTTAATACAAACTACGACTGTATTAAAAAATATAAATAACGTTACAGAGGACAGGAAGGTGTAATATACAAAATAAATGGCTCAGTAAAAGATGCTAAGAATCCTTCCATTTCAACGAGATAACGGCTTAATTTTCAACCCCGACTTGGCAGGCTTCGTAACACCTCTTCCTCAGCGATTTATTGTGCACATTACTCCTTAATATTCTATTGTAGGTTACTGAGGCAACTGTGCCGAGATTTAAATTAAGCCGTAATCTCTCATGTAGGAGATTTCGTAACATTTCCTTCTCGGCGAACTATTTTGCACACTCCACCTTAACATCCTCTTGTGTGCGATTGATGCAAACTATGGTGGTATTAGCAAAGTATAAATATCATACAAGCCAACAGAAAGGCCTAATTTGAAAATGAATCGCTAAGGAAAAAGTGGTGCTAAGGCCACCATTCCAGCGATATTACGGATTAATTTTCGTCTAACTTTGATCGTTCCGTAACACTTGTTCTTCAGCGATTTATTTTGCACCCTACATCTTAATATTCTCTTCTATGTTACTCTGACTTGCAATTGTGCCGACATTAAACCTTCAGCCGTAATCTCTCATATAGGCCTTGGAGATTCCGTAGTGTGTCTTCCTCGGCGATTACTTGGCGCATATACCATAAAATCCTCCAGTATGTTATAAATGGAATCTACGTCGATTTTAAAAGTGATAGATTACATGAAAATCAATATTAATGTGTAATATGCAAAATAAATTACCGAGGAAGATGCACTACGAAATCTCCACATTAAGGCGGATATTTTCAAACCTTGGCGCCGGCCGACAGCCTCTTGCTTTTGTGTTAATATATTTTTATGGCTCGTGTGTGTGCTGCATCGCTTATCTCTGGGATATGAGCCTTATCAGCGGGATCATAGAGCTGCCTTACACTTGCATCCACCAGCAGGCTTCGTAGCACCTTTTCCCAAGCAATTTATCCCGTACATTACACATTAACATTCCCCTGTAGGCCATTTGTAGAGTTTTAATACCGACATGGTTTTCGTCAGTAACATGCAAAATAATACTGAGGTGTAATGTGCAAAATAAATCGCTAAGGAAGAGGAGTTACCAAATATCCAACCTCTGAGAATACGATAATATGTAAACATCTCACTTTCTTATGGTCCTTTCTTTCGTCTCCTCTCTCTCTCTCTCTCTCTCTCTCTCTCTCTCTCTCCCACTATTAGGTATATTTCTGGCGCGTTATTGACAATCGCCTTTTCTAGTCAGTGCGGAGACGGTGACGCCTTTTCCTCAGCGATTTATTTTGCCTGTTTCTTACATTACACTGTCAATCCAAAAACAATTAAGTTAGAGAGAAAATTAACGTGTGATATGCACAATACATGTATATATGTACTAGGCCACACAGACTAGGCAGGCAGGCAGGCAGGCACACACACACACACACACACACACACACACACACACACACACACACACACTAGTGTAGGCTGTCTCCCTCACTAAACCCCCTACACAACGCCTGTCTGCTATCCACTACTAGAGATTGATGGACGGGGTGAAAGGCTGGGGCACCACTAATTACACAATGCAGTTAAAACTGGTGGTTGTACAGACTACACAGCAGCAGCAAGAGGTCTGGTAAAAGAGAGGCGTGGACGAAGGCGGCAGAACATGGTCAGTACAGCCAGTGGCAACACCAGTGTGGCCACAAGAGCGGTGCGTCTAGCCTTCCTACTGTTATATCTGACGTAATCTGAGGGAGTATATCTCAACCATTCCACTCTTTCCTCCATCAAGAGCATACCCGCCACATTCCACACTGATGCATCATACCAAGGCAAACCAGTGCATTCAGTACTGCCATGCAATACAAAATCCCGCACTGGACGATAACCATACATATGTCACTGACCTTGGCGGTAGACGGCTGGCTGTTGCCCGCCACACACCCTCTTGGTATGGCCAACAACTGGGTGGAGTTAGATCAGAATATGTCCATGTACTGTATGTGGAAGTTACAGAGCCGTCACGAAATTGCAAACAGACTGATGGAGAGTGAGAGACTGACGAGGAGAGTGTATGTGAGTGAGGTGGAGGGGGGAAGAGGGAGGGTGAAGCCAAGGATGAGATGGAGTGGAGAGGTATATGAGAGAGGGTGTGTGTGAGCTGGGAGCAGGGCAATGAAATGGCAGGGGAAAGGGCGACACGGAGGCGATTTGTTTCTGGCCACCCCTTACGGGATTAAGGCATCTGGCAATAGAATGATAGACTGACGCACTGAGGGGACCGCGCAAACTTGTAGTCCCAGAAAGGGTTTGACAGAGAAGCAATACAAGTCTCTCTCACGTGGAAATACTAGCCAGGGGAGGGGCTCTGGCAATGATATAGAATGGAGGCAGCAGAATATACCAAACCAATGCACCATCATACGCAACGGTATATGCTGACTACTGTTGCTATGCTTCAGTCTCCACGAAGAAATTTACACAAGAAAATTACACTAGCAAAAAATAAAATGACCACACACACACACACACACACACACACACACACACACACTGAATAACTGCCGTGAATTAAGTTAAAGTTCAAGATCCAAGTGGTGTGGTGTGGTGGTGGTTGGGTGGTGATGGTGGTGGTTTGTGGTAGATGGGAGGTGGTGGTTGTGGTTGGGGTGGTGGTGCATAAGAGGGGGAGGTGGTGGATAAGAGGAGGTGATGGTGGTGGTGGTGGTGGTGGACGGGTAGTGGTGGTTAGGTTATGGTAATGGTGGTGGGTGTCCCCCCTACAGCAGTAAGGGAGGTGATAGGCACATATTAAGGTAACACGATGCTAATCATAAAGTGCTACACAAGTGATGTAATGCCAGTGTCTCCAAGTCTTATTGGATCTGTAAGAAATTAGCTGCAACATAACATTTTCCGTCTATGAAAAGTGCAAGAACTATATTGGTGTTGGTGGTGGTGATGGTGGTGGTGGTGGTGGTGGTGGTGGTTGGGTAATGGTGGTGGTGGTGGTGGTAATGGTGGTTGGGTGATGGTGGTTGTGGTGGTGGTATTGACCAAAACAATGGCACTGCGTCAGGTTCACGCAGCCACACCTCACGCCTCACACTGTCTCACCTGCCATATTGACACCAGCACAGGCTTGCTATTTTCACACGCCTTACCCGTTCATTTGTGCTGCTAGACACACGCTGCCTCGTTCTGGCAGCTCGCTGTTGTCTCACACCGCTGATGTGGCCCATAGTCTTGTGTAAGTGCACCACAAGTTGGTACATTGACAAAAATACACCAACAAAATACAACACCGGTAACTTCCTTGCCTGCGCCTGCCCTCCTGATCGGCTGTTGCATTGTGGGTAGTGTAGTAACGTCACACAGCCAATCAGATGTCATCTCTTTCCGGCGTCAGGCCCCGCAGCCAATCACCGCAAATGTACGTACTATATCATATCTTTCACTCGTGCCTCAGGGATAAATCTGTACGAATTAGTGGTAAACATCTAACTGTACATTAACACTGCATTAATATACGATGCTGGCGGTGTGTAAAGGGAAAATAAGGGCAATATTGTTTTCCCGTTAAGTGTGAGAAAATGTTGAGATATTGGCCTTACTGGAAGATATACTGTTTTATAAAGGCAGTGGAGAGGATAAAGGCCATGTGGAGAGGATGGAGAGTGAGAGACTGACGAGGAGAGTGTATGTGAGTGAGGTGGATGGGGGAGAGGGAGGGGGAGGCCAAGGATGAGATGGAGAGATGGAGTAGAGAGGTATATGAGAGAGGGGGGTGTTAGCTGGGAGCAGGGCAGTGAAATGGCGGGGGACAGGGTTACATGGAGGCGATTTGTTTGTGGCCACTCCTTACGGGATTGAGGAGTCTGGCAATAGATAGATAGACAGAGACGTTAGTGGTGACGTGTGAGCCATCTGTGCACGGCTGATAGGTATTAACGCAATAGTCACGAAGAAGTGCTATGGAGAGGATGCAGGAATATAGTAACATGCTATTAACACAAGAATATGATGCTAGTCACGAAGAAGTGCTATGGAGAGGAGGCAGGGTTGGGGTATTGTCTTTTTCTGCCACTGAGCTACGTGAAATAAGCTGCAAAAGGACGAAAATCTGGGCCAAGTGAAAGTGAATGAAGTACAGATGCTGTCTCCCTTCTCACACTTCCCTAACACCTACTCTTCTGCGAATTATTCTACACGCTACATCTTAACGTCCACTTGGCACCCTTTATCCTGTATGGTGCTCTCTCTCTCTCTCTCTCTCTTAAAGGCGATATATATAAATGATGTAAGTATACGTAATACGCCTTAACTTGGCCCAGGTTTCTCCCTAACACCTACTCCTCTGCGAATTATTCTACACACTATATCTCAACATCCACTTGGCACCCTTTATCCTGTGTGGTGCTCTCTCTCTCTCTCTCTCTCTCTCTCTCTCTCTCTCTCTCTCTCTCTCTCTCTCTCAAAGGCAATATAAAGACGATAAAACTATACTCCTTTCACCTTAACTTGGCCCAGATTTTCGTCCTTTTCCAGATTATTTCGTTGGCTCAGTTGCAGAAAAATTCAATGGCCCGCTTTCTAGTTCGTTGTAGTAGCTCCCTAACACCTTTTCCTAAGTGATTTATTTTGTTTATTACACTTTTCTCCCCCTCCTCTTCTGTGTTACATAAATCCTTCCAATATCGCCATACTCTGCATAAATAACGTACAAAAGGATATTAACTAGCCATATCCAAAATTAAATCGCTAAGGAAGAGATGTTAGGGAGCTTCTCGTTGCTTTGAGGAAGCTCCGTAACACCTTCTCCTAAGCGATTTATTTTGTTTATTACACTTTTCTGTCCTCTGTGTTACATAAATCCTTCCAATATCGCCATACTCTGCATAAAGCTCCCTAACACCTTTTCCTAAGCGATTTATTTTGCTTATTACACCTTACTGTCCTCTTCTGTGTTACATAAATCCTTCCAATATCGCCATACTCTGCATAAATAACGTACAAAAGGATATTAACCAGCCATATCCAAAAATAAATCGCTAAGGAAGAGGTGTTAGGGAGCTTCTCGTTGGTTAAGGAAACTCCGTTAACACCTTTTCCTAAGCGATTTATTTTGTTTATTACACACTAGCCCTCTGCGTTACATAGAGCCTTCCAACATTGACATACTCTGCATAAATCACGTACAAAAAGATATTAACCAGCCCTGTCCAAAACTAAATCGCTAAGGAAGAGGTGTTAGGGAGCTTACTTACGCAACTAACATCGCTCCCCTGCCATACCATAAGTAAGAAGCAATTAATACGCTAAGGATGCTTTATTAAGCTTCCAATGGTATATGCACTTCCTAACACTTGTTCTGTCGCGATTTATTCTGAACACAAAACTGATGGAATATGAAAAAGATATAAACGGCCTACGGATAATTCGCCGAGGAGAATGTGTTACGAAGCATCCAGTGTCAAATGTAGGTTGCTATTTTATCGCTTATTTTCCCGTAATTGCAGAAGAGAGCAATACTATAGCTATACACCCTCTGAACAGCACTTCTTCGTGACTAGCATCATATTATAGCAGTAAATTCCTCTTCTTCGTGATTAGCAGGCGGTGGGGTGGAGTTCGCCCTTGAGGAGAGGTTGTATTACAGGCGACATTGGAGACCGTAGCAACGTTATCTTAGCGATTTAACACATATTTTACACCTTCATATCCCCTTGTGGCACAGGAGGCCTCGCATATCCATTAATTTCATACCTACAGCGCTATAGGAGTGAAATGGCGGGGGATAGGGCGACGTGGAGGCGATTTGTTTGTGGCCACCCCGAACGGGATTGAGGCGTCTGGCAATAGATAGATAGTCAAGATCCAAATGCTGTGTTTACGTGAGAGCAAAAGCCAGGGTGAGAGACTGACGAGGAGAGTATGTGAGAGAGGTGGAGGGGGAGAGAGGGAGGGGGAGGCCAAGGATGAGAGGGAGAGATGGAGTGGAGAGGTATATGAGAGAGGGGAGGGTGAGCAGGGAGCAGGGCAGTGAAATGGCGG
>NC_136970.1:40016988-40019488 GCF_032717465.1 Coenobita brevimanus | reverse complement strand
ATAGTAGTAGTAGTAGTGGTAGTAGTAGTAGTAGTAGTAGTAGTAGTAGTAGTAGTAGTAGTAGTAGTAGTAGTAGTAGTGGTAGTAGTGGTAGTAGTAGTAGTAGTAGTAGTAGTAGTAGTAGTAGTAGTGGTAGTAGTAGTAGTAGTAGTAGTGGTAGTAGTGGTAGTAGTAGTAGTAGTAGTAGTAGTAGTAGTAGTGGTAGTAGTAATAGTAGTAGTAGTAGTAATAATAGTAGTGGTAGTAGTGGTAGTAGTAGTAGTGGTATTACTATTGTTATTATTATTATTACTATTAGTAGTAGTAGTACTAGTAGTAGTAATAGTAGTCTAGCAATTCATTTCGAGAGAGAGAGAGAGAGAGAGAGAGAGAGAGCAGTATTGTTATATAAGCCCAACCAGGTCCTTGCCCTCTAGTCCAACATGGCCTATTACACCAGTCTTTAAGCGTGGAAAATGATCCTTATTTATCGTCTGCCACATGAGAGAGAGAGAGAGAGAGAGAGAGAGAGAGAGAGAGAGATGGAATGACTGTGAATGTGTGTGTGTGTGTGTGTGTGTGTGTGAGAGAGAGAGAGAGAGAGAGAGAGAGAGAATGGTTGTGAATGACTGTGTGTGTGTGTGTGTGTGTGTGTGTGTGTGTGTGTGTGTGTGTGTGTGTGTGTGTGTGTGTGTGTGTGTGTTTATGCATTTTATAGAATTACACAAAAGTATTTATTCTGTTTATATGCATCAAGATATTAATTCAGTAATATAAATCTATTCCTAATACTGTGGACAACTGGACATGGGTTAAGAGGTCTGTTCCCTGAGGCTATACTTCTCACACACAACAAATGGCCACAGAAACCTTCACATGTTACCATTTTGGCACTGTTGCACTGACTTATTATTTTATGGTATTTTAGGAAAGGGTGTTGTGATGCAGCACTGCTATGGGTTGTACTGTACCACACCTGAACTGTTTGCTGCCACCTGCTACAACATCCTGGTGTGTGGTGAGGCGTGTGAGGCTAGCCGTGAACAAGACAGGAAGGTGACGGTGTTGCACCACACCAATCCCCCCCCCCACACACACACAAACACACACACACACACCTATCATCTCATCCTGGTGTGTACTGAGGCAGGTGAGGCTAGCCGTGAACAGGACAGGAAGGTGAAGGTGTTGCACTGCACCAGCGACCCCACCCCCCTCCACACACACACACGACACTACCAGGAAAACTTGTCCAGTAATTCAGGTGTCGGTGGTGTGCTGTAACAACTGCGAGATAACGCATGTAATGCTGCTGTTTCCTGTGATGACACGTCCTGTGCAAGCATTGCCACATGTCCGATATATATATATATATATATATATATATATATATATATATATATATATATATATATATATATATATATATATATATATATATATATATATATATTCTCATCATTGTCATCAGAAGTATGTGATATTGGATGTTCAACTAATATTTGGTGTACACAGGCGTCAGTCCTCCTCATTACAATACACCTGTGGTGCAGCCAAACACGTGTGCCATCGTTGCTGTCACTGATGGCGTCATGGCTGCCACCATTCCTTGTTAACCCATTTCAGGTGCTGCAATACCTGCACCAGGGCACAGCGATGTCCTGTCCTCACCAGCGTCAGTCTGGCCAGCACCCACGTGTCACACGGCACTGAGTCGGCTGAACAACCGTATAACTAATGGCATATGTTGTCAGCCATAACCTACCGGGTAAGAGGTAGTGCCTGGCTGACCCACCGCCCTAGTGCAGCAGCAGCAGCAGCAGCAGCAGGCCGCCATGCCACACCTTGCTGCGGTGCCTCTCACTCCCCCACGAAAACGAGTCAAAATTTCAAATGAAAAGATCCATTACCAATAGTATATCTAGGGAGAAATTGTTTGCCCACATTTTTCTTTAATATATCCAAAATTTCGATCGACACAACTTTCAATTTCGATCCACATTATTATTATTATTATTATTATTATCATTATTATTATTATTATTATTTTTCTTGGGAGGGAGGTCTGTGTGACATTGGTATCGTTCACTATGGTCTGTTTTGCTTTCACCTATCAAAGATCCGTAGCCTTTTTTTAGCTTAGTCTATGGTGGCGTGTAGTGAGGTTGGAGAATAATTTTGACTAGTAACCAAGGAGACTCATCCCTACTTCACAGCTAAAACACCGAATTTCACGTAGCCACCAATTAGTGTAAAAGTTGTAAAAGTGGACCAGTTCCCTAACACCTCTTTCTTAGTGATTTATTTTTGCATATGACTAGTTAATATCCGTTTGTACGTTATTTATGCAGAGTATGACGATATTGGAAGGATTTACGCAACACAGAAGAGGGCAGTAATGTGTAATAAGGAAAATAAATCGCTTAAGAAAAGGTGTTTGGGAGCTTCTGTAACCGAGGAGAATACAGGGGAAAAAAATCACAAAGAAATTTTCCGAATATTTTACGAACTGACAGTAAAG
>NC_136970.1:39986988-40001988 GCF_032717465.1 Coenobita brevimanus | reverse complement strand
GGAGGTGGAGTGAGTGGAGTGGATGAGTCAGCGAAGAGTGGATGAGTGGCTACTTTAACTACCACTACCACTACCATTACCCCTACCAGTACCATTACCACTACCACTACCATTCACTACCCCTACCAGTACCATTACCACTACCACTACCATTCACTACCCCTACCAGTACCATTACCACTACCACTACCATTCACTACCCCTTCCAATACCACTACCACTACCCCTACCAATACCACTACCAGTACCATTAACTACCACTACCACTACCATTAATTACCACTCCCACTACCACTACCACTACCATTAACTACCACTCCCACTACCACTACCAATACCACTACCATTAACTACCACTACCACTATCACTACCATTAACTACCACTACCACTACCATTGCTACTACCGCTACCACTCCAACTACCACTCCCACTACCATTAACTACCACTACCATTACTACTACCACTACCAATACCACTACCACTACCATTAACTACCACAATTAGTACCTCTACCACTACCACTACCATTAACTACCACAATTAGTACCTCTACCACTACCACTACCATTAACTACCACAATTAGTACCTCTACCACTACCACTACCATTAACTACCACTACCACTACCATTAACCACCACTACCACTATCACTAGCATTAATTACCACTACAACCACCATTAACTACCTCCACCACTCCCACTACAACTACCACTCCCACTACTACTATCACTACCATTAACCACCACTACCACTATCATTACCATTAACTACCACTACCACTACCACCACCATTAATTACCACTACCACTACCATTAACTACCACTACCACTACCATTAACTACCACTACCACTACCATTAACTACCACTACCACTAACTACCACTACCATTAACTACCACTACCACTACCATTAAATACCACTACCACTACCATTAACTACCACTACCACTATCACTACCATTCCCATAAACTACCACTACCACTACCATTGACTGCCGCTACCATACACTACCACTACCATTAACTACCACTACCACTACCATTAACTACCGCTACCATTAACTACGACTATCATTAACTACCACTACCACTACCATTAGCATTAACTACCACTACCACTACCATTCCACCACTACCACTATCACTACCATTAACTACCACTACCACCACCATTAACTACCACTCCCACTCCCACTACAACTACCACTACCACCACCATTAACTACCACTACCACTACCACTACCATCACTGAGAGGGAGGCCTTCACGTAGTGGCACTGATATAACCGGTCGCTGGATCTGCCCTGTCTTACACACGTCCCTCATACCCCTCTTTCCGAAATGGCGGGGGACAGGGCAACATGGAGGCGATTTGTTTGTGGGCACCTCTTGGCTTATGGGATTAAGGCGTCTGGCAGTAGATAGAATGATAGACAGAGAGAGGTAGACAGATAAATAGATAGATAGACTGACAGGTAGATAGATAGATAGGTAGGTAGGTAGACAGATAGATAGATTGATAGGTAGGTAGATAGATAGATAGATAGATAGGAAGACAGAGATAAATATATAGATAGATAGAGGGGTAGCTAGATAGACAGACAGAGATAGATAGAAAGATAGAAAGACAGACAGACAGATAAACAGACAGACAGACAGATAGAAAGATAGACAGATAGATTGAACTCACATCATACCTACAATTACAGGAAAATAATACTGGAATATACTGCTAGTCACGAAGAAGTGCTGTGGAAAGGACGTAGGGCCGTAACATTATATTTCCTGCCACCGTGGAATAAGCACGATTCTATTGCTAGTCACGAAGAAGTGCTCTGGAAAGGATGTAGAGCCGTAGCATAATCTTTCTTGCGACTAAATTCCGTGAAATAAGCAAGATCATTCTGCTAGTCACAAAGAAGTGCTCTGGCAAGGATGTAGAGCCGTAGCATAATCTTTCTTGCGACTAAATTCCGTGAAATAAGAAAGATTACATTGCTAGTCACGAAGAAGTGCCGTGGGAAGGATGTAGAGCCGTAGCATTGTCCTTTTCCGCCGTAATATTCATCATTACTACCTCACCTACAACCACTATACTCCTTTCACCTTAACTTGGCCCAGATTTTCGTCCTTTTGCAGCTTATTTCACGTAGCTCAGTGGCAGAAAAAGACAATACTACGGCTCTACATCCTTCCCGCAGCACTTCTTCGTGACTAGCATCATATTCTAGTGTTAATCTATTGTTACACCTCGGCTGTGGATTTACATTATTATTATTATTATTATTATTATTATTATTATTATTATTATTATCATCATTATTATTATCATTATTATTATTATTATTATTATTATCATCATCATCATCATTATTATTATTATTATTATCATTATTATTATTATTATTATTATTATCATTATTATTATTATTGTTATCATTATTATTATTACTATTATTATTATTATTATTATCATTATTATTATTACTATTATCATTATCATTATTATTATTATTATCATCATCATTATCATTATCATTATTATTATTATTATCATCATCATTATTATTATTATTATTATTATTATTATTATTATTATTATTATTATTATTGTTATTATTATTATTATTATTATTATTATTATTATTATTATTATTATTATTGTTGTTATTATTAGTAGTAGTAGGAGTAGTAGTAAATTTTGTCACCCGCTCTCGCACACTGAGAGAGCATGCTATGTTTTGCTCGACGTGTGTGTGTGTGTGTGTGTGTGTGTGTGTGTGTGTGTGTGTGTGTGTGACAATGGACAGAGTAAATCGGCAGTGTGATGGAGTTAAGAAATTATGCTGTTTTTTATTCAGTTATTTTATATGTACACTTATTTTTTAGATAGATAGATAGATAGATAGATCGAGATAGATATGCAGATCGGTAGAAGATAGATAGGTAGACAGACAGACAAGCAAACAGATAGATAGATAGACAGATAGACAGAGAGAGAGAGAGAGAGAGAGAGAGAGAGAGAGAGAGAGAGAATCAGTGACGCTGGTGAAGACTTTTCCCAACCTTTCAATGGCAGTGTTCCTGATTTCCCTTCAGTTATTCTCTCTCTCTCACACACTCTCTCTCTCTCTCTCTCTCTCTAAAATAAATAGCTAATCTGTTGAGCTAGGAAACTGATCTCCTACCTACCTACCTACTTACCTCCCTACCTATTTACCTCCCTCCCTACCTACCTACTTACCTCCCTCCCTACCTACCTACTTACCTCCCTCCCTACCTACCTACTTACCTCCCTCCCTACCTACCTACTTACCTCCTTCCCTACCTACCTACCTACCTACTTACCTCCTTCCCTACCTACCTACCTACTTACCTCCCTACCTACCTACCTACTTACCTCCCTCCCTACCTACCTACTTACCTCCCTCCCTACCTACCTACTTACCTCCCTCCCTACCTACCTAGTTACCTCCCTCCCTACCTACCTACTTACCTCCCTACCTACCTACCTAGTTACCTCCCTCCCTACCTACCTACTTACCTCCCTCCCTACCTACCTACTTACCTCCCTCCCTACCTACCTACCTACTTACCTCCCTCCCTACCTACCTACTTACCTCCCTCCCTACCTACCTAGTTACCTCCCTACCTACCTACCTACTTACCTCCCTACCTACCTCCCTCCCTACCTACCTAGTTACCTCCCTACCTACCTATCTACTTACCTCCCTCCCTACCTACCTATCTACTTACCTCCCTACCTACCTACCTACCTACTTACCTCCCTACCTACCTACCTACCTACTTACCTCCCTCCCTACCTACCTACCTACTTACCTCCCTCCCTACCTACCTACTTACCTACCTACCTACCTACTTACCTCCCTCCTTACCTACCTACCTACTTACCTCCCTCCCTACCTACCTACTTACCTCCCTCCCTACCTACCTACTTACCTCCCTACCTACCTACCTACTTACCTCCCTACCTACCTACCTACTTACCTCCCTCCCTACCTACCTACTTACCTCCCTACCTACCTACCTACTTACCTCCCTACCTACTTACCTCCCTACCTACCTACCTACTTACCTCCCTACCTAACTACCTACCTACTTACCTCCCTACCTACCTACCTACTTACCTCCCTACCTGCCTACCTACTTACCTCCCTATCTACCTACATACCTACCTACTTACCTCCCTCCCTACCTACCTACCTACCTACTTACCTCCTTCCCTACCTACCTACCTACTTACCTCCCTACCTACCTACTTACCTCCCTAGCTACCTACTTACCTCTCTACCTACCTATGTATATGATATGTATGTATGAAAAGATACATGCAGACAGACAGACAGACAGACAGACAGACAGACAGACAGACATAAGAGCATAAAAGATAGATAGATAGATAGATGGATAGATAGTGAGATAAATAGATAGAGATGGATAGATAGACAGATAGATAGATAGATGGTGAGATAGACAGATAGATAGGTAGATAGACAGATATACAGAGGTAGATAGATATATGCTTTTATCTATTGCCTCAGCTATCTTCAGTGCTTATGAACTGATTTAGCTTTCACAGGCTGTACTTTCACCAGCCATTCTCCCCTTACTGGCAGATAGATAGATAGATAGATTGATTGATGGATAGATACATACATACATAGACAGACAAACAGACAGACAGATAGATAGATAGATAGATGTAGATAGATAGATAGATAGATAGAGATAGATAGATAGATAGGTAGGTAGGTAAATAGATAGATAGATAAATGGAGAGATATAGAGACAGACAGACAGATAGACAGATAGATAGATAGATAAAGATAGATAAATGGAGAGATAGACAGATAGATAGATAGGTAGATAGATAGAAAGACAGATAGATAGATTTCGAAGCTCATTTCCCGTCATTTAAAGGTATAATAACACTACATTCCACGTCCTTTCCGTAGCACTTCTTCGTGACTAGCACAGATTCTATACTCCTTTCACCCTAACTTGGCCCAGATTTTCGTTTTTTTGTAGCTTAATAACAGAACGTAAAACCACAGCGGCTTCACGTGGTATTTCCAGCACTTCTTCGTGACTAGCATCTTATTCTAGTGTTAATCTGGTAGAGTTCAGTGGAAGAATTATATTACGGCTCTACCTACTTTCCATAGCACTTCTTCGTGACTAGCATCTCATTCTAGTGTTAATCTGACAGAGCTGAGTGGCAGAATATGGCAATATTATGACTCTACATACTTTCTATAGCACTTCTTCGTGACTAGCATCTTAATTTAATGTTAATATCTTGATACAACTCAGTGGCAAAAAATACTTCATCTCTGCCTTCTTTCCTGTAGCACTTCTTCGTGACTAGCAACATATTCCAGTGTTAACCTATTGCTATAACTCAGTAGCAGAAAAAGATAATACCACGGCTCGACTTCCTTTCCGTAGCACTTCTTCGTGACTAGCATCTTACTGTAGTGCTATACCGCTTCTTAAAACCATAGCACTGATGGAACTGTGTGTGTGTGTGTGTGTGTGTGTGTGTGTGTGTGTGTGTGTGTGTGTGTGTGTGTGTGTGTGTGTGTGTGTGTGTGTGTGTGTGTGTGTGTGTGTGTGTGTGTTTACCTCTGCTTGGTTTATTTAAATTAGTGTAGTTATTTCATGCTGAAGGGGTTAATGAAATTGTGTAATAATAATAATAATAATAATAATAATAGTTAATAATAATAATAATAATAATAATCATCACCATCAACAACATCATTCGCTTCTTTTTCCCACTTGCTCTCTTAAATAAAACCATCTTGGACAGAACGAATAAATTAAATGGGTTAAAACATAGAATTGTTAGATAGTAATTATTTCGACTATGTGTGTCTTTAGATTTAGAGAGAGAGAGAGAGAGAGAGAGAGAGAGAGAGAGAGAAACGCACCTGTATCAGCAGACGAAAATCATACCCAGAACTCCACGCCTCCGTCACCCTACACCCTTATCCACTCCAGCACAGCGATAGACAGCACAGATAGATCCAATAACGTTATATATACTTCATTTCACTTTGAGATAGATAAATAGCACCTTGAAAAGATTTAGGAACCGCCTTGCTGTGGTCGCTACTACTCGTACTCAGCGAATAAGCGACGTAAACAAATACACTGGTGCCACATCGACCTCCTCACCGCCTCCCATGCACCAGTATTTATAAGAGTGTATTCATAATTTTTCAAGCTCTCTCCTATGGCCTTGGGTTCCTTCTTTTTTGGATTAAAAAAAAAAGACATTCCACACTAACCTTTTGAAAATGATCCAGACACAGGCTTCAAACGCTATCCTGTCAGCTCGTACTCAGTGTTCAAGCCACGTAAACAAATACACTGTTGCCACATCGACCTCCTCACCACTTCCCATGCACCAATATTCATACGAGTGAATCATTATTTTACAGGTTTTCTCCTATGGCCTTGGGTTCCTTCTTTCTTGCATTAAAAAGAAAAAGACATATTCCACACTAACCTCCATCTATCAGTCTATTGCCAGACGCCTTAATCCCGTAAGGGGTGGCCACAAACAAATCGCTTCCATGTCGCCCTGTCCCCCGCAATTTCACTGCCCTGCTCCCAGCTCACACCCCTGTCTCTCATATACCTCTCCACTCCATCCCTCCATCTCATCCTTGGCCTCCCCCTCCTTTTCCCCCCCTCCACCTCACTCACATACACTCCTCGTCAGTCTCTCACTCTCCATCCTCTCCACATGGCCAAACCACCTCAATGTGTTTCTCCTAACGCTTCCTATCACATCCACATCCACACCACAACGCTCCTTCACACTCTCCTCGTCAGTCTCTCACTCTCCATCCTCTCCACATGGCCAAACCACCTCAGTGTGTTTCTCCTAACGCTTCCTATCACATCCACATCCACACCACAACGCTCCTTCACACTCTCCTCGTCAGTCTCTCACTCTCCATCCTCTCCACATGGCCAAACCACCTCAGTGTGTTTCTCCTAACGCTTCCTATCACATCCACATCCACACCACAACGCTCCTTCACACTCTCCTCGTCAGTCTCTCACTCTCCATCCTCTCCACATGGCCAAACCACCTCAATGTGTCTCTCCTAACGCTTCCTATCACATCCACATCCACACCACAACGCTCCTTCACACTCTCCTCGTCAGTCTCTCACTTTCCATCCTCTCCACATGGCCAAACCACCTCAATGTGTTTCTCCTAACGCTTCCTATCACATCCACATCCACACCACAACGCTCCTTCACACTCTCCTCGTCAGTCTCTCACTCTTCATCCTCTCCACATGGCCAAACCACCTCAGTGTGTTTCTCCTAACGCTTCCTATCACATCCACATCCACACCACAACGCTCCTTCACACTCTCCTCGTCAGTCTCTCACTCTCCATCCTCTCCACATGGCCAAGCCGCCTCAATGTGTTTCTCTAAGCTCTTCAAACGCTCTCCTGTAGTGCTGCCTCACCACCACGAGCCACCAAACTGAATCAATGAAAATGCTTCGAACCTGATCTTGTAACCTCGACTCAGCGCCTTATGCAGATAGTTTCAGAAGACATTGCTTTGAAACTACGTGTATAAAGAAGCCTAAGTGATACATATGCTTTGAAACTACGTGTATAAAGAAGCCTAAGTGATACATATGCTTTGAAACTACGTGTATAAAGAAGCCTAAGTGATACATATGCTTTGAAACTACGTGTATAAAGAAGCCTAAGTGATACATATGCTTTGAAACTACGTGTATAAAGAAGCCTAAGTGATACATATGCTTTGAAACTACGTGTATAAAGAAGCCTAAGTGATACATATGCTTTGAAACTACGTGTATAAAGAAGCCTAAGTGATACATATGCTTTGAAACTACGTGTATAAAGAAGCCTAAGTGATACATATGCTTTGAAACTACGTGTATAAAGAAGCCTAAGTGATACATATGCTTTGAAACTGATCCCTTGAAGCATGTTTCACGGATCCTACTCCTACGCCTGCTTCGTCATCTGAGTACCCTTCCACTTATTATTTATCTATTTTATTTATCTATTTTATTTATCAGCCTTTTTATTTACCTGTTTTATTTATCTATTTTTCTATCTATTTTTTTATTTATCTATCTTTTGTATATCTATTTTATTTATCTTATATTTATCTATTTTATTTATTTCATTTATCTATTTTATTTATCTATCTATTTTATTTATCTATCTATTTTATTTATCTGTTTTATTTATCTATTTTTCTATATTTTTTATTTATCTATCTTTTGTATATCTATTTTATTTATCTTTTTATTTATCTATTTTATTTATTTCATTTATCTATTTTATTTATCTATCTATTTTATTTATCAATCTTTTTATTTATCTGTTTTATTTATCTATTTTTCTATCTATTTTTTTATTTATCTATCTTTTGTATATCTATTTTATTTATCTTATATTTATCTTTTTATTTATCTATTTTATTTATCTATTTTATTTATTTTATTTATCTATTTATTTTATTTATCTATCTATTTTATTTATCTATCTATTTTATTTATCTATATATTTTATTTATCTGTTTTATTTATATATTTGTTTTATCTATTTTTTTATTTATCTATTTGTTTTATTTATCTATTTTATTTATTTATTTGTTTTATTTATCTATTTTATTTATCTTTTTATCTATCAATCTTTTTATGTATCTGTTTTATTTATCTATTTTATCTATTTGTTTTATTTATCTATCTTTTTATCTATCTATCTGTTTTATATATCTATTTTATTTGTTATATTTCTTTAATTTATTATCTATTTTATTTATCTATTATATTTATTCATGTTATTTGTCTATCTATTTTATCTATTATATTTATCTATTTTCATCTCACATTTATCTATTTCATTTACCTGTATTATGTTTAATTTATTTTATTTACCTGCATTTTTTTTTTTATTTATCAACTTCATTTATCTATATATTTTTTTTATCTATCTATATCTATCTTATTTATCTATATTATATTTATCTATTTTATCTATCTATTTTATTTATCTATTTATCTATTTCATTTATCTATATTATATTTTTGAAGCTATCATATATATCTATTTTATTTATCAATATTATACCTACTTCAATTAGCTATCAATTTCATATATCTATTTCATTTATCTACTTCATACCTTCGCCAACACTAGTTTGCGATTTATTCCTGTATCCGAATCTGCAGCCACCTCAGACTCTTCTCACCTCTTCCTTGACCCATTGCCTGCCTCTCCACCAAATGTTATATAAATCCAATGACAACTTTTTGAGATACTCCCCACATACAGCTCTTCTCAATAGGGTGGAGTCAAAGGCTTTTCGTCTCATCAACTCTCCTCCTCTTACTGGCTCCCTTCAACCTCTGTCTCTTCGCCGCACTGTTGCATCTTTATCTCTCTTCTACATACAGCTCTTCTCAATAGGGTGGAGTCAAAGGCTTTTCGTCTCATTAACTCTCCTCCTCTTACTGGCTCCCTTCAACCTCTGTCTCTTCGCCGCACTGTTGCATCTTTATCTCTTTTCTATCGCTACTTTAATGGTCACTGCTCCTCTGAACTGTCTGCTTGCATCCCTCTACCTCTACGACGGGCGCGTAGCACCCGTCTGGCAACAAACTCTCATCCCTTTTCTGTCCAACTCTCTAATGCAAGAGTTAACCGTTACTCCCAGTCCTTCTTGTATGCAACAGGTCAACTCTGGAACTGTCTCCCTCTGTCTGTATTTCCTGCTTCCTATGATCTCCAGTCTTTCAAACGCAGTGCGTCCAGGCATCTCAAAATGATCGGATCTTGAATTTGGCTCTCTCTTATATTTTGTTTTTCTCTTGGAAGGAACAATAATTGCCGGCTCGTGGCCTTTGGTTCCTTCTTCCTCGCATTAAAAAAAAAAAAAATAGACACGGATGGAGGTAATTAAGCAGGTGGATAGTTTAGACGGGTTATTTTCACGCCAGGAAGAAGGAACCCAAGGCCAGACGTCCGAAAGATGGTTAAATAGAAAATGCACAGTAACAGTGAGCCTAATTCAAGATCCGTTCCTATATAATGTACTTCCTTTACCTGTGCCTGACTCACAGTACAGGCAGGATAGTCCTTTCTCTGAGATACAACAGTCCAGTGTGTCAGGTATGTATGTAGGTAGGTAGGTAGGTAGGTAGGTTGGTAGATTGGTATGTAGGTAGATATGTATGTTGGTAGGTAGGTTGGTATGTATGTATGTAGGTAGGTAGGCTGGTATGTATGTATGTATGTATAAATGTAGGTAGGTAGGTAAGTAGGTAGGTAGGTAGGTAGGTAGGTAAGTAGGTAGGTAGGTAGGTAGGTAGGTAAATAGGTAGGTAGGTAGGTAGGTAGATGGGTAGGTTAAGGTAGGTAGATAGGTATGTATGTATGTATGTAGGTAGGTAGGTAGGTTGATACGTATGTATGTATGTAGGTAGGTAGGTAGGCTGCTATGTGTGTATGTATGTAGGTAGGTAGGTAGGTGGCAAGGTAGATAGGTAGGTTTAGGTAGGAGGTAGGTAGGTTGGTAGGTAGGTAGGTAGGTAGGCTGGTAGGTAGGTTGGTAGTTAGGTAGCCATGTAAGTAGATAGGTTAAGGTAGATAGGTTCGAATATAGGTAAGTAAATTGGTTTAGGTAAGTAGCATGGTAGGTAGGTAGGTATGTTGGTAGGTAGCGTAAAAGGATCTGTAAGTAGGAGGGTAAGTAGGAGGGAGAGGGAAAGCAAGAATGAACAAAGGAAACTGGTCTTCTGTTTGTTGAGAGAGAGAGAGAGAGAGAGAGACTACAAACTTGACACATTCACATAGGCGATTTATTGTAGAAAATTGTAAACACATATTCCTGTCATAGAATAAGAGAGAGAGAGATAGATAGATAGATAGATAGATAGAGAGAGAGAGAGAGAGAGAGAGACTGGGTGGAGGAAGGGAGGGATGACACAAGCAAACATACCCAGTAAAGTCAGTGACCTCATGAGAAAGAGAGAGAGAGAGAGAGAGAGAGAGAGAGAGAGAGAGGAAAACTATGATTATATATTTGCACACACGTCCCTCAACTCCCTCCCTATCCCCCCAAAGGACGATGGTGGACTGCAGGAGGAGGGCAACTTCAGCCTGCAGTCCACTGGGTTCACCTTTCAGATGATTCTGGGGCTACTACTACTACTACTACTACTACAATAACTACTACTACTGCTACTACCATTGCCACTGCTACTACTACTACTACAACCATTACTACTACTGTTACTACTGTTATCACTGCTGCTATTACTACCATTACTACTACTACTACTACTACTACTACTACTATTACTACTACTGTACATAAAGACATTAAAAAAGCTAGATAGAAATTACATGTTACAGTAGAATTACCGAGGATAAGATGGAAGGAGGTGGTGGCCGAGTACGTCGTGTGTTATCCTAATGGACATGGGTTCGATTCTCAGCTGGGGCAGGGAATAGTTAAAGAGAATTTCGCCAAGTTACTCATCTACCATAAGACCCACCGGCATATCGTAAAAACACCGCCGCTACTACCAGCCCATGTATTCAGTATGGACGGTGGGTGTTAACGCCGACGTGATGACATGTGGAGGTGTGTGGCTTGTAGGAGGATTGCTGGGCCATAGGGAACGGACTGACAAGCCTATGGCCAGAGTCAGACGCATAAAAGAAGGATAAAACACACACACACACACACACACACACACACACACACACACACACACACACACACACACACACACACACACACACACACACACACACACACACACACACACACACACACACACACACACACACACACACACACCAATAAAAACCTAACACCAGCATTGCCTCCACCCCTCGCTGGTGTACACAAAACCTCAACACCTGGGGCAGTGGTGGTGTGCCTGGTGTGCCATATGCTCAGGGGGGGTAACCCAGCGGCCAGTACTACAGCGGTACAGTGCCGCGCCGTTCATGCCACACAGCTGAGCATCACTGTGTGGCGGCACTGTATGTACCTGTACCGGCACATTGGCTGTACCATACAGTTAGACGGTTGTCTAGGATCTCTCCTTCTCTCTTCTCCTTTCCGGATTGTATATATATATATATATATATATATATATATATATATATATATATATATATATATATATATATATATATATATATATATAAACTAAAGGATGTGCAGAAAGTATTGGACAAATGTTTTTCTCAAAATCCCTTCTGATATCACCAGCCAATGGCTATTACTGTTGTGTACAGTCAGTATATACAGGTACACTGCAGTACAGCCACACTGCTGGACACCTGCGTCCCCTTGTAGCAGACAGCACCTCGTCAGGGTCGGGCCGAAGTCCTTCCGCACGGCGAGGTGAGGGGAAACAGGGAAATATGAGGTGGTTTGGCCCCTGGGTGGACGCCGTAGCTGCGTCACTGCATCCAGGCATCACAGCAGCACCGCATGTGGGATCCCGGTCAGCCCCAATGCAAGTCAGCATCAAAGACAGCAGCCGTTAGGGTCTGCATCGCGTCCAATACATTTTCTAATTAACACAGTACTCTGTCATGGGCGTAGCCAGAGGGGGGGAGACCAGCCTCCCTTTTCATTATGTACAAATTAACTTAGACGCATAAAAACATAGACCTGTTGGCGTGTAATTATATTTGTAGTTGTTCAGTAGGCCAGTATGAAACACTTGTCATTCAGGACCAGTGGACTTGGTTTATGTAAAAAATTGTAACTTTAAATTGATCAGTTGAAATTTACAGGTAATAAGGATGGGTTGATGATGATGATGATGATGATGATGATGATGATGATGGTGATGATGATGGTGATGATGATGGTGATGATGGTGATGATGATGATGATGATGATGATGATGATGGTGATGATGATGATGGTGATGATGATTATAGTGATGATGATGATGGTGATGATGATTATAGTGATGATGATGATGGTGATGATGGTGATGATGATGATGACCAGATGTAGTCAGGCTGACGGGATGATTTTCTCTAGTAACCAAGGAGACTCATTCCTAGCTCATAACAAAAGGATTTTAGAATGTCATACGAACACGATAGGAGAAACTGACTAGAAGTGTTGTCAGTGTAAGATATGTCTCTCTCTCTCTCTCTCTCTCTCTCTCTCTCTCTCTCTCCCTAACGTTTCATTCATTGTGTCAAAAAGTTAAGATTGAAAGGTAGAGAGAGAGAGAGAGAGAGAGAGAGAGAGAGAGAGAGAGAGAGAGAGAGAGAGAGGAACCAGGAAACAAGTACCGTTCTTTGTCCATGGTGACCTCCCCTCCCCTCCCCTCCCCTCCCCTCCCCTCCCCTCTCCATCTCTCCCCTTAAATACCTCCCCTTTCCCTCCCTCCTCTCTCTCCTTCCCCACGCCTCCCTCTCCTCCTCCCTTCTCTTTTTCCTCCTCTTCCCCTGCATTCCCTTTCTCTCATCTTCTTCACCTCCCCTCCTTCCTTCCTTTCTCTCTCTCTCTCTCTCTCTCTCTCTCTCTCTCTCTCTCTCTCTCTCTTAAACACAATACACCTAATCCAGTAATCAACACAGACAATATCTTATGGTAAATACAATATATAAACATTCTATTCATCTGTTTTATACGAAAGAATCAGTAAAATAATTAACTACATAGGGTGTATATCTAAACTTCTCCTTTGCCATATTAATCTACTTTCTGCCTATCCTATAAAATTCCTTCAGGGTTTTCAGTCCTCCTCTCCTGTTTCCCGTACGACATATACCGGAGGGTCTGGAGGGTAGGGGAGAGAGCCTTCTGCTGTGCTATCCTTTCCTCCTAGCTCAGTAATTATAGTACTGTATTAGTATTAAGACCGGACCGCCTCGTAGGGACCCGAAGATCTGTGTGGTCTGTGTATTTATGTAACTCTATATAACTCTCTCTCTCTCTCTCTCTCTCTCTCTCTCTCTCTCTCTCTCTCTCTCTCTCTCTCTCTCTCTCACTCTACTTTTCTGTCTGTCTGTCTGTCTGTCTCTCTCTCTCTGTCTCTGTCTCTGTCTCTGTCTCTGTGTCTGTCTGTCTGTCTGTCTGTCTGTCAGTCTGTCTGTCCCTGTCTCTGTCTCTCTCTCTCTCTGTCTGTCTCTCTCTCTCTCTCTCTCTCTCTCTCTCACTCTGCCTGTTTGTTTGCCTATCTGTCTGTCTGTCTCTGTCTATCTGTTTGTCTCTCTCTCTCTCTCTCTCTCCCTCACCTTTATCCTGTGTCATCTTCATCATCATCGTCATCATCTTCTTCTTGTTCTTCGTCTTTATCTTCTTCTCTGTCTGTCTGTCTGTCTGTCTGTCTGTCTGTCTCTGTCTCTCTCTCTCTCTCTCTCTCTCTCTCTCTCTCTCTCTCTCTCTCTCTCTCTCTCTCTCTCTCACTCTCTCTCCGTCGAAAATGGGAAAGAGAAGAACGACAGCCAAGATATTATGAGGAAGAGAGAAAATGACAAATAAAGGATGAAAGCAAATATACAGCCACAGACAGACACGTATATCACCCGACCACCACGACCACAGAGAGAGAGAGGGAGAGAGAGAGAGAGAGAGAGAGAGAGAGAGAGAGAGAGGGAGAGAGAGAGTGACTGACGATGATACTGATATTGATCGATGAAATGATGATGAATATGCAAGAGAGAGAGAGAGAGAGAGAGAGAGAGACAGACAGACAGACAGACAGAGAGAGGTACGTAAATGCAAGTATAAGCACGTCCATATATCCGTACACACATACATACATGCATACAGAAATATAGATATACGTACACACACACACACACACACACATACACTCACATACCAGAGAGAGAGAGAGAGAGAGAGAGAGCAGCAACGGAACCTGGAGGGGGTAGAGTTGGTCATAATATTTACAGTTGCCACA
>NC_136970.1:39974488-39981988 GCF_032717465.1 Coenobita brevimanus | reverse complement strand
TACCACAACTACCACCATCAACCACAACTACCACAACTACCACCATCAACCACAACTACCACAACTACCACCATCAACAACCCCAACTACCACAACTACCACCATCAACAGCCCCAACTACCACAACTACCACTAACAACCACAACTACCACCATCAACCACAACTACCACCATCAACCACAACTACCACAACTACCACCATCACCCACAACTACCACAACTACCACCATCAACAGCCCCAACTAACACAACTACCACTAACAACCACAACTACCACCATCAACCACAACTACCACAACTACCACCATCAACCACAACTATCACCATCACTTTCACCACCACTACCACAATACCACCATCAACCACAATTACCACCATTAACCACAACTACCACCATCAACAACCACTACCACAACTACCACCAACCACCACAACTACCATCACCCACAACTACCACAACTACCACCATCAACCACAACTACCACAACTACCACCATCAACCACAACTACCACAACTACCACCATCGGCACCCCAGTGAGCTTTGTCATTCTCTAACCACAAGGAGAAGTGGAGCAACCTTTAGGAGAGAGAGAGAGAGAGAGAGAGAGAGAGAGAGAGAATGTTATGTACAGTCTTTTGTTAAATTCTGTCAGATTGGTATTAGTAGAAATATACACTAGAGTTCTCCCGACCATTGAAGGGTTGTGGGTGAAAATGTAATAGTGCAATAATAATAATAATAATAATAATAATAAAAATAATAATTAAATAGATATAATTGGCTGCTGCTACTACTACTACTACTATTTAATTATTATTATTATTATTATTATTATTATTATTATTATTATTTTATTATTATTATTATTATTATCATTATTATTATTATTATTATTTTATTATTATTATTATTATTATTATTATTATTATCATTATTACTTTCATTATCAATATAAGAACATGCAGTCAAGAGAGAGAGAGAGAGAGAGAGAGAGAGAGAGAGAGAGAGAGAGAGAAGCATAAAAAGAGGCAGCTGCTTCCCTCTTGCTGCCTCGCACCACAACATTCTTATATTCAATTTTTTCCTCTCTCTCTCTCTCTCTCTCTCTCTCTCTCTCTCTCTCTCTCTCTCTCTCTCTCTCTCAAGTATTCACGTCTGGACATAGTTTATGGAGCCTGTTTACGAGATCCGGAATTCATCCCTTTTTTCCAGCACGTGGACTCTAGTTTTTATGTCCTCTCTCTCTCTCTCTCTCTCTCTCTCTCTCTCTCTCTCTCTCTCTCTTTCTATGCCCTAATACAGACGCCTCCCACCCCCTCCCTATCCCCCGAAAGGACGATGGTAGACTCAGGAGGAGGGCAACGTCAGCCTGCAGTCCACTGGGTTCACGTGCGGATGAGACAGCGAAAACAACAGCAGCAACAACAACAACAGCAATAATGATGATGATGGTGATAATGATTAAGGTGATAGTAATAATGATAATAATAATAATAATAATAATAATAATAATAATAATAATGATGATGATGATGATAATAATAATAAAAATAATAATAATAATAATAATAATAATAATAACAATAATAATAATAATGATAATAATAATAATAATAATAATAATAATAATAATAATAATAATAACAACAACAATAATAATAATAACAGTAATAGTAGTAGTACTAGTAGTAGTAGTAGTAATAATAATAGTAGTAGTAGTAAATAAATAAGAGGAGGAGGAGGAAGAGGAGGAGGAAGAGGAAGAGGAGGAGGAGGAGGAGAAACCAGGGATGCTCCTAGGCCCAAGCTTGGAGACGTAATATTGGTAGGATTAATACTGGTAGATATTGGTAGGATTAATATTGGTAGGATATTGGTAGGATTAATATTGGTAGGATTAATATTGGTAGGATATTGGTAGGATTAATATTGGTAGGATATTGGTAGGATTAATATTGGTAGGATATTGGTAGGATTAATATTGGTAGGATATTGGTAGGATTAATATTGGTAGGATTAATATTGGTAGGATTAATATTGGTAGGATTAACATTGGTAGGATTAATATTGGTAGGATTAATATTGGTAGGATTAATATTGGTAGGATTAATATTGGTAGGATTAATATTGGTAGGATTAACATTGGTAGGATTACTATTGGTAGGATTAATATTGGTAGGATTAATATTGGTAGTATTAATATTGGTAGGATTAACATTGGTAGGATTAATTTTGGTAGGATATTGGTAGGATTACTATTGGTAGGATTAATATTGGTAGGATATTGGTAGGATTAATATTGGTAGGATACTGGTAGGATTAATATTGGTAGGATTAATATTGGTAGGATTAATATTGGTAGGATTAATATTGGTAGGATTGATATTGGTAGGATTAATCTTGGTAGGATTAATATTGGTAGGATAATTATTGGTAGGATAATGGTAGGATATTGGTAGGATTAATATTGGTAGGATATTGGTAGGATTAATCTTGGTAGGATTAATATTGGTAGGATTAACATTGGTAGGATTAATACTGGTAGGATTAACATTGGTAGGATTAATATTGGTAGGATATTGGTAGGATTAATACTGGTAGGATTAATATTGGTAGGATTAATATTGGTAGGATTTATTTCTCTCTCTTATTCCTTTGTTTTTGTCCAAGGGCTCGATCTGTACTTACACCTGCCGCTCACCTGCCTGTGTGTGTGTGTGTTTGTGTGTGTGTGTGTATCAGTGTTTGTGATTGTATGCATGTGTGTGTGTGTGTGTGTGTGTGTGTGTGTGTGTGTGTGTGTGTGTGTGTGTGTGTGTTTTCAGTATCACCATCATACATTATAAGTGACAGTGATGACAGTGAATTAGATGGAACAGCTGTACTCTCTCTCTCTCTCTCTCTCTCTCTCTCTCTCTCTCTCTCTCTCTCTCTCTCTCTCTCTCTCTCTCAACAGCTGCTTAATAATATGGAATAAAGTAAATGACAGTGGACTGAATTTTTGGAGACGAAGGAATAATTACGTATATATAAACCTGATTTATAGCAATAGATTAGCCCTAGAATACGGTGCTAGTCACGAAGAAGCGCTAAGGAAAGGATGTAGAGCCGTAGCATTGTCTATTTTGCGACTCAGCCAATGAAAAATCACTGGCTAGTTAATATTAATGAACTCGTGTCATTAGTAGGGTTATGAAAGTTTAATATATTTTTTCCTAATTATTTCCATTCTTTTCGTTTCTTGAGAGAGAGAGAGAGAGAGAGAGAGAGAGAGAGAGAGGGAGAGAGAGATGGGGATGGGGGGGAGGCAAGTGTCAGTGCGTGCATGGTATACTGATGGTTGCAACAACACTCGTGTGTTGCAGCGTCATGCAGTGTGTCTTACTTCCTGCCATGCACACCTTCCCACACAACTCTAGTAACAATATATATATATATATATATATATATATATATATATATATATATATATATATATACTTGTATATATGTATAATCAGATTTTTTTGCTCTGTGGACCCTACTTCATCCCATCCTTGGGTGGAAAAACATTTGTAAAGAATATACATAAATACATACACACGTACATACATTCATATATATATATATATATATATATATATATATATATATATATATATATCCATGAATATTTATAAATTCACATAGATAGCCAGATAGTTAGATAGACAAAGAGACGTATACATATATACCGTAATTATTTTTAAAAAAATTTTAAGATGTTTTAACCCGATGCTGAACACAGTAGATGTTCAGGACGTTCTCTTTTCTATTCCTCTCTCTCTCTCTCTCTCTCTCTCTCTCTGTCAGTCTCTCTCTCTCTCTGTCTGTCGATGGATGCCTGTGTAGTGCTGGCTCATCACCATTCATCACAACATTGCCTCTCAAGGTGAATGACGGTACCAAGGACAGGCCTACCATACACCACCATTACCACCATTATTACTACCATTACCACCACCATTACCACCATTACCACCATTATTACTACCATTACCACCATTACCACCACCATTACCACCATTATTACTACCATTACCACCACCATTACCACCATTACCACCATTATTACTACCATTACCACCACCATTACCACCATTATTACTACCATTACCACCATTACCACCACCACCATTACCACCATTACCACCATTACCACCACCATTACCAACACCACCATTACCACCACCATTACCACCACCATTACCACCACCACCATTACCACCACCATTACCACCACCACCATTACCACCATTACCACCATCACAGACTGAAGGGTTGATTTGACTAGTAACCAAGGAGACTCATACAACAGGCAGCTTCGAAAGGAACGATGGGAGTAATGTTGCTTTCTTTGTTAAATCTTGCTTTCCTTATGTGATTCTATTGAGAGAGAGAGAGAGAGAGGTGAGGGGTGTGAGAGGAGTGAAGGAAGGGGAGGAGGAAAGACGAGAGGAACGGAAGAGGAAGAAAAAAGGAAAGGAGGAAAAAGAGGAGAAATGAGAGAGAGAGAGAGAGAGAGAGAGAGAGAGAGAGAGAGAGAGAGAGAGAGAGAGAGAAAATGGGGTGGGGGGGGAGGAAAGCTAAAATACTTCCGGCATACTGTGATGGACGCTGCAAGGAAGAAGAAGACAGGTATTAGAGGAAGTGAAGTATGGAGAGAGAGAGAGAGAGGGGGGGGGGGCTGGTCAGCCTGGCAGCTGGTCGGCCATTGTCACATTGTTATGCTGTGGTATAACATCGAAGGATCTCAGTTATCTCAGGCAAAATCTGGCCAGGACAGAATAATAATAATAATAATTTTTTACCCTTCCCCGCCCCGTAGGGGTTCGGGGAAGGTGTTATTTACACTCGGTTTGTTTGTTTGTGTGTCTGTCTGTTAACAACTTTACGCTAAAACTACTGGTGCGATGTTGCCTAAAATTACAGGGCTGATGGCCTGTGACCTTGTGATCACCTGATTACATTTTGGGCCAAACTGGGCCAAGGGCCAGGCTGTAGGCCAGGAAATGTGAACAGGAAAAAAATCGTGTTGTGGCGATAACTCCTTTGCAGTTGGTGGTGTGGACATGAAACCCACCCCTAAAGGTGCATCTGTCGGATCTGCATCCTATAACATGCCTCATTACATCAGGTAGTCACCCCCCAGTTAGCGGTAGGGGGGTCAGTGTCAGATGGGTCCTATAACATGCCTCATTACATCAGGGGGGTCACCCCCCAGTTAGCGGTAGGGGGGTCAGTGTCAGATGGGTCCTATAACATGCCTCATTACATCAGGGGGGTCACCCACCCAGTTAGCGGTAGGGGGGTCAGTGTCAGGTGGGTCCTATAACATGCCTCAGTACATCAGGGGGGTCACCCACCCAGTTAGCGGTAGGGGGGTCAGTGTCAGATGGGTCCTATAACATGCCTCAGTACATCAGGGGGGTCACCCCCCAGTTAGCGGTAGGGGGGTCAGTGTCAGGTGGGTTGGGCCTACAATTTCCAATGGGCATAAAATCGTCAGTGTTCACCCGATTTACTCCAAATTTGATATGTGACATGTTTGACTAGATATCCTGTTGTGTTTATACCTCACCACTAAAACACACACACACACACACACACACACACACACACACACACACACACACACACACACACACACACACACACACACACACACACATCTTTGACTAGATATCCTGTTGTGTTTATACGTCAGCACTAAAACACACACACACACACACACACACACACACACACACACACACACATCTTTGACTAGATATCCTGTTGTGTTTATACGTCAGCACTAAAACACACACACACACACACACACACACACACACACACACACACACACACACACACACACACACACGATTTACTCCAAATTTGATATGTTACATCTTTGACTAGATATCCTGTTGTGTTTATACCTCACCACTAAAATGACTGCTGGCCACGGGTTTGCTGCGCCTTGGCACCGCTTCTTGTTGTTATTAATAATAACAACAACAATAATAATAATAATAATAATAATAATAATAATAACAACAATAATAAGAATGATAATCATCATCATCATCATCATCATCATCATCATCACCATAATAATAAAAATAATAATAATAATAATATTATTATTATTATTATTATTATCATTATTATTATTATTATTATCATTATTATTATTATTACAATTACTCCTTAAATCTGTCTGTTACCTACTGTACATCACTGACAGTTTGAGTATGTATGCATGTATGTATGTATGTATGTATGAATCCATGAGTGTATGTATGCATCTAAGTATGTATGCATGGATATACGTATGTTAGTATATAAGTAACCTTGTTTCTCTCTCTCTCTCTCTCTCTAAGCGACCCTAATTACGTTCCTTCAACAACACAGTTCGTACAGCATTATTAGCAAGCACAGAGAGAGAGAGAGAGAGAGAGAGAGAGGCGGGGCATGTCCTGCGTGTGTGTGTGTGTGTGTGTGTGTGTGTCTCCAGGTGCTTGTGGCGCCACGTGGACCTACTGTACACATACACACACACACACACACACACACACACAGAACATGCCCTCTCTCTCTCTCTCTCTCTCTCTCTCTCTCTCTCTCTCTCTCTCTCTCTCTCTCTCTCTTGAATTTAATAATCCTTCTCTTATAAAGCATTCCCTACTATTTTTTTCTATCTGTCCATCTATTGCCAGACGCCTTAATCCCGTAATGGGTGGCCACAAACAAATCGCCTCCATGTCGCCCCGTCCCCTGCCATTTCACTGCCCTGCTCCCAGCTCACACCCCCCTCTCTCATATACCTCTCCACTCCATCCCTCCATCTCATCCTTGGCCTCCCCCTCTCTCTCTCCCCCTCCACCTCACTCACATACACTCTCCTCGTCAGTCTCTCGATCTAAATAATATTCATAGATCGGTATTCACGTGTAATTAGGAAGCTCCCTAACACCTCTTCCTTACCGATTTATTCCTGATTCTGCTCCGTTACAATATTCTTGTGTGGTTAGGAAGCTCCCTAACACCTCTTCTTTAGCGATTTAATCCTGATTCTGCTCTGTTACTATATTCTTGTGGGGTCAGGAAGCTCCCTAACACCTCTTCCTTAGCGATTTATTTTTGGATATGGCTGGTTAATATGCTTTTGTACGTTATTTATGCAGAGTATGGCGATATTGGAAGGATTTATGTAACACAGAAGAGGACAGTAAGGTGTAATAAGCAAAATAAATCGCTTAGGAAAAGGTGTTACGGAGCTTATCTACTACTACAGTGGCGTATCAACCACTACAGCGCCATATATACTACTAACGCTCTCACTCTTTCTCATATACTCGTGGTGAAGAGGAACGCCTTCACGTGGTGGCACTGATTTGGCCGTAATTTCATCATCATCATCACCACCATGACCACCACCATCACTACCATCATCATCACCACCACCACCACCACCACCATCACCACCACCACC
>NC_136970.1:39951988-39959488 GCF_032717465.1 Coenobita brevimanus | reverse complement strand
CTCTCTCTCTCTCTCTCTCTCTCCCCCTGTGTGTATGTATGTATGTATGTATGAATGTATGTATGCATGTGTGTATCTCTCTCTCTCTCTCTCTCTCTCTCTCTCTGTATGTATGTATGTATGAATGTATGTATGCATGTGTGTATCTCTCTCTCTCTCTCTCTCTCTCTCTCTCTCTCTCTCTCTCTCTCTCTCTCTCTATCTGTATGTATGTATGTATGAATGTATGCATGCATGTGTGTATCTCTCTCTCTCTCTCTCTCTCTGTATGTATGTATATATGTATGTATGTATGCATGTGTGTATCTCTCTCTCTCTCTCTCTCTCTCTCTGTATGTATGTATGTATGTTATCTCTCTGGTTATGTCCCCAGGGTATCTCTCTCTCTCTCTCTCCTAATTGTCTGTATGTAGATTCGTCTGCCTGTCTGTCTGTCCATCTACCTACCTACCTATCTATCTATCTATCTATCTATCTATCTATCTACCTACCTACCTACCTATCTATCTATCTATCTATCATTCTACCTATCTATCTATCTATCTATCTATCTATCCGTCTATCTATCTATCTATCTATCAATCTATCTATCTATCTATCTATCTATGTACTCCAGTCTATATCAATACATTATTTTTCTCACTTAATATTTACAAACAAACAATCTTTTACATTGCCTCAAGCCTATGTCAAAACCTAGCGAAATCTCCTTGGTTACTATTGCAAATGGGGGTGAGCAGGGGCGACCACCATCCACTCACCTGATGTAGTGTTCCCTAAAAGCCCAATAGACAGAGGTAGAAAGTGAGGAGGATAGGCAGAGTGACAGAATGAGAAAGGGGAAGAAAGTAGTAGGGAGCACTACATCAAGTGAGTGGATGATAGTCTCTCTCACCCTCAGTAAATATGTAAATAGGTCTCTATCTATCTATTACCAGACACCTTGATCCCGTAAAGGGTGGCCACAAACAAACCAGCTCCATGTCTCCCTGTCCCCCACCAATTCACTGCTCTCCCCCCAGCTCACTCCCTCTCTCTTAATACTTCTCCATTCCCTCCATCTCATCCTTGGCCTCCCCCTCCCTCTACCCCCTGCACCTCACTCACATAAAGTAAAAGAAAGGAAAGTCATTTTATTGCCTCACCGAATTCAACAGACCAAAGTTAATATTATAAAGTACACGCACAGTCTCTCGAACAACACCTCCCTGACATACAGATTTACACATACATAATATACAGTACAGGCAACGTTAGTACCCCAGTTTACAATAATACCACTGTAATTTCAACAATGGTACATTAAACAGAATATACTCTCAAGATCAACGGTGAAGAATGAAAGGCAAAGGCGTATAAATTCTCAAAATCACTTAGAATCTAACCATCTTCTGAAACACAGGTATAAGTAAGACACAGGACCTCAGTGTTTACCAGCAGTGCATCCCATATAAGGGGAAAAATACATATAATACTGTTTTGAAAGAGAGTTGTGTGGAACCTTGGACGCTGTAGAGTTAAGTGCCTTCCTCCTGTGCTGCATTGGCTGTCAGTACATATTTTAAAGATTTGAGTATCAGTATTCCCAGTGATTCTAAATATTAACAGCAACAAGAAATACTCATGAATATTCTCAATCTTTGACAAATCATGAGTTACAAGTCTGCAGTAGAATCAAACTTTCCAGTAACATATATACATTGAAATATTCTCTTTCAGGTCACTCTCCATCCCCCCAACTTAAACCCCCCCCCTCTCTCTTTTATACATCTCCACTCCATCTCATCCTCGGCCTCCCCCTCCCTCTCCCCCCCTCCACCTCACTCATACACTCTCCTCGTTAGTCTCACTCTTCATCCCCCCAACTTGCACCCCACTCCATCTCATCCTCGGCCTCCCCCTTCCTTTTCCCCCCCTCCAGCTCACTCACATACACTCTCCTCGTTAGTCTCTCGCTAAAAGGTAAATATGTAAGTGCGTTCGTGCCTTTCAAATCACATTGCCGCCTGGTTAACGAGAGAAACCCGCTAACAAGAGCAATTACCTGGCAGACCAAGACCGCTAAGTAGAGCCACAGGTGCAGGCGGGGACGGATAGAGCGCTAGGGAACGTTGCTAGTCACGAAGAAGTGCTGTGGAAAGGATGTAGAGTCGTAGCAATGTCTTATCTCTGACTTAGACTAAAATTGCTCTCTCTCTCTCTCTCTCTCCAACCTCGGTATGATGCTAGTCACGAAGAAGTGCTGTGGTGTGAATGAAGAGCCGTAACATTGTCTTTCTTCTGACTTAACCTAATATCTCTCTCTCTCTCTCTCTCTCTCTCTCTCCAGCTTGAATGCTGAGTAGTAACAATAGATTAACACTAGGGAATGATGCTAGTCACGAAGAAGTGCTACGGAAAGGATGTAGAGTCACGAAGAAGTGCTGTGGGAAGGATGTAGAGCCGTAACAGTAGTTTTTTTCTGACTTAGCCCATGTTGAGTTGTAACAATAGATTAACGCTAGTCACGAAGAAGTGCTATAGAAAAGATGCAGAGCCGTGGGTAATATGCTAGTCACGAAGAAGTGCTATGATGTGAAAAAGAGCCGTAACATTGTCTTTTTTCTGACTTAGCCTAAAATTTCTCCCTCTCCAACTTCAGTGCTGAGGTGTAACAACAGATTAACCCTAGAATATGATACTAGTCACGAAGAAGTGCTATGGTGTGAATGAAGAGCCGTAACATTGTCTTTTTTGACAGGCCAAAATTGCTCTCTCTCTCCAACTTGGGTATGATGCTAGTCACGAAGAAGTGCTATTGAAATGATGTAGAGCCTTAACACAGTTTTTCTTCCGACTTGGCCTAAAATTGCTCTCTCTCTCCAACTTGGGTATGATGTTAGTCACGAAAAAGTGCTGTGGAAAGGATGCAGAGCCGTAACACTGTCCTTTTTCTGACTTAGCCTAAAATTGCTCTCTCTCCAACATGGGTATGATGCTAGTCACGAAGAAGTGCTACGGAAAAGACATAGGGACTTAACATTGTCCTTTTTCTGACAGCCTAAAATTCAACTCTCTCTCTCTCTCTCTCTCTCTCTCTCCAACTTGGGTATGATGCCAGTCACGAAGAAGTGCTATGGGAAGGATGTAGAGCCGTAGCATTGTCTTTTTTCTGACAGCCTAAAATTCCTCTCTCTCTCTCTCTCTCTCTCTCTCTCTCTCTCTCTCTCTCTCTCCAACTTGGGTATGATGCTAGTCACGAAGAAGTGCTATGGGAAGGATGTAGAGCCGTAGCATTGTCTTTTTTCTGACAGCCTAAAATTCCTCTCTCTCTCTCTCTCTCTCTCTTTCTCTCTCTCCAACTTGGGTATGATGCTAGTCACGAAGAAGTGCTGCGGGAAGGATGTAGAGCCGTAGCATTGTCTTTTTCTGCCACTGAGCTACGTGAAATAAGCTGCAAAAGGACGAAAATCTGGGCCAAGTTAAGGTGAAAGGAGTATAGTGTTCATTTTAACTATGCTAGTCACGAAGAAGTGCTATGGGAAGGATGTAGAGCCGTAGTATTGTCTTTTTCTGCCACTGAGCTACGTGAAATAAGCTGCAAAAGGACGAAAATCTGGGCCAAGTTAAGGTGAAAGGAGTATAGTGGTTGTAGGTGAGGCAGTAATGATGAATATTACGGCGGAAAAGGGCAATGCTACGGCTCTACATCCTTCCCACGGCACTTCTTCGTGACTAGCAATATAATCTTTCTTATTTCATGGAATTTAGTCGCAAGAAAGATTATGCTACGGCTCTACATCCTTTCCAGAGCACTTCTTCGTGACTAGCAATATAATCTTGCTTATTTCACGGCATTTAGTCGCAGGAAAGATTATGCTACTGCTCTATATCCTTTCCACAGCACTTCTTCGTGACTGGCAACATATTTCAGCTTATTTCACGGCATTTAGTGGCAGGAAAGATTATGCTACGGTTCTACATCCTTTCCACGGCACTTCTTCGTGACTAGCAATATAATCTTGCTTATTTCACGGAATTTAGTCGCAAGAAAGATTATGCTACGGCTCTACATCCTTTCCACAGCACTTCTTCGTGACTAGCAACATATTTCAGCTTATTTCACTGCATTTAGTCGCAGGAAAGATTATGCTACGGCTCTACATCCTTTCCACGGCACTTCTTCGTGACTAGCAATATAATCTTTCTCATTTCACGGAATTTAGTCGCAGGAAAGAGTATGCTACGGCTCTACATCCTTCCCACGGCACTTCTTCGTGACTAGCAATAGAATCTTGCTTATTTCACGGAATTTAGTAGCAAGAAAGATTATGCTACGGCCCTACATCCTTTCCACGGCACTTCTTCGTGACTAGCAACATATTTCAGCTTATTTCACGGCATTTAGTCGCAAGAAAGATTATGCTACGGCTCTACATCCTTTCCACGGCACTTCTTCGTGACTAGCAACATATTTCAGCTTATTTCACGGCATTTAGTCGCAGGAAAGATTATGCTACGGCTCTACATCCTTTCCAGAGCACTTCTTTGTGACTAGCAATATAATCTTTCTCATTTCACGGAATTTAGTCGCAGGAAAGATTATGCTACGGCTCTACATCCTTTCCAGAGCACTTCTTTGTGACTAGCAACATATTTCAGCTTATTTCACGGCATTTAGTCGCAGGACAGATTATGCTACGGTTCTACATCCTTTCCAGAGCACTTCTTCGTGACTAGCAATATAATCTTGCTTATTTCACGGCATTTAGTCGCAGGAAAGATTATGCTACGGCTCTACATCCTTTCCACGGCACTTCTTCGTGACTAGCAATATAATCTTGCTTATTTCACGGCATTTAGTCGCAGGAAAGATTATGCTACGGCTCTACATCCTTCCCACGGCACTTCTTCGTGACTAGCAACATATTTCAGCTTATTTCACGGCATTTAGTCGCAAGAAAGATTATGCTACGGCTCTACATCCTTTCCAGAGCACTTCTTCGTGACTAGCAACATATTTCAGCTTATTTCACGGCATTTAGTCGCAGGAAAGATTATGCTACGGTTCTACATCCTTTCCACGGCACTTCTTCGTGACTAGCAATATAATCTTGCTTATTTCACGGAATTTAGTCGCAAGAAAGATTACGCTACGGCTCTACATCCTTTCCAGAGCACTTCTTTGTGACTAGCAACATATTTCAGCTTATTTCACGGCATTTAGTCGCAGGAAAGATTATGCTACGGCTCTACATCCTTTCCACGGCACTTCTTCGTGACTAGCAACATATTTCAGCTTATTTCACGGCATTTAGTCGCAGGAAAGATTATGCTACGGCTCTACATCCTTTCCAGAGCACTTCTTCGTGACTAGCAATAGAATCTTGCTTATTTCACGGAATTTAGTCGCAGGAAAGATTACGCTACGGCTCTACATCCTTTCCAGAGCACTTCTTTGTGACTAGCAACATATTTCAGCTTATTTCACGGCATTTAGTCGCAGGAAAGATTATGCTACGGCTCTACATCCTTTCCACAGCAGGAGTATAGTGTGATTTATAGATTTTCTTCCTTGCTAAATATATATTCTGTACATTTTGGCAAGATTATTATTTCGTGTGTCTTAAGGAAAAAAAAATTGCTTGAATATTATTGTTATTATTGTTATTATTATTGTTATTATTATTATTATTATTATTATTATTGTTGTTGTTGTTGTTTGTGTTTTTGTTATTATTATTATTATTGTTATTATTATTATTATTATCATTACTGTTATTATCATTATGATTATCCTTCTCTTTCCTCCTCCTTCTTTCTCCTTTTTCTTTTCTTCTTCCTTTATATTATTATTATTATTATTATTATTATTATTATCATCATTGTCATTATCAATCCGTCTAACAAACCCTCCCCTCCCCTGATATCCAGTAGTCCTCCTGCATACCATACACCTTCACATGTCACCACTTCGGCGCTAACACCCACTGTCCATATTGAATACATGCTAAGGCTGTCTCGTACAGGGCTGGTGTACTGGAATGCGCATGTGAGATCTATCTATCTATCTATCTGTCTGTCTGTCTGTCTATCTATCTATGTACGGTATCAATTCTCTATCTGTCTATTTGTCTATCTATCTATATAGGGAGAGGGAGAGAGAAAAAACAGACAGACAGATAGACAGACAGTGTGTGTGTGTGTGTGTGTGTGTGTGTGTGTGTGTGTATGTTTGTGCATGTGTGTGTGTGTTTGTGTATGTGTTTATGAATGTGTGATGATTGTATTTATGCATGTGTGTGTGTGTGTGTGTGTGTGTGTGTGTGTGTGTGTGTGTGTGTGTGTACAATCTTTCCAACCACCACCACACCACCACCGCACCACCACACCAGCTGAGTCGCCAGGCCAAGTGTGCGCCCCGGGGCGGATGTGGTTGGGGGTCTGGTCCGGCACACAGGAACTGGCTCCCTTAATGACAGTGTTGGTCCAGCAGGGTCCCATAGCCTCGAGATGAAGGGGTTCCAGCCTGCGGTACATGTGCACTTCTCAGGGGGTACACAGGGGTCTGAGAGCACTACCACGGTGTACAGTACATGGTGTTCTAATCCAGTCAGGGTGTACAAAGTCGTCTTCTTATCAATTTCCTCATTTTAGTAAGAAACACTTTTATTACAATTATATCAGAGAGGTGGCTATACTGTTTTATTTTTAATTTTTCACTGTTATGTTCCTTCCCGCGGCTCAAAATCTGTACACTAGGAGGTGAACTGATCAGGTGTGTCTACGGCGACGCGAGGCAGCAGTGGTGCCGCTTGGTGATGTGGGAGTCAGGCAGTGGTAGTGATGCTGAGAGCCAGGGTAGGTGTTAATATTACCCACCACCAGCACTGTTGTCGTGGCTTTGTTGGAGGGGTTGTATAAAAAGTTTGCTGTACATTAAAATAACAATGAATCAAAAGACAAGAATTTCCGATATTAATAATGAGGGAGAGGTGGGTGAGTTGGGGGGAGCGTAGTCAAATGGTGGGTGACAGAGCGACTTGGAGGCGTTTTGTCAGCGGCCACCCTTTGCGGGATGAGGGCGTCGGGCTATAGATAGATAGATGGAATAATTCTTTTTTTTATGTTTCGACGTTATTTAAAAAAAAACACATTTCTAATATTAATTATAGGAAATTCTCGTCGTTTCACTTCTTGTTCTTATAAATAAATTGACTGAGTTCATATTACTGACGCTATCAGTACTAAGATCGCTATGTAGTCTACAGGTACGGGTGTCAAAATATCATCACATTAGTATAACTTTATCAGTTCTTTTATCTTTCATTTCTAGGGTACATGGCAACCCGTCACGAGGCCCAAGGGGGGCAGAGGAATATAAAGGTTGGGACCCCTGCCTACATGGACCCTACATAGCCCCTGGACCCTACATAGCCCCTACATGGACCCTACATAGCCCCTGGACCCTACATAGCCCCTGGACCCTACATAGCCCCTACATGGACCCTACATAGCCCT
>NC_136970.1:39916988-39919488 GCF_032717465.1 Coenobita brevimanus | reverse complement strand
CTATTCTTTCTTCTTCTTCTTCTTCCTTCTCCTCCTCCTCCTCCTCTTCCTCCTCCTCCTCTTCCTCCTCCTATTCTTCTACTCCTCCTCATCATCATCATCACCACCTTCTTTTCCTCCTCCTCCTCCTCCTATTTCTTCTTCCTCCTCCTCCTCTTCCTCTTCCTCCTCCTCCTTCCTCAGTTTCCTCCTCCTCCTCCTCTTCCTCTTCCTCCTCCTCCTTCCTCAGTTTCCTCCTCCTCCTCTTCTTCCTCCTCCTCCTCCTCCTTCCTCAGTTTCCTCCTCCTCCTCTTCTCCTTCCTCCTCCTCCTCCTCCTTAACATTAATCTCATCGATATAAGTATTTTCTATGTTAATTTCTTTTGCATATATACTTACTCGACTTCAGATAGATAGATAGATAGATAGATAGATAGATAGATAGAGAGAGAGAGAGAGAGAGAGAGAGAGAGAGAGAGAGAGAGAATGATAAGTTAGGAGTGGAGAGGAAACTGACAGCGAATTGAGAGAGAGAGAGAGAGAGAGAGAGAGAGACTGCTGGTGTGGGCGTGGGTGTGGCAGTGGGCGTAGGTGGCTGGGTCTGCTGGCGTGGGCGTGGGTGTGGCAGTGGGTGTAGATGGCTGGGTCTGCTGGCGTGGGCGTGGGTGTGGCAGTGGGTGTAGGTGGCTGGGTCTGCTGGTGTGGGTGTGGCAGTGGGCGTAGGTGGCTGGGTCTGCTGGTGTGGGCGTGGGTGTGGCAGTGGGCGTAGGTGGCTGGGTCTGCTGGCGTGGGCATGGGTGTGGCAGTGGGCGTAGGTGGCTGGGTCTGCTGGTGTGGGCGTGGGTGTGGCAGTGGGCGTAGGTGGCTGGGTCTGCTGGTGTGGGCGTGGGTGTGGCAGTGGGCGTAGGTGGCTGGGTCTGCTGGTGTGGGCGTGGGCGTGGCAGTGGGCGTAGTGTTGTCAATCTACCTTCCTGTGTTGGTCTCCCGCTGCCACACCCACGCCCACACCAGCAGGATGAGCCGTCCAGGGCGCGTCTCTGCCACATGGGACGTAAAGAACAACAACAACAACAACGGCGGGAGGAGAGTCAGCACGCGTCGCTCTCATATACCCACCACAGTGCGACGCAAAAAGAGAAGCAGAAGAGCTGTGTGGTTTGTGGTGCTCTTTTTACCTCAACCACTGCGGCTAGGTTTGTCTCTCTTTTTTCTCTCTCCTCTCTTTTTTCTCTCTTTTTTTCTCTCTCTCCTCTCTTCTTTCTCTCTTTTTTCTCTCCTCTCTTTTCTCTCTTTTTTCTCTCTCCTCTCTTTTCTCTCTTTTTCTCTCTCCTCTCTTTCTTCTCTTTTTCCTCTCTCCTCTCTTTTCTTCTCTTTTTCTCTCTCTCCCCTCTGTACTCTCTTTTCCTCTTTCCTCTCTCTCTTCTCTCTTTTCTCTTTTCTCTCCTTTCCTTTTTTCTCTTTTTTTCTCTCTCCTCTCTTTTCTCTCTTTTTTCTCTCTCTTCTCTCTTTCTTCTCTCTCCTCTCTTTTTATCTTTTTTCTCTCCCCTTTCCTTTTTCTCTCTTCTTTCTCTCTCCTCTCTTTTCTCTCTTTTTTCTCTCTCTCCTCTTTTTTTCTCTCTTTTTTCTGTTTTTTCTCTCATTTCTTTTTTTCTCTTTTCTCTCACTCCTCTCTTTCTTCTCTCTCTTTTTTCTCTCTCTTTTCCTTTTTCTTTCTTTTCTCTCCTTTCCCTTTTTCTCTCTTTTTTCTCTCTCCCCTCATTTCTCTCTCTTTTTTCTCTCTCCTCTCTTTTCTCTCCTCTCTTTTCTCTCTTTTTTCTCTCTCTCCTCTCTTTTCTCTTTTTCTTTCTTCTCTTTTTTCTCTCTTTTTTCTCTCTCCTTTCTTTTCTCTCTTGTTTTTCTCTCCTCTCTTTTCTCTCTTGTTTCTCTCTCTCCCCTCTTTTCTCTCTCTTTTTCTCTCCTCTCTTTCTTCTCTCTTTTCTCTTTTTCCTCTCCTCTCCTTTTTCTCTCTTTTCTCTCTCTCCTCTCTTTTCTCTTTTTTCTCTCTCTCCTCTCTTTTCTCTCTTTTTTCTCTCTCCTCTCTTTTTTTCTCTCTTTTCTCTCTCCTTTCTTTTTTCCCTTTTTCTCTCTCCTCTCTTTATTTTCTCTCTTTTCTCTCTCCTTACTTTCTTCTCCCTTTTTTCTCTTTCTTCTCTTTTTTTCTCTCTCCCCTCATTTCTGTCTCTTTATTCTCTCTCCTCTCTTTTTTCTCTCCTCTCTTTCTTCTCTCTCTTTTTTCTCTCTCCCCTCATTTCTCTCTCTTTATTCTCTCTCCTCTCTTTTCTCTCTCCTCTCTTTTTTTCTCTCTTTCATTTTTTTCACCATTCTTGCACCAATAATCTCTCTCTCTCTCTCTCTCTCTCTCTCTCCCTCTCCAGATGCCGTAATTACGTAAGGGGTGGCCACAAACAAATTGCCTCCATGTCGCCCTGTCCACCAACTTACACCCCCTCTCCCGGACATCCCTCCACTTCATCCCACCATC
>NC_136970.1:39904488-39906988 GCF_032717465.1 Coenobita brevimanus | reverse complement strand
GAAAATCCTATACTCCTTTCACTCTAACTTGGCCCAGATTTTGGACCTTTTGCTGTTTATTTCATGTAGTTCAGTGAGCAGAAAAAGACAGTGCTGTGGCTCTATCTCCTTCCCTTAGCGCTTCTTCGTGACTAGCATTATAATCTAGTCTTTGTCGCCAACACTCAGAATGGAGGGACGGCAATTTTAGGCCAAGTTAGAGTAGAAAAAGGTAAAGCGTAAAGGAACAGCCGCTACCCTCTGAGGCCCCTAGCACTGCCATCCACCCAGGCACCAGTTGATGTGCAGGTGGAGGCGTGGAAGATGCAGCACTCACCATCTAGAAGGCTCAGGGCTGGTTATATGCAGACATCATGGTGCACCTCCTGTCCCGGCTTCCACCTTACCCACCACCTGTGAGGCTGTCCGCATCAGCATCCTGCCTTACACTGATGCTCTTGTATCTTATTTGTTGCTGTAGTACCGTCATGGCCAGGGGGGTTCATGGCCAGGGCGTACATGGCCAGGGTGTACATGGCCAGGGTGTACATGGCCAAGGTGTACATGGCCAGGGCTACACGGTCTCATGAGTAGTCTCCTTCGTGGACTGAATAACACTTGTCTTCTGGTCTGATCGCTGACTCTTAATGTACAGGTTTGATGGTCTTGTTTGCCATATATTGTGTGAAAGTTGGACATGTGATTGGAGTGGTATATAACATTGTCTCTCTGTTTATGGAGTTACCTGCATTTGATGTGTCCACCATAAGGATTGCCTGACAGGTTTCCTCCTCAGAAATATTCCTTGTGGCATGAACTGCTGCCTCACCTCCTGCCTTCTGGCCTGCACACATTTGGAGATGGCCAACTGCCTAACACCATCTCTCTCCATCTCCATAATCCATTTTCCTATTGTCCGCCTCAACACCTTGCCTGTCCACACGGGCCTTCAGCCTGGCTTCTTATCAAGGGGGATGACCCGCCAGACTGTCAGTACCTCTGTGTTGCTGCATTGCCAAGCCAGCGTCCTCGCCAGTCAGCCAGTGGTGTTGCACTCATCTCTGACTGCAACACCAAACACTGCCGCTCAGAATGACACTCCAGGAGTTGGTATGAAGGCCGGGTGGTCCTGCCTATGTTTGTCCACGCACCGCCTTTCTGCGTAACTCCAGTGATCTTGTCATGATGGGATTAGGTGACGTGGAGCTCCCAGTGAGTGTCCACTATGCTGTTGTCTGCCTTGTAACTGAATATTTTCCCTTAGTCGTTGCATGGTGTCTGTCAGTCCAGCTACTCCACCTGGCTAATCAGGTGACACACGACATTCCCACGCAGTCCTTCCCTCACCAAAGAGTCTGGCCGCACCCTCGCTGTTCCTGTTTCATTTCCACCAGCGATTTATTCTCTCCTGCAGGGGCCTCACCTCCTCAAGTAATTTATCAGCTTCACCTCTCATCCAAAATTCCATGTCTTTCCATAGTACTAAGGTTTCCTGTATACACTCTCTTTGACTTGTTTTAATGTGTGTGTGTGTGTGTGTGTGTGTGTGTGTGTGTGTGTGTGTGTGTGTGTGTGTGTGTGTGTGTGTGTGTGTGAGAGAGAGAGAGAGAGAGAGAGAGAGAGAGAGTGGAAATGTCGATGATGATGGCGATAATGATGGTGGTATTGATGATGGTGATGATGATAATGATGATGATGATGGTGATGATGATGGTGATAATCATGATGGTAATAATAATAATGATGATCATGATGATGATGATAATGATGATGGTGATGATGATGATGATGATGATTTTGAAGATGATGATGAGGAGGAGGAGGATGGTGATAATTTGATGGTGAAAATAATGGTGATGATGATGATGATGATGATGATGATGTTGATGTAAAGTCCTTTGGAGTGTGGACAGAGGGAGGGAGTCAGCGACCGGGGACGGGAGGGAGGGAGGAGAGGAAGGAGGGAGAGAGAGAGGGAGTGAGAAAGGGAGGGAGAGAGAGAGAGAGAGGGAGAGAGAGGTAGGGATCAGTAAGTGGGAGGGAGGGGAATGGTTAGAAGAAGAAGAAGTAGAAGAGAGAGAGACAGATAGATAGATAGATACATACATAGATAGATAGAGAGAGAGAGAGAGAGAGAGAGAGAGAGAGAGAGAGAGAGGAAGGGGGGAGGAAAGGTGTGGTCCTGGTGGGGTTAAGCAAATAGTGGAGTTCAGCATAGTAGTCTTCTATATTATTTTACCTTATTATCTTACCTTATTATTTTACCTTATTATTTTACCTTATATTACCTTATTATTTTACCTTATATTACCTTATTATTCTACCTTATTATTTTACCTTATATTATCTTATTATCTTACCTTATTATTTTACCTTATTATTTTACCTTATATTACCTTATTATTTTACCTTATTATTTTACCTTATATTACCTTATTATTTTACCTTATTATTTTACCTTATATTACCTTATTATTTTACCTTATTATTTTACCTTATATTACCTTATTATTTTACCTTA
>NC_136970.1:39889488-39896988 GCF_032717465.1 Coenobita brevimanus | reverse complement strand
CAACTACTACTGCCACCACAACCACCACCACTACTGTCACTACTACTACTACAACTACTACTGCCACCACTAAAACAACCATCTACTACTATTACTACTACTACAACGGCAACCACTACCACTACTATCTATTACTACTACTACCACTACTATCTACTACTACTACTACTACTACTGCCACCACTACCACACTCACCAACTACTATTACTACTACTACAAGTGCCACCACAACCACCTCCACTACTACCTACCACCACCACTACTACTACTACTACTGCCATCAATACCACCACCACTACTACCTATTATTACTACTGCTACAACTACTACCACTAATATCTAATACTACGACTACTACTACTACTACAACTACTCCTATTGCCACCCCTACCACAACTACCCACTACTACTACGACTACTACTCCTTGGCCTAAAATTGTCATCCCTCCACCTTTTCTGCTAAGTTGCAACAATATGATGCTAGTCACGAAGAAGTGCTGTGGAAAGGATGTAGAGCCGTAGCACTGTCTTTGCCACTGAGCTACGTGAAATAAGCTGCAAAAGGACGAAAATCTGGGCTAAGTTTAGACTATATTTGAGTAGGATGCAAACTAAATCGCTAAGGAAGAGGTGTTACGGGGTCTTACGCAACGAGATGATATACAGGTGTGGTGGTGGCCGGAAGTGGTGCAAATAACGTGCCTTCGGTGGTGGCAGTGGTGCAAATAACGTGTTTACGGTGGTGGTAGTGGTGGAAATAACACGCTAAGGTGGTGCAAATAACGTGGTGTGGTGGGTGTCCAGCTGTGTGCACGGGACGGTCACTTTCCAGGAACATACACACACACACACACACACACACACACACACACACACACACACACACACACACACACTCCCCCCCCTCTCTCTCTCTCTCCCTCATCTTTTACCTTTATCAGCTCACTGTCATGTTAACCCTGGGAAGATATTTCGTTTTATTATTATTATTATTATTATTTGTGATGGTGTAGGCTGAAGTTACCCTCCTTCCGCAGTCCACCATCGTCCATTCGGGGGATAGGGAGGGAGTTGAGGGACGTGTGTATAGCCAGGCAGCTCCACCACCCAGTTATATCAGTGCCACCACGTGAAGGGAAAGAGTGTGACCCAACCCCCTTCAAGTTAGGATAAGGCCAAATGTTGTCAGAATGAAGGATTAATTTGACTAGTAACCAAGGAGACTCGTTTCTACTGCGAAGGCTTACTAAATTCTATGCAGCCACGTCGTAAAGGAAAGCAGTGAATTAAAAAAGAGGAATTAGTCAATGGGTGTAGGTTAAGGCGACCATCATCCACTCACTTGATGTAGTGCTGCCTACTTCCTCCTTCACTTTTATCATTCTTTTTGTCTGTCCTCTCTTCCTATTCTTCACCATCATCCACTCACTTGATGTAGTGCTGCCTACTTCTTCCTTCACCTGCATCATTCTTTTTCTGTGTCTGTCCTCCTTGCTTCCTATTTCTCACCATCATCCATTCACTTGATGTAGTGCTGCCTACTTCTTCCTTCACCTTTATCATTCTTTTCCTGTGTCTGCCCTCCTCTCTTCCTATTTCTCAACATCATCCACTCACTTGATGTAGTGCTGCCTACTTCTTATTCACCTTCATCATTCTTTTACTGTGTCTGTCCTCTTCTCTTCCTATTTCTCACCATCATCCACTCACTTGATGTAGTGCTGCCTACTTTTTCCTTCACCTTTATCATTCTTTTTCTGTGCCTGCCCTCCTCTCTTCCTATTTCTCCCATCTTTCTTGTCACTTCTTATTGCTTTTCTTTCCTTTACAGGTGGTTTTACACTGAGTGACAAGCCTAATGGTTTCCTGTAAGCCAGGAAACCATTCACAACGCTGGGTGGTAACCATATAATCAACCCATACGTGCTCCCTACGTGTCAACAAGTGGGTTGGTGGAGGGTTAGTGCCCCTCCCCGTAAAACAACTATCTCAGAGACAGACGGCCACCCCTTACAGGATTATGGCGTCTGGGAGATAGATAGATAGATAGAATGATAGATAGATAGATAGATAAATAGACAGATAGATGATAGATAGATAGACAGATAGATAGACAGAGTTGGTCATTAAAAAGCAAACTTAATTCATTCAGATCTTTAATTTTCCTCATGAACAAATAAATACACTTAAATATTTGTACAGGAACCGCAAGAAGACTCATTTATTCATTTATTTATTTATGTATTTTATATTATATGCTAAGATGACTTCAGAGGAGCCCCCTTCAGTTTTATATCTTCTCCTTCGCCCCCTGCCCCCCCTCCATTTCCAGCGCCCCCTCCTATAAGTCTTCCAGGCATTCCCATTCCAGACGCACCCATTCCAGTCTCTCCCATTAGTCTGGCTCTCATTCCAGACCCATTTTCTCCCATTAAGCTGGCACCCATACCCATACCATTTCCATTCATTGGCATTCCAGACTCTCCCATCAGCCTGGAAGTCATTACCGTTCCAGGCTCCCCAATCAGTCTACCAGGCATTCCAGTCCCGCCCATTCCCATTCCAGTTCCAGAATCGCCAACCAGTCTACTCATTCCAGCCAAAGTGCTTCCAGTTTCACCCATCAGTTTACTGGGCATTGCGGCACTGGAATCCCCCATCATTCCTCTTGACATTCCAGAGTCACCAGTCAATCTATTCATGCCAGTCAGATTTCCAGTCTCTCTGATCAATTTACTCGGCATTCCGGTCCCGGAGTCCATTCCCCTCGGCATTCCAGTTCCAGGATCGCCAGTCAATCTACCCATTCCAGGCAAGCCAGTCTCCCCAGCTAGCCTTCCACCCATTCCAGCCTCCGCAACCATCCTTCCAGCGCCTGCGCCCAGCCTGCCTCCACTCTGCCTACGGGTGATCCAGGAGATGATGTTGTCCACTATGGTCTCCACTGGTCTCCCGGTCCAGCCCAGGTCCTCCCAGCTGGTCTGAGAGGGGAAGCCATACTCCAGGAACTTACGCATGTTTACCTTGAGACGCTGCAGCTCGTCTACTCTCACATCGGCACAGGGGTTCTTGCCAGCCATGTCTAAGATGGTGATGAGGACCTGAGGGGGTGAGGTTGGGGTGTTGAGTCATTATTATCATCACTATAACCATCATCATCATCACCCTAACCATCACCATCATCATCATAACCGTTACCATAGCCATAACCACCATCATCATCACCATCAACATAACCATTATCATCATCATCATCATCATCACCATAACCATCATCATCATCATCATCATCATCATCACCATAACCATCATCATCATCATCATCATAACCATCATCATCATCATCATCATCATCATCACCATAACCATCATCATCATCATCATCATCACCATAACCATCATCATCATCATCATCATCAAAACCATTATCATCATCATCATCACCATAACCATCATCATCATCATCATCACCACCATAACCATCATCAAAACCATTATCATCACCATCATCATCACCATAACCAACATCATCATCATCATCATCATCACCATAACCATCATCATCATCATCATCATCACCATAACCATCATCATCATCATCACCATCATCAAAACCATTATCATCATCATCATCACCATAACCATCATCATCATCATCATCATCATCATCAAAACCATTATCATCATCATCATCATCATCATCACCATAACCATCATCATCATCATCATCATCACCATCATCAAAACCATCATCATCATCATCATCATCAACATAACCATTATCATCATCATCATCATCATTATCATAACCATCACCATCATCATCATCATCATCACCATAACCATCATCATCATCATCACCATCATCAAAACCATCATCATCATCATCACCATAACCATCATCATCATCATCATCATCATCATCATCATCCATTTCTCGTTCTGAGGTGGGTGAGGTAGGGTACAGATTCAGAGAAAAAGAATTACAGTGCAACTCTAACGAAATTGTCATACACCCCATCGCACTCAACTGCTGGCTAGTATTCCCATCCCTTCATCTCATCCTTGGCCTCCCCCTCCCTCTCCATGTGGAAAGGATGGAGAGTGAGAGACTGACGAGGAGAGTGTGAAGGAGCGTTGTGGATGTGGATGTGATAAGAAGCGTTAGGAGAAACACACTGAGGTGGTTTGGCCATGTGGAAAGTATGGAGAGTGAGAGACTGACGAGGAGAGTGTATGTGAGTGAGGTGGAGGGGAAAGAGGGAGGGGAAGGCCAAGGATGAGGTGGAGGGATGGGGTGGAGAGGTATATGAGAGAGGCGGGTGTGAGCTGGTAGCAGGACAGTGAAATGGAGACATGGAGAGGGAGACATGGAGGCGGTTAGTTTGTGGTCACCCCTTACGGGATTAAGGCGTCTGACAATAGATAGATAGATAGGGCTAATTTCACGTAGCTCACTGGAGGAGAAAGACAATACTACGACTCCACATCCTTTCCACAGGGGTTCTTCGTGACTAGCAACATTTTCTAGTGTTAATCCATTGCCACAACTCAGCATTCAAGACGGTGAGATGGCAGTTTTAGGCCAAGTTAGAGTGAAAGGACTACAGAATTACCCTCCCATCACATCCTTCACTCCATCCCAGGCTTGAACTGATCTTGAGTTTGGCTCTGTGTTATTTTTTGCTTATGTTTTTATTTTATTTTATTGGAAGGAACAGTGTGTGGGTTCCTGGCCTTGGGTTCCTCCTTTTATGGCTCTGTTATTTTTTCGTTCATGGCTCTGTGTTATTTATCTTATGGCTCTCTGTTATTTATTGTTTATGGGTCTGTTATTTATTGTTTATGGCTCTTATTTATTGTTTATGGCTGTTATTTATTGTTTATGGCTCTGTTATTTATTGTTTATGTGTTATTTTTTGTTTATGGCTGTTATTTATTGTTTATGGCTCTGTTATTTATTGTTTAAGGCTGTTATTTATTGTTTATCTGTTATTTATTGTTTATGGCTGTTATTTATTGTTTATGGTTGTTATTTATTGTTTATGTCTGTTATTTATTGTTTATGGCTGTTATTTATTGTTTATGGCTGTTATTTATTGTTTATGGCTGTTATTTTTTGTTTATGGATGTTATTTATTGTTCATGGCTCTGTTATTTGTTATTTATGGCTCTGTTATTTGTTATTTATGGCTCTGTTATTTATTGTTTATGTCTGTTATTTATTGTTTATGGCTGTTATTTATTGTTTATGGCTGTTATTTGTTATTTATGGCTCTGTTATTTATTGTTTATGGCTGTTATTTATTGTTTATGGCTGTTATTTGTTATTTACGGCTCTGTTATTTATTGTTTATGGCTGTTATTTATTGTTTATGGCTGTTATTTATTGTTTATGGTTCTGTTATTTTTTGTTTATGGCTCTGTTATTTTCTTGTTTTATGTTTTTATCGGAAGGAACTATTGGTGGGTTCCTGGCCTTGGGTTCCTTCTTCCCTAAATAAAAAAAAAAGCCCTCCAATTTGCTCACCTTATTTTTTGTTTTAGTTTTTATCGGAATAATTTGTGAGTTCCTGGCCTTGGGTTCCTTCTTCCTTCCATTAAAAATAAAATCTCCACTCCTCATTTGCTCACCTGTTCAGCACTATAGATTTACCCTCCCATTTGTACCATATCCTTCACTCCACCTCAAACTGTCCACTCCTCATCAGCTCACCTGCTCAGCTGTCTTCTCCGGGTATCCCAGCTGCTTCATAGGTCCCTCTCCAACCAGGACCACCAGCGCCGTCTCTACCTTCCTCTTGAACGCCTCTGCCTCGTGTTCTCCAGGCAGCAGGGAGAACAGTGAACGCTGGATGTTCTCCCTCATGCTCTCAAGGGGCGAGGTGGCGTTCTCTGCTCCCTTGGCGATATTCGTACCCCCCAGGAGGTATGGTTTCCGCGCGCTAATGATTTTCTCTTTCGGTGGGCTGGCCTCCGCGATGATTTCAACCTCCTCGACTTTTGTGGTTAATCTTGGCGGCGTGGGTGGATGGTGGATGGTTGATGACTGAGTGTGCGGAGCTGGGAGTTGAGGGTTGAGGGCTGTGGCTGACGTCTGATTGGTGGTAGGGGATGATCGCGTGGTTGAATGTGAATGTTGAGTGCTTGAGAGGGAGGTCTGAGAGTGGTTGGTTGCAGCAGAGGCCTTGGCATAGGTGGGAGAGTTGGTGAGGGAGACGGGTGCGTGAGAGGAAGTGTAAGTGCTGGTGGGAAGGAAGGATCGTGGATGATGGTAATGCGATGGATAGGATGGTGGAAGAAGTGGCTGTGAAATGGAATGAGCGATTGACTGGACAGGTGGAGGAGGCACTGGGGGAGTTGTGGCGGTGCTGGTGGAGGTGGTGGATGGGTTTTGAGGGGTTAGGATTGGAATTAGTGGAGGAGGGGCGACTTTTCTAGTCTTGTGCTTCTTTGGGTCTAGATGCGCCACCTCTTCGGATTTTCTCCTGAGCACATTTCCCCGCTGCACAGGAGGAGAGGGATGGGATGGGGGTAGGGGGTAGTGGGAGGGAGGTGGGAGGATAGGTGCTGGGACTAGGAGGTGGTGGGAGGTGGCAGGAGGAGGCTGGGACTCCCTGTATCCCACACAACATTCCTCTGAAGGGCCTCCACTCAGCCGCTGGGAAAGATTTAAGGGCGTAGTTTCTGGAGCAGAGGGACCTGGGGGTTGAGACAGATCCAGGGGGTTGGTGTCTGATCCCAGGGAAGTAGGGCAGGCTGGGAGTGCTCCTAGTAAGGTAGTAGAGCTCTCTTCGGTCAAGGGGTTCAATGGATTTACGTGGCTGTCTGCTAGGCCGGGCTGCGGGCGAGGGAAGGTTGAAGCATCCAAGCTGATGGGCGTGAGGCTGACTGAGGAGCGGGGTTGGAGGGAGAGCTGGTTGAGGTTGAGATGTGGAGAGTTAGGTCCACTGGGCTCTGGCTTGGTGGTGACGTCAGAAGGCAGCGTGAGAGTGGGCGGCGCCATGACAGGGACCTGCGGGGACTGAGGGTGGGTCACCGGGGGTGTGGCGGCGTCCCTGTGTGGCGCTGGGGTGGAAGATAACGCTGCTCGTAGGACACTCAGGGGAGACCGGCCCCCACCAGGATACTGTTGCTTTTTGGGCGGCATCCTGAAGGACTGTACTGCTGTGGGCACCTCTGAGGGCAAAGTCACTGGCAAACTTTCTCTTGGACCTGACTTGGCGAGTGCTGTCAGTTTTGGGTCAGATGGTGTTGGCGTCCTTTCCTCCATCTTGGCGTGGGTGTCCGGTGACGGGTGGACCCCTCGCTCACACAGCTGGTCAGGCGATGTGGCATAACCAACACTGCCGCCAGACTCCAGCCCAGAGTCCTCACAGTCACTCACGGTCACGCAGGTCCCCGTATCACCATGTTCATCCTCTGTTGCGATGGTTGGCTGGATAGTGGGCGTGTGTGCAGAAGGGGAGGGCATGGTTGTAGCAGGGACTAGTGGAGTT
>NC_136970.1:39879488-39881988 GCF_032717465.1 Coenobita brevimanus | reverse complement strand
GTGGCCAAGGATGAGATGGAGGGATGGAGTGGAGAGGTATATGAGAGAGGGGGGTGTGAGCTGGGAGCAGGGCAGTAAAATGGCGGGGGACAGGTCGACATGGAGGCGATTTGTTTGTGGCCACCCTTTACGGGATTAAGGCGTCTGGCAATAGAGACAATTTTCACACGATATTACTCTATTTTTAACGCGATTTGTGCATCTACTACGAAAAGATATTTATCTATCAATCTATTGCCAGACGCCATAAACCCGTAAGGGGTGGCCATTTGTCTTTGAGTTACCGGTAGTTGTTTTACAGGGAGGGGCACTAACCCTCCACCAACCCACTTGTTGACACGTAGGGAACACGTATGGTTTGGTTATATGGTTACCACCCAGCGTTGTAAATGGTTTCCCTGGCTTACGGGAAACCATTTGGCTTGTCACTCAATGGAAAGCCACCTGTAAAGGAAAGAAAAGCAATAAGAAGTGACAGGAAAGATGGGAGAAATAGGAAGAGAGGAGGGCAGGCACAGAAAAAGAATGATAAAGGCTAAGGAAGAAGTAGGCAGCACTACATCAAGTGAGTGGATGATGGTCGCCACCACCTACCACAAAAGATATCAATGTTGATATTTTAGACTCATAGCTCATCTCTCGCCCGGGGTAAATTTTGAAGCGAGGAGAGAATGGCTTGGGAAGAGGAGGAGGGTTGTGAGTGTGGTGAGAGAGAGAGAGAGAGAGAGAGAGAGGGGCATAGAAGGGGGGTGTGTGAGAGTGAGATGAAGTTGAAATAGGAAACAGTGTGTGAGAGTGACAGAGTGGAGTGTGTGAGAGTGAGGTGTAGGCTAGCTCACACACACACACACACACACACACACACACACACACACACACACACACACACACACACACACACACACACACTAACTCTACATCCAAACAACTTACATACCAACCAAAACAATACTTAGGTAAAATACACCAAATAAATCGCCTAGGAAAAGGTGTTAGGGAGTCAGCCTGGAATACAAGAGACAGTTAAATGACCAGGTAGGGTAATTACGGCCATAAAGAAGGGTAAAGGCGTAATGACCCTCTATTTCCGTGACCTTTGACCTCTGGGATGATAGGTCAGGGCGGAGTGATGGCAGTCTGTATTGTTAAGCTTTTTGCTCTCTCTCTCTCTCTCTCTCTCTCTCTCTCTCTCTCTCTCTCTCTCTCTCTCTCTCTCACAGTAGCTGAATGAATGGGTGAACGAAAGATGTTCCTATTGATATTCTCTCTCTCTCTCTCTCTCTCTCTCTCTCTCTCTCTCTCTCTCTCTCTCTCACCTTTGACCCCACCACACTCCCCTCACGCCAGTCACTGCCTTTAGGCGTGTTTTATGTGTGTTTCCGTGTGTGTGTGTGTGTGTGTGTGTGTGTGTGTGTGTGTGTGTGTGTGTGTACTTCGATTCCCTGTGTGTCTGTCTTTGCCTTTTCTGTCTGTTTATTTTACGTGTGTGTGTGTGTGTGTGTGTGTGTGTGTGAGAGAGAGAGAGAGAGAGAGAGAGAGAGTCAATCCGCCATGACCACCGCAGCACGCAATTGTGAGTTTAACGAAGGAAGACACCGTTTGACCTGAGTGTGTGTGGGACTGTGACTGCTGCTCCACTGCCTGAGGGTGCACACACACACACACACACACACACACACGTTAGGTAAGTGGTAAGTGCAGGTAATGTGTGTGTGTGTGTACCTGTGTGGGTGAGTGGGAGCCGTGAAGGCAGAGGCGTCTACCTGGTCACTTGGCTTACACTTATAATTTGAAACTGAGTGATTGACAGTGACATGTGAGCATGGCAGTACATGACAGCACTAATATGATATGACCTGACATACGGTAACGTGACAGCACCAGCATATGATATGACATGACTGCGCCATGACATGACAGCACCAACGTGACATAACAGCATTACCATGACATTACAACAGCACTAACCTGACATGACATGGCATGACAAGACTGACATGAAATGACATGTCATGACAGCACTGATATACTTGAGACGGCTCATGTGAGCAGTGACATGACAGAACAACTGACATACATGAGCTGATACATTGCAGCATTGCCATGACATAAGATGACAACATGACAGCACTGACATTACCTGACACGATGGTAGTCATAACACTGGTACAACATGACATAACATGACAGCATCGACATGACAAGACATCGTGGTACTGACAGCAATGACTTGACATGATGACATGACATACCCCGATAGTACCAGTACTGACATAACATACCGTAGCCCTACTGACATATTCCGGCACCTCTGACGTGTTGTACTATTCCATGACAACAACGACGTGACAAATGACGTAATATGATAGCTCTTATACAACCAATTTCGAGATAGTTCATGGTGTAGGGAGCATTCCACTGATGCTTTAGTTACGGGCCACAAACACAGCCACCAGTTAAGGCCGCCCCCGACTCGCTGTATCGGTTCAGGCAGCGTCAT
>NC_136970.1:39836988-39844488 GCF_032717465.1 Coenobita brevimanus | reverse complement strand
TTCTCCCTCCCATATTCCCCCTCCTCCTTCTCCCTCCCATACTCCCCCTCCTCCTTCTCCCTCCCATACTCCCCCTCCTCCTTCTCCCTCCCATACTCCCCCTCCTCCTTCTCCCTCCCATACTCCCCCTCCTCCTTCTCCCCTCCCATACTCCCTCTCCTTCTCCCCTCCCATACTCCCTCTCCTTCTCCCCTCCCATACTCCCTCTCCTTCTCCCCTCCCATACTCCCTCTCCTTCTCCCCTCCCATACTCCCTCTCCTTCTCCCCTCCCATACTCCCTCTCCTTCTTCCCTCCCATACTCCCCTAAGCGGTGGCCAAGTGGTACGGTGTTGGACTACTGTTTGGAAGGACGCGAAATCAGTCATGTCTGTAGCTCCCTAACACCTCTTCCTTAGCGATTTATTTTGCTTATTACGCCTGGCCTTTCTCTGTGTTGCATAGATCATTCTAATATCGCCATACTCTGCATAAGTAACCTATAAAACAATATTAGCCGTATCCAAGAATAAATCGCTCAGGAAGAGGTGTTAGGGAGCTTCATTAACTCATCCACTATACTCCTTTCACCTTAACTTGGCCCAGATTTTCGTCCTTTTGCAGCTTATTTCACGAAGCTCAGTGGCAGAAAAAGACAATACTACGGCTCTACATCCTTCCCACAGCACTTCTTCGTGACTAGCATCATATTCTAGTGTTAAATTCCAGGCCAAGTTAAAGTGAAAAGGGTATATTTATCTGTATAGTCTTTCTCCTTCTCAGTCTATCCCTCCTCCTCCTCCTCCTCCTCCTTTTCTTCATCTTCTGCCTCTTCCTCCCCGTCGTCTTCCTCCTCCTCCTCCTCTTCATCTTCTGCCTTTTCCTCCTCTTCATCTTCCTCCTCCTCCTCCTCCTCCACCACCAAAAGATAAGATGAGAGAGAGCACCTCAATCTTATCAGGACACCAATGTAAAGGAAATGTTTGTGGTGTGTTAGTGGCTGTCAGGCGTATTCCTAGACTTTCCCCTCCCTTTTAGAGGCATGGGAGGGACATTTTTCTCCAAATTGGTATTCTTACAAAAATCCTTCTCCCTCTGAGCTGATCGAAGGGCAGAGTTTCCCATCGAGCAGCCGAAAGAATTGGAACTTGACGGAATTATTTGACCCGTCTCTTCTAAAAATCCCTTCTCAGTTTTTGTTCGTTCTTTTGTAGTTTATTGTCTTAAATATATGTAAAATATCGATGGAAGGTGCTGTATAATTTTATTAATACGATTGACAACGGTATACTGATTTTTAAAGTGCTATTTGTATCTTTTTAAAAGTGTTACCCATGTCGGCTGAGATGCCAGACGTAAACACAGCAGACGACGTACTGCCTCCGATATTCAGGCAGTCGTATATGATCTGACACTGACACATCTTATACGTTATAGCCAGGGTTTACCGGGATTGTTTGTCAAGGTGTATGTTGCTTGTTAATTCGTCCGGAACAGGAAAATCTGCCATCAGGGCCACACGAGTGGCTCGCATGTCTTCCAGCGGGAAAACAAACAAATGAGCGTCGCCATGCCAGTACGGACCTAGGTTCGAATCCCGGTTGGGGCAGGGAACAGTTTAAGGATTTGAATTTCATTAAATCAGGCATTACTGATCTACCAGAAGACCCGCCGACATGTCTTAAAAATACCCCCGCTAATACCAATACACCAGTCCTGTATGAGACAGCCCTAGCATGTATTCAATATGGACGGTGGGTGTTAGCGCCGAAGTGGTGACATGTAGAGGTGTATGGTATGTAGGAGGACTGCTGGGCCTTGATAGCAGGCTGTGAAGCCTATGCCCAGAGTCGGACACACACACACACACACACACACACACACACACACACACACACACACACACACACACACACACACACACACACACACACACGAATATAATTTGTTAAAATATTGTCATGAGGAGTGACCACCGCTGCGGTGTTGGCCAGAATGGCATTTATGGCAGAATACAAACCAACAGTATGGATGTGGCGGCCACCTCCCACATCTCAAATATGTTGTCATTATCCAGCACGAGATATGAGTGTGTTGATGTAGTAGTTTATAATACTAACCATCCACCCTACCAATATCAGCAGCATGGGGCGTTGTAGCGTAACACGGCCAGCAACCTGGACATTTGCCCTTCCCTTCCAAGGCAGTCTGTTGGAGTACCCATGGAAATCAAAACTCCTCCGGCGAGATGGAAAAGTTTAGGGAAGGGATTAGTTTTAAGAATACGGCTGTGTGTTGTCGTCGTCGTCGTCATCGTCGTCGTCGTCGTTGTCGTCGTCATCGTCGTCGTCGTCGTCATCGTCGTCGTCGTCGTCGTCGTCGTCGTCGTCGTCCTCCTCCTCCTCCTCCTCCTCCTCCTTATCAGCACACCAGTGTAAAAAAAACCTTTGTGGTGTGTTGGTGTCAATGTTATTTGGTCTCACTAATGACTGGGATAGGCCTCTCTCTCTCTCTCTCTCTCTCTCTCTCTCTCTCTCTCTCTCTCTCTCTCTCTCTCTCTCTCTCTCTCTCTCTCGTCCCTATTATAGATTTTTTTTTTTTTCATTTTTTCGACTAATTCCATTTTTTTCTTTCTCTTTCAGACGAAGGTGGGTTCCGGTCCTCTCACTGTCGGGGCAACTCTAGAACCCTACCCGTCTAACACCTGGCTCTTCTAATCAGGTGAGAGTGTTATTGAAGCTCCCTAACACCTCTTCTTAAGCGATTTATTTTGCTTATTACACCTTACTGTCCTCTTCTGTGTTACTTAAATCCTTCCAATAAATCGCTAAGGAGGAGGTGTCAGGGAGTTTCTTTACTGGAGCCTCCCTAACACCTTTTCCTGAGCGATTTATTTTGTTTATTATACCTTACTGTCCTCTTCTGTGTTACATAAACCCTTCCAATATCGCCAATCCCTAACATCTTTTCCTCAGCGATTTATTTTGCTTATTACACCTTACTGTTCTCTTCTGTGTTACATAAATCCTTCCAATATCGCCATACTCTGCATAAATAACGTACAAAAGGATGTTAACAAGCCGTATCCAAAAATAAATCGCTGAGGAAGAGGTGTTAGGGAGCTTCCTTAACCGAAGCTCCCTAAAGGTGAGGCCACACTGCACGCGATTTGCTGGGAGGGTAGAGGGTAGCGGGCTGCATAGCGGGTAGAGGAAAGTCATGGCGTGGCCACACTGCACGCGATTTGCTGCGAGGGTAGAGGGTAGAGGGCAGCATAGCGGCTAGAGAGAAGTCGGCCTGCCAACACTGAACGCAGGAACATCGCGCGAACCGCCACCCACTCAGTAGGGATTGAATGAACGTTGATTGCTGGTCAGACCTAGGCAGTGATAATGCCTCTGTCAAAACTTTCGAGAAAATTGCTTTTGACTGAAAATGTGTCGCTGAAATATGATGACCTGAATGTCGGAAGATCCTGCTGGATTCATGAATACAACATGCAACGAACACTACGTGGTGAATACAGCAATGTCTACAGGCAGGCTCGTATGTACGAAGATAAGTTTTTCGAGTATCTACGGATGACGAAATAATCGTTTGTTTGTTTGCTGTCTAAACTGGACCAGCGATTGACCAAAATATCAACCAACTTCAGAGAACCATTTACACCAGAAGAGAGACTGGTTATTACACCGAGGTAAGGAACTTTGCACATAAAGGACAACCACATATATTTAGCATATATGAAATATAATACAGAAATGAGAACTAATTTTTACAACATTGAATATGAATCTACTAAACATAAATAATTGTTACGATACCCAATAGTCGCTCAGATATAGAGATTCACCTATACGGAATATTAATTTTCAAATCTACACCCAATAAAGCTACCATAACTCCCAGAAGGCCTGTCCTGACACTAATTATGTAACGAACACATGTGGGAAACAGCTTTCCAAGCATTGTCAATGCTGAGTCTAACGTTTGGATGTGCCTGGACCTGTAATACTATAAATCATATACCAAGAACATATTATGCATTATGTAATATCACATATTAATTTTATTTGTGATTATTGAACAGTCCATTCATCATTTTACGTGATCTAAACACTGGAGTCTTCTTGTGCTGTCGAACTGCCTGGTTGAGAGTGCATACTGATGTTATCAGAAGCTGGAGAATTTGGACGAATGCCAAGGGGAGAATTCTCAAACATTTCAAGTTCCTCCAGCACCAGAGTCTGGATTTTAAACCTAAGGCGAAGTCGTTGTATATCGGGCAGTTTCTTCATGAAGGGTAGCAAACTGTGCAGGAAGTGTACATCGTCATCCTCTGTCTCCTTCTGGTCCTTTTCCAGAAGTTCCAGTTTCCTTTTCTCTAAGGCAATAAGCTCTTCATTCCTTTTGTCGATACGTTCACGAATCGATAAAGGTCGTTTAGGTCCTTTTTCACCAGTATGATCTCTAGATGTTGATGGTCCACTGAAAATATCATTTGATGAATGTGATGGGGGCATTGGCCTGGAGGTGACACGCATTGATCCTCATCGGCTGCTTGTGAAAGCTGTGCTTCGTTTCCTACGTTGATACTGACGTCGTCATCATCAAGTACTGAGTCTGTTTCATCAGTTTCTAAATTGGAACTTCTAGAGGCAGGCCTAAGGATGTCACGTATAAAGACCATCTGACGAAAATAGGGCCATGTACTTGTTACTACTTCTTCACCACCTGCTCCAGATGTTGCATCCCCTGTTTCATCAGCTCTGTTCTGTAGTAGTCCCGTAGGTTCTTCCTTTTCCCTTTCGCAGCCTTTACTATAAAAGGCGATGGATAATGTCAGTGTCATGTGTACCATAATATCCATACACATTAATTTGCCTTTAATTATTAGCATGTCTACTGTGCTATCCTAAACGAACAATGGCGTTATGTGGATGTGAATGGGACATCGTGCTATTATCGAGTGTGACCATGAGTATATATAAACATTGATTGCACGTGTGTGATGCATTTGTGTTATTCTCAGTGTGAAAACACTGTACAGCAATTTCCCTGATACACATGTGCATAATGCCGTACATGTTTATTTTGTTCCATTCTCCATGACCAATGTCCCGTATATACTATTTCAATTATGATTCAGGTTCGGTGATAAGATAATACTAATACTCTACCTCTATGGTAAAATGTTATCTTATCCGTCTCATTTCATACCTTATCTTGCTACGTGAACCAATACAATGCTAGGTCATAGTCATGACTCGTGAAGAGATATTGAAAGGAATGTTGAACTGTGTAACAACATGCTTTATTACATGCATTGCCTTTATGTACTGTACAATGTTGTTCCTTTAGATGGCACATAGTAATGTAGTAATTACACATTGTACCGCCTAAAAACAACGCAGTGCACAGGAGGGGAAGGGGTTGTAGTTTACGGTGAAATTCGTCATGTATGGTGTGGGACAATACCTCAGGACAAACGTGTTAAGGGGCCCACGGAATTAAAAACACTTCTTTGGATAAATTTGGTATGGAGGTAATCAAACCATAAATACCGTGGCCTGACCCATGAACCTATGATTAAATAATACGAGGCTACTGCTCATTAGTACTTTTACCTTCCACAGCCCGTATGGATCTTAATTATTAATTTATGTTGAATGTGATTGTCTCTAAACAAAGAGTGTGTGGGCGCTTCCTACGTAACATTATGTTTCTTTTGATTAGGTACCTGGCTACAGGAGAATCCTTCCGATCACTTGCTTTACGTTTCCATGTTGGGAGAAGCACTGTGGCTGCTGTTGTTAAGGAAACATGCAACGCTGTCTGGGAGGTCCTCCAAGAGGAACATTTACCATATCCAACAGAAGAAGCATGGCTCGCATCAGCAGAATCGTTTCTTCATAAATCCAATTTCCACAACTGCATAGGCAGTTTAGACGGAAAGCATTGTCAAATAAAGTCTCCTGCAAGGAGTGGTTCTAAATATTTCAACTATAAAAAACATTTCTCACTATCTCTCCAAGCGGTGACTAATGCTGAAGGCAAATTTCTCATCGTTGATGTCGGAGGGGTAGGTCGACAGAGTGACTCGGGTCTTTTTAGGTCATCATCTCTCTACCAACTGTTGGAAAACGGACAACTAAATGTCCCATCCACACAACTGCTTCCCGACACCAATATCAATGCTCCCTTTGTCATAGTAGCTGACGAAGGATACCCACTTTTCCCCTATCTCATGAGACCATTTCCCCAAAGACAACTTGACAACAGGAAGCGAATATATAACTACCGCTTATCAAGGGCTCGTAGGAGTGTTGAGTGTGCTTTTGGGATTATGTCTAGCAAATGGCGTGTGTTACGTACGGCAATTGAGGCTGATGTGAAAACAGCACCAGCTGTTGTGAAAGCTGTCTGTGTTTTACACAACTACACACTGATAAAAGAGGGTCCTGACCCACATAGTTTAGGTGTTCCTGAACAAGCAGTTCCAAGGCGCATACTTCCTCGATGTGGTCAAGGTCGTATCAATGACAACGCTTTACAAACTAGGGAAATGTTTGTAACCTATTTCAATGACATTGGAGCTGTCCCCTGGCAGAATGACTATGCTTTACCAGAGAATATTCTGGCTACAAGTAATAACTAGTTAAGTATAACATATCACATGATATACTTTACCAGTGTGAATGCATTATGTAATTTCTGTATTATGTACATGACTTGTATAAATTACATGTATGTTTTATTATACTGGACTGTGTACCTGTATTATGTACATGGCTTGTTTTCATTACCAATATATACTTTTTATACTGGACTGCATACCTCACCTGATCTATAAATAGTAAAAGCATATTACCACTTGATGTGATTGTTACACATCAAGCATACTGTACCTGCATTACATATACCATATATGTACATATGTTATCCATGTTCAATATCGAATGCTTGTAAATACAATAAAGGTGTTAAACTTACAACTACATATACTTTAATATTATTTCTAATTTGTTATGTAGTATTCAGTATTTTATTGTGCTGGTTGTATGTTTGGTATATATAAATATATATGAGTATACCGTTTTCCATCAAAAATAGATTTTCACCAGTGAATGGTTGGTTTACCAATACAATCAGCTGTATAACCTTATAACTCAGTGGATGGGTTGCATGTATACTTAGTATTCATACAAATATACAGGGTGGCCCATAACATTCCATACTACATATGGTTTTTAACACGTGTAGTGAAGTGTACTAGTGGTGAACTTTGTGTTGGTGGGAGTAGCTTATTATGAACATAGTGAAGTATATACGTATTTCCCGTATGTATGCAAACTTATGGCCCACTCTCTAGTATCAATTCTTCTTACTATATTGTATGCACCTGGGATTGGTGACCCCACAGATTTGAATCACAACCTACACGTACCTGTTATATTTAACTGGGAACTAATGTCGTCCCAGTGTTTTTTCAGTACACCTGTGTGCTTGTGTAATGGGTGGC
>NC_136970.1:39826988-39829488 GCF_032717465.1 Coenobita brevimanus | reverse complement strand
GGAGAGAGGGAATGAAGAGATATATGAGAGAGGGAGGTGTGAATCGGAGGGAGGGCTGCCAAATGGGAGAAGACAGGGCGACATGGAGGCGATTTGTTTGTGGCCACCCTTTACAGGATTAAGGCGTCTGGAGATAGATAGATAGATGGATAGATAGATAGATAGAGTATAGTCAAGATAACGATGGCGAGAAAGATAGCTGGATAGATAGATAGATAAAGATAGATAGATACAATAACTCTTTCTCATTCTTACCTTGTCTGCCTCCATGGCCGTGCACATATCCAGGGCAGCTTATCTCACACTGTCACTCCTTATCCCAGTATCTCTCATCGTCTATCTATCACTATCTCTCATCGTCTATCACTATCTCATCGTCTATCTCACAGGATCTCTCATCGTCTCTCTCACTGTCTCTCAGCCAAACTTCCAATTCTCTTATCTTTTCATCATCGTCCTCTTTACCTGCACTGTTCCACTTTTCACAGTTCACAAATCATCTTTCACACTTTTTTCGGGTATATTTTGAGTATGTCACACTGATTTGGGTTGGGGTTATTGCCGTTACACACTTTTTCCTTCATAAATCACACTGTATTTCGCTCACCCACACTTCTTCGTGATTATCGTTCCTTTTGCAGCTTGTTTCGCGTAGCGCAGGGGGTGAATTGGGGAGCACCGCGGCTCTACGTCCTTTCCAGAGCACTTCTTCGTGACTAGCAGCGTGTTCTAGTGTTCACTCTTACAGCCCAGCATTCTAGGTGGATGGAGGGCAGGTCTAGTCCAAGTTAGAGAGGAAGTAACGCCGTGTTCTAGCTCCTGGCCTTTGGTTCCTTCTTCCTTGCATAAAAAAGAATAATACTAATCTCTTGCTTCACTTAGAGACGATGGAGAGATGGCAAGTTTAGGCCAAGTCAGAGTGAATAGAGCCTTTACCTGATCATAAGTTTGGCTCTCTCTTGTTTTTGCTTTTTCTTGGAGGGAACGGTTTGCGGACTCCTGGCCTTTGGTTCCTTCTTTCTTCCATAAAACAAAAACTTAAGCAATCATTTAACATGTTATATTTTCAACATGTCTCGCTTGCCAATTCCTCCGCCTTCACTTTGCCATGGAGATTTCAACACATCTTTAAAATTAAATAGTGATCCAAATATTTACCTTCCATATACAGGGAGACTTCAACACCCTTAGGTAGTGATCAAAATATTACGCATTTACCACACTCCTGTCACCTTCATTTGGCCCAGATTTTCGTCCTTCCGCTGGTTATTTCACGTGGCTCAGTGGCAGGAAAAGACAGAGCTAGGACTACACCTCCTTTCCAGTGCACTTCTTCGTGACTAGCATCATATTCTTCGTGCTTAGTGTCACAACTCAGCATTCAAGATTGAGGGATGACATTTTAGGCCAAAAATAATTCACCACAGTTTTCTTTTTCTTCCTATAGTGGGATAACACACATTAATTCCTCCCACAAGAGCCTTTGAGATATAGAGCCAGGGGGATAGATAGATAGATAGATAGAATAGATAGATAGATAGATGCTGCACAGTCCGTAATAGATAGAACACTAGCACAGATCTCCTTGAAGTCTCCTCTCTCTCTCTCTCTCTCTCTCTCTCTCTCTCTGTCTCTCTGTCTCTCTCTCTATGTCTGTCTGTCTCTGTCTCTCTCTCTGTCTCTCTCTCTGTCTGTCTGTCTGTCTGTCTGTCTCTCTCTCTCTCTCTCTCTCTCTCTCTCACGATAGACCAGATTCACCGTATAAAGAAAGACAGAGACATGCACCGCTCTATAAAGCTCTTTGGAAATATTTTACTGGTCACTGCTCTCTCTCTCTCTCTCTCTCTTTCTCTTTAATTTCCAGGCGATAGAGAGAGCTTTACACATACGGGCAATAGACACAGCTCTCTTTAACACAGGCGCTTCTATGTCACAGCTCTAAGCTCTACCCCAGCGAGGCACAGAAAAGTGGGCAGACAGATCTACACACAGCTTTCTTAACACAACTCACTTTCTATTGAGTGTATGGGTCGACAGGCTGGAAAAAGAACACAAGGCTTATCCGAATTGTGAGATGGCGATAACACAAGAGCTGTCCCAACCATGAGGGGGTTAACGATGCACAGATTCCAGGCTTTGGGAGACGCTATGAACTTTCACCAGGTCCCATCCCTACACACACGCACGCACGCACACACACACACACACATGGCGAGGCGGGCGGTGCGGCGGGGTGGCAGACGTACACGGTGTGCGGGGAGTGAGCAGGTACTGACGGGCTGGGTGAAGAGGCAGGGGAGGGGAGGAGGGGAGGGGAGGATAGCCACACTCACGCCTCCTCCCCATCACGCTGCCGCCCCACTCTCGTCACTCTGGGAGGCTCCTTGTCACCTTTCCCGTAGCGATTTATTCCCAATGTATATTTTTCCTCGTTAGTAGGCTTTCCAGGATTTAGACTGTGTTTTAATTGTGTGTTTTATTCTCTATTCCTCCTTACGAC
>NC_136970.1:39804488-39819488 GCF_032717465.1 Coenobita brevimanus | reverse complement strand
ACACTTCCTCTCTCTCCCTCTCTCTCACTCTCTCTCTCTCTCTCTCTCTCTCTCTCTCTCTCTCTCTCTCTCTCTCTCTCTCTCTCTCTCTCGTCATTATTATTATTTCACTTTCGGCGGTGTGTGTGTGTGTGTGTGTGTGTGTGTGAATATATATTTATGTATGTGTATGAATATATATGTATGTTTATGTATTTATATGTGTATGTATGCATGTACTGTGTGTGTATGTATTATTATATACACACGCACACACAAGTATCTGTGTGTGTGTGTGTGTGTGTGTGTGTGTCTATATATATTTATGTATTTGTATGAATATATATGTATGTTTATGTATTTATATGTGTATGTATGCATGTACTGTGTGTGTATATATTATTATATACACACACACACAAGTATCTGTGTGTGTGTGTGTGTGTGTGTGTGTGTGTGTGGTATCTGTTGTACAGCCTGCCTGCCTTGCTGTATGCAGGCCTGCCTATTGGTCAGCCAGCCAGTCCAGCAGCCTGCCTGGATTCCTGCCTGTCGGGTGTCTGTGTGTCTTCAGTCAGCGGGTCTGCCTCGCTGCCAGCCCACCACACTGCCTGCATGGTTGTTGCCCACCTGACCCACCCGCCAGCCCACCAGCCCGCCAACCCACCAGCCCGCCAGCCTTCTCACCCACCCTCCAGCCCTTCAGCCTGCCAATCAGCCCAAACGCTGGTCCGTCAGTCCGCTCGTCAACCCATCCACCCGCCCACCAACCCACCCACCAGCAAACCCAAAGTCCCTTCCGCCAGCCCGTTAGCCCACCTGCCAGCCCGGCAGCCCACCTCCCAGCCTGACGACCTGCCTGCCACCACATCCGCACCCAGCCCCAACCCACCAGCCCACCAGCTCAAACCCCTAACCCTTTCAGCCCCACAGCCCCACAGCCCACCAGTCCCCCAGCGTCCCAGCCTCCCAACCTCCCACTCTTCCAGCCTCCCAGACCCCCAGCCTCCCAGCCCACCAGCCTCCCAGCCTCCCAGCCCCCCAGCCTCCCAGCCCCCCAGCCTCCCAGCCACCCACTCTTCCAGCCTCCCAGCCTCCTACTCTTCCAGCCTCCCAGCCTCCTACTCTTCCAGCCTCCTACTCTTCCAGCCTCCTACTCTTCCAGCCTCCTACTCTTCCAGCCTCCCAGCCTCCTACTCTTCCAGCCTCCCAGCCTCCTACTCTTCCAGCCTCCCAGCCTCCTACTCTTCCAGCCTCCCAGCCTCCTACTCTTCCAGCCTCCCAGCCTCCTACTCTTCCAGCCTCCCAGCCACCCACTCTTCCAGCCTCCCAGCCTCCTACTCTTCCAGCCTCCCAGCCTCCTACTCTTCCAGCCTCCCAGCCTCCTACTCTTCCAGCCTCCCAGCCTCCTACTCTTCCAGCCTCCCAGCCTCCTACTCTTCCAGCCTCCTAGCCCACAGCCACCAGCCACACAGCCACCAGCCTCCCCGACCCCCAGCCTCCCCGACCCCCAGCCTCCCCGACCCCCAGCCTCCCCGACCCCCAGCCTCCCCGACCCCCAGCCTCCCCGACCCCCAGCCTCCCAGACCCCCAGCCTCCCCGACCCCCAGCCTCCCAGACCCCCAGCCTCCCCGACCCCCAGCCTCCCAGACCCCCAGCCTCCCCGACCCCCAGCCTCCCCGACCCCCAGCCTCCCCGACCCCCAGCCTCCCCGACCCCCAGCCTCCCAGACCCCCAGCCTCCCCGTATCCCACCCATAGCCTCCAACCCCCCAGCCTCCCAGCATGCCACCCCCAGCCCCCAGCATCCTACCCCCTAGCCCCCCAGCATCTCACCCCCCAACCTCCCAGACCCCAAAGCCTCCCAGCCCCTCAGCCTAACAGCCTCCCACCCCCCCAGCCCCCAGCCCCCCAGCATCCCACCCCCCAGCCCCAAGCATCCCACCCCCCAGCCCCTAGCATCCCACCCCCCAGCCCCTCAGCCTCCCACCCCCCAGCCCCTAGCATCCAACCCCCCAGCCCCTAGCATCCCACCCCCCAGCCCCTAGCATCCAACCTCCCAGCCCCCCAGCATCCACCCCTCAGCATCCCACCCTGAAGCCCCCAGCATCCCACCTTCCAGCCCCCAGCATCCCACTCCCGAGCATCCTACGCCCCAGCCCCCCAGCATCCCACTCCCCACCCCCCAGCATCCCATCCCCAGCCCCTGAGCATCCCACCTCTCCAGCCCCCAGCCTCCCAGCCCCCAGCCTCCCAGCCCCCAGCATCCTAGCCCCCAGCATCCCACCATCCTAGCCCCCAGCATCCCACCCCTCCATTCCCCCCAGCATCCCACCCCCCAGCTCCCCAGCATCCCACCCCCAGCCCCCTCAGCATCCTACCCCCCAGCTCCCCAGCATCTCACCCCCCAGCCTCCCAGACTCCAAAGCATCCTAGCCCCCACCTTCATCGCCTCCCATCCCCCAGCTTCCTAGCCTCCCAGCCCCCCAGCCTCGTACCCCCCAGCCTCACAGCCTCCCAGCCTCCCACCCCACCAGCCCCCCAGCATCCCACCCCCCAGCCTCGCCTCATCCCACCCCCAGCCTCGCCTCATCCCACCCCCAGCCTCCCAGCATCCCAGCCCCTAGCCCCTAGCATCCCACCCTCCGGCCCCTCAGCCTCCCATCCCCCAGCCTCTCAGCATCCCACCCCCCAGCCCCTCAGCATCCCACCCCCAGCATCCCAGCCCCCAGCCCCTAGCATCCCATCCTCCAGCCCCTCAGCCTCCCACCCCCCAGCCCCCAGCATCCCACTCTCCAGCCCCTCAGCATCCCACCCCCAGCCTCCCAGCATCCCACCTCTCAGCCTCCCAGCATCCCACTCGGAAGCCCCCAGAATCCCACCCTCCAGCCTCCCAGCATCCCATCTTCCAGCCCTCCAGCATCCCACCCCTCCAGCCTCCCAGCATCCCACCCCCCCAGCCCCTAGCCTCCCACCCTTCCAGCCCACCAGCCCCCACCCCCCCAGCCCCCCAGTATCCCACCCCCCAGTCCCGCAGCATCCCACCCCCACCCCCCCAGCATCCCACCCAGCCCCCCAGCATATCACCCCCCGGCCTCCCAGACTCAAAAGCCTCCCAGCCCCCACTTTCATCGCCTCCCATCCCCCAGCTTCCTAGCCTCCCAGCCCCCCAGCCTCGTACCCCCCAGCCTCACAGCCTTCCACCCCACCAGCCCCCACCCCACCAGCCCCCACCCCACCAGCCCCCGAGCATCCCACACCCCAGCATCCCACCTTCCAGCATCCCACACCCCAGCATCCCACCCCCTAGCATCCCACCCTCCTGCATCCCACCCCAGCATCCAACCCCCTAGCATCCCACCCTCCAGCATCCCACCCCTCAGCATCCCACGCCCTAGCATCCCACCCTCCAGTATCCCATCCCCCAGCCCCCCAGCATGCCACCCCCCAGCATTCCAACCCCTAGCATCCCACCCTCCGGTATCCCATCCCCCAGCCCCTAGCATCCCACCCCAGGCCCTAAGCATCCCACCCCTAGCCTCCCAGCATCCCACCCCTCCAGCCACAAGCATCCCACCCCCAGCATCCAACCCCCCAACCCCCCAGCATCCCACCCCCACCCCCCAGCCATCCAGCATCCCAGCATCCCATCCCGAGCATCCCAGCATCCCACCCCCAGCCTCCCAGCATCTCACCCCTCAGCATCCCAGCATCCCACTCCCCAACATCCCAGCATCCCACCACCAGCCTCCCAGTCTCCTACCCCCAGCATCCCCACCCCCAGCCTCCCAGCATCCCACCCCAAGTATCCCAGCATCCAACCCCCCAGTATCCCAGCATCCCACCCGTCAAGCATCCCAGTACCCTACCCCCGAGCCTCCCAGCATCCCACCCCTCCTGCATCCCATCCCCACAGCATCCCAACCATGCAGCCTCACGGCATCCCACCGCCCAGCCTCCCAGCATCCTACCTCCCAACATCCCAGCATCCCACCATCCCACCCCCCAGCCCCCCAGCATCCCACCCCGATCCCCGAGCATCCCACCCCCCAGCTTCCCAGCATCCCACCCCCCAGCTTCCCAGCATCCCACCCCTCAGCTTCCCAGCATCCCACCCCTCAGCCTCCCAGCATCCCATCCCCCCATCATCCCAGCATCCCACCCCTCCAGCCTCCTGGCCTGGCCTCACACTCCTAGTATCCCACCCCCACAGCCCCCCACTCCCAGCATCCCACCCCCTCAGCCTCCCAGCATCCCACCCCCCAGCCTCCCAGGATCCCACCCCCCAGCTTACCACTCCCCCAGCATCCCAGTCTCGCGCTCCCTGCCTCCTAGCATCCAACCCCCCCAGCATCCCACCCCCCAGCATCCCACCCTCCCCTCCTACCACCCCCCAGGCTCCCAGCATCCCACCCTCCCCTCCTACCACCCCCCAGGCTCCCAGCATCCCACCCTCCCCTCCTACCACCCCCCAGGCTCCCAGCATCCCACCCTCCCCTCCTACCACCCCCCAGGCTCCCAGCATCCCACCCCCCAGCATCCCATCCCCCAGCCTCCCAGTATCCCACCCCCAGCATCTCACCCCGCTAGCCTCCCAGCATCCCACCCCCCAGCCTCCCAGCATCCCACCCCCCAGCCTCCCAGCATCCCACCCCCCAGCATTCCGCATTCCACCCCCCAGCATTCCGCATCCCACCCCCCAGCCTCCCAGCATCCCACCCCTCAGCATCCCACTCCCCTAGCATCCCAGCATCGCACCCCCCAGCCTCCCAGCATCTCACCCCCCCACTATCCTAGCATCCCCCTCAGCCTCCCAGCATCTTACCCCCCAGGATTCTAGCATCCCAATCCCTCAGCCTCCCACCCCCCAGCATGTCAGCATCCCACCCCCTCAGCCTTCCAGCATCCCACCCCCCACCATTCCACCATCGTACTCCCAGTATCCCAGCATCCCACCCTCTTGCATTGCAGCATCTCACCCCCCAGCATCCCACCCTCTAGCATCCCTGCATCACACCTCCAAGCCTCCCAGCATCCCACCCCCTAGCATCCCAGCATCTCACTCCCCCACTATCCCAGCATCCCACCCCCCGGCATCCCTGCATCCCAGCCCCCAGCATCTCAGCATCCCACCCTCACATCCTCCCAGCATCCCACCCCCCGGCAACTCACCCCCCATCAACCCACCCCCAGCATGCCATTGCTCAGTATCCCAGCATCCCACCATCCCCGTCTCCCAGCATTCCATTCTCCAGCCTTCCAGCATCCCACCGCCACAGCAATCCATCCCCCCAGCATCCCACCTCTCCAGCCTCCTAGCATCCCACCCCCAGCCTCCCAGCATCCCACCCCATCCCAGCATCCCATCCCCCAGCTTCTCAGCATCCCACCCCATCCCAGCATCCCACCCCCATGCCTCCCAGCATCCCACCCCCTAGCGTCCCAGCATCCCTCCCCCAGCCTCCCAGCATCACACCCCCAGCCTCCCAGCATCCCCTCCAGCCTCGCAGTATCACACCCATCCAGCCTCCCAGCATCCCACTCCCCCAGCCTCCCAGCATCCCACTCCCACAGCCTCCCAGCATCCCATCAACAGCCTCCCAGTATCCCACCCCCCAGCCTTCCAGCATCCCACCCCTCAGCCTCCCAGCATCCCATCCCCCCCATCATCCCACCCCCGAGCCTCCCACCGCTAGCATTCCACCCCCCCAGGCTCCCACTCCCAACATCCCACCCCCACAGCCTTCCAGCATCCCACCCCCAGCCTCCCAGCATCCCTCCCCTGAGCATCCTACCCCCCAGGCTCCCAGCATCCCACCCCCCCGAATTCCACTCCCCCAGCATCCCACTCTCCCAGCATCCCACTCTCCCAGCATCCTACTTCCCCAGCATCCCAAACCCCAGTCTCCAACCACCCCAGCCTCCCAGGATCCCGTTCCTTTAGCTTCCCAGCATCCCACCCCCCAGCCTCCTATCCCCCAGCATCCCAACCCCCATCCTCCCAGTATCCGACCCCCAGCATCTCACCCCGCTTACCTCCCAGCATCCCTCCCCCCAGCATCCCACCCATCAACATCCCAGCATCCCACCCCTCAGCATCCAGCATCCCACTCCCCAGCATCCTACCCCAGGCCTCCTAGCATCCCATCCCCCAGCATCCCAGCATCCCACCCCAAGACTCCCAACATCCCACCTCCCAGCATCCCAACCCCCCAGCCTCTCACCCCTAGCATGTCAGCTTCCCATCCCCTCAGCCTCCCAGCATCCCACCCCCCAGCCTCCCACCCTCCCAGCATCCCACCCCCGAACATCCCACTCCCCTAGCATCCCACTACCCCAGCCTCCCAGCTCCCACCCCCCACCCCCCAGCCTCTCAGCATTCCACCCCCCCACCATTCCACCATCCTACCCCCAGTATCCCAGCATTTCACTCCCCAGTCTCCCAGCATCCCACCCTCCCATCCTCCCAGCATCTCATCCTCCAGCCTCCCACCCCCAGCCTCCCATCATTTCACCCCCAGCCTCCCAGCATCCTACCTCTAAGCCTCCCAGCATCCCACCCCCCAGCCTCCCACCCCCAGCCTCCCACCCCTCAGCATCGCAGCATCCCACCCCCCAGCATTCTGCATCCCACCCCAAGCCTCCTGGCATCCCACCCCCCAGCATCCCACTCCCCTAGCATCCCAGCATCCCACCCCCCAGCCTCCCAGCATCTCACCCCCCCACTATCCTAGCATCCCCCCCAGCCTCCCAGCATCTCACCCCCCAGGATTCTAGCATCTCAATCCCTCAGCTCCCACCCCCCAGCATGTCAGCATCCCACCCCTCCAGGTTCCCAGCATCCCATCCCCCAGTCTCAGCACCCCACCCAAACCATCCCAGCATCCTCCCCCCCAGCATCCCACCCCCAGCCTCCCAGCATCCCACCCCCAGCCTCCCAACATCCCACCCCCAGCCTCCCAGGCTCCTACCTCCAGCATCCCACCCACCATGCATCCCAGTATTCCTCCCCCCCAGCCTCCCAGGATCCCACCCCCAGCCCCCCAGGATCCCACCCCAGCCTCCCAAATCCCACCCCCCAGCCTCCCAGGATCCCACCCCCCAGTCCTTCAGGATCCCATCCCCAGCATGCCACCCCCCCAGCATCCCAGTATCGCGCCCTCTGCCTCCCAGCATCCAACCCCCCAGCATCCTAGCATCCCACCCCCCAGCATCCCACCCCCCAGCCTCCCAGCATCCCACCCTCCAGTCTCCCAGCATCCCACCCTCCAGTCTCCCAGCATCCCACCCCCCAGCCTCCCAGCATTCCACCCTCCCAGCCTCTCCGCATCCCACCCCATCTCATCATCCTACCCCCCAGCATCCCACCCCATCTCATCATCCTACCCCCCAGCATCCCACCCCATCTCATCATCCTACCCCCCAGCATCCCACCCCCCAGCATCCCACCCCATCTCATCATCCTACCCCCCAGCATCCCACCCCATCTCATCATCCTACCCCCCAGCATCCCACCCCATCTCATCATCCTACCCCCAGCATCCCACCCCCCCCATCTCATCATCCTACCCCCAGCATCCCACCCCATCTCATCATCCTACCCCCCAGCATCCCACCCCATCTCATCATCCTACCCCCCAGGATCCCACCCCCAGCCTCCCAGGATCCCAACCCCCCAGCCTCCCAGGATCCCACCTCCCCAACCTCCCAGCATCCCACCCGACGGTCTCACTGAATCCCATCCCTAGACTCCCAGCATCCCACCCCCCCAGCCTCCCAGCATCCCACCCCCCAGCCTCCCAGCGTCCTACCTCCCAGCCTCCCAGCCTCCCAGCCCCCCAGCCTCCTAGCCTTCCAGCCCCAGAGCCTCCAAGCGTCCCACCCCCCCAACCTCCCAGCCTCCCTCCCACCCAACCTCCCAGCATCCCACCTCCCAGCATCCCACCCCCAGCCACCAAGTGTCCCACCATCCCAACCCCCTGCCCCCCAGCATCCCACCCCACAGCCTCCCACCCTGCCCCCCCAGCCTCCCACCCCCAGCCTCTAAGTGTCCCAGCATCCCATCCCCCAGCCTCCCATCATCCACCTTCCCAGCCTCCCAGGATCCCACACCCCCAGCCTCCCAGCATCCCACCCACCGGCCTCCCAGCAATGCACAGCCCCAGCATCCCAGCATCCCACCCCCAGCCTCCCACACCCCAGCCTCCCAGCATCCCACATCCCAGCCTTCCAGCATCCCACACCCCAGCCTCCCAGGATCCCACTCCCAGCATCCCATCCCCCAGCCTTCCAGCATCCCTCCCCCAGCCTTCCAGCATCACCCCCCCCAGCATCCTAGCATCCCACCCCCCAGCCTCCCAGCATCCCTCCCCCCAGCCCCCCTGCTTCCTACCCCCAGCCTCCCAGCATCCTACCCCCTAGCCCCCCAGCTTCCCACCCCCCAGGCTCCCAGCATCCCACCCCCTAGCCCCCCAGGCTCCCAGCATCCTACCCCCCAGCCCCCCAGCTTCCCACCCCCCAGGCTCCCAGCATCCCGTCCCTCAGCCTCCTATGAGGTGTGGGATGCTTCGGGCTGGGGGGTGGGATACTGGGGGTCTGGGGGTAGTATGTTGGGGTCTGGCGGTGGGATCCTGAGGGCTGGGGTGGGATGCTGGGAAGCTGGGGTGTGGGATACTGGGTGGCTGGGGGGTGGGAGGCTGGGGGTCTGGGGGGTGGGATCCTAGGAGGCTGGGATCCTAGGAGGCTGGGGGGTGGGATGCTAGGAGGCTGGGCGGTGGGATACGGGGAGGCTGGGGGGTGGGATATTGGAAGGCGGGGGTTGGGATACTGGGAGGCTTGGGGGTTTAATGCTGGGAGGCTAGGGGTGGGCTGCTAGGGGGCTGTGGGTTGGGATGCTGGGAAACTGGGGGGTGGGATGGGGGCTGGGGGGTGAGATCCTGGGAGGCTGGGGGTGGGATGCTGGAAGGCTGGGGGTGGGATGCTGGGAGGCAGAGAAGTGGGATGCTGGGATGCTGCGGGGTAGAATGCTGGGATGCTGGGGGGTGCGATACCAGGTGGCTGAGGTGGGATGCTGGGAGGCTGGGGGATGGGATGCTGGGAGGCTTGGGGGTGGGATGCTGGGAGGTCGGGGGGTAGGATACTGAGACGATAGGGGTGGGATGCTGGGGGGTGGGATGCTGGGAGGTCGGGGGGTGGGATACTGGAAGGCTGGGGGGGTTGGGATACTGGAAGGCTGGGGGGGTTGGGATACTGGGAGGTCGGGGGGTGGGATACTGGAAGGCTGGGGGGGTTGGGATACTGGGAGGTCGGGGGGTGGGATACTGGGAGGCTGGAAGGTGGGATACTGGGGAGGTGGGATGCTGGGAGGCAGGAAGGATGGGGACTGGGGTGGTGGGGTGAGGGAGGTTGGGGGCTGGGAGGCTGGGAAGCTGGGATGTGGGATGCTGGAGGGCTGGGGGGGTGGAGGGCTGGGAGGCTGGGGGGTGCGATCCTGGAAGGCTGGGGGATGGATGCTGGGAAGCTCGGGGGTGGGAGGCTGGTGGGCTGGGGGCTTGAAGGTTGGGGGGTGGGAGGCAGAGGGGCTAGGAGGATGGGAGACAGGGAGGGTGGGAGGCTAGTAGGTTGGAAGGCTCGGGGCTGGGATGCTGGGATGCCGGGAGGCTTTGGGGGTGGGATGCTGGGAGGCTGGAGAATGGGATGCTGTGGGGATAGGATGCTGGGGGGTGCGATGCTGGGAGGCTGCGGAGGTGGGATGCTGGGGGTGGGATGCTGGGGGATGGGAGGCTGGAGGGTGGGATGCTGTGAGGCTCGGGGGTGGGATAATGGGAGGCTGGGGGGTGGGATCCTGGGGGGCTGTGAGACTGAGAGGCTGGGGGCTGGGAGGCTGGAGGGGTGGGAGGCTGGAGGGGTGGGATGCTGGGCGATGGGATGCTGAGAGGCTGGGGGATGGGATGCTAGGAGGTTGGGGGGGTCGGATGCTTGGAGGCTGGGGGCCGGATGCTGGAAGGCTGGGGGTGGGATGCTGGAAGGCTGGGGGTGGGATGCTGGAAGGCTGGGGGGTGGGATGCTGGGAGGCTGGGGGTGGGATGCTGGGAGGCTGGAGGGTGGGATGCTGGGAGGCTGGAGGGTGGGATGCTGGGAGGCTGGAGGGTGGGATGCTGGGAGGCTGGGGGTGGGATGCTGGGAGGCTGGGGGTGGGATGCTGGAAGGCTGGGGGGTGGGATGCTGGGAGGCTGGAGGGGGGATGCTGGGATGCTGGGGATGGGATGCTGGAAGGCTGGGGGTGGGATGCTGGGAGGCTGGGGGTGGGATGCTGGGAGGCTGGGGGTGGGATGCTGGGAGGCTGGGGGTGGGATGCTGGGAGGCTGGGGGGTGGGATGCTGGGAGGCTGGGGGTGGGATGCTGGGAGGCTGGGGGGTGGGATGCTGGGAGACTGGGGGGTGGGATGCTGGGAGGCTGGGGGGTGGGATGCTGGGAGGCTGGGGGTGGGATGCTGAGAGGCTGGGGGGTGGGATGCTGAGAGGCTGGGGGGTGGGATGCTGGGAGGCTTGGGGGTGGGATGCTGGGAGGGTGGGAGGTTGGGGTGTTTGATGCTGGGGGTTGGGATGCTGGGAGGTTGGATGCAGGGAGGCTGGGTGGTGGGATGCTGGGAAGCTGCGAGGCTGGGGGTGGGATTCTGGGAGGCTGGGGGTGGGATGCTGGGAGGTTGGGGATGGGATGCTGGGAGGCTGGAGGGTGGGAGGCTGGGATGTTGGGGGGTTTGATGCTGGGTGACTGGGGGGTGAGATGCTAAGAGACTGGGAGAGTGTGATGCTGGGAGGCTGGGGGGCTGGGAGGCTGAGGGGTGGGATGCTGGGAGGCTGAGGGGTGGGATGCTGCTTGGCTGGGGGGGTGGGAGGCTGGAGGGTGGGATGCTGGGTCGCTGGGGGGTGAGACATTTGGAGGCTGGGGGTGGAATGCTGGACACTTGGAGGCTGGGGGGTGCGATGCTGGGAGGTTCGGGGGGAGGGAGGCTGGGAGAATGGGAGGCTGGGAGCTTGGGGGTGTGGGTCTGGGGGCTGGGGGGGTGGGATCCTGGGTGGCGGGGGGGTGGGATACTGGGAGGCTGGGGGTGTGATGCTGGGAGGCTGGAGGGTGTGATGCTGGGAGGCTGGGGGGTGTGATGCTGGGAGGCTGGGGGTGGGAGGCTGGGGGTGGGAAGCTGGGGGTTCGATACTGGGAGGCTGGGAATGAGATACTAGGAGGCTGGGGGGTGGGATGCTGAGAGGCTGCGGGGAAGGGAAGCTGGGGGCTGGGGGGTGGGATGCTGGGAGGCTGGGGGTGGGATACTGGGAGGCTGGGGGTGTGATGCTGGGAGGCTGGGGGTGGGATGCTGGGAACTCGGGGGTGGGATGCTAGGATGCTGGGGGTGGGATGCTAGGATGCTGGGGGTGGGATGCTAGGATGCTGGGGGTGGGATGCTGGGGGGTGGGATGCTAAGATGCTGGGGGTGGGATGCTAGGATGCTGGGGGTGGGATGCTAGGATGCTGGGGGTGGGATGCTAGGATGCTGGGGGTGGGATGCTGGGGGGTGGGATGCTAGGATGCTGGGGGTGGGATGCTAGGAGGCTGGGGGTGGGAAGCTGGGATGCTGGGGGTGGGAAGCTGGGAGGCTGGTGGTGGGAAGCTGGGAGGCTGGGGGTGGGAAGCTGGGGGTTCGATACTGGGAGGCTGGGAATGAGATACTAGGAGGCTGGGGTGTGGGATGCTGGGAGGCTAGGGGGTCGGAGGCTGGGGGGTGAAATTCTGGGTGGCTGGGGGGAGGAATGCTGGGAGGCTGGGGACTGGGATGCTGGGGGGCTTGGGGGGTGGGATACTGTACTGGGAGGCTGGGGGTGGGAGGCTGGGGGGTGGGATACTGGGATGCTGGGATCCCGGGATGCTGAGGGATGGGATACTGTGAGGCACGAAGGATGGGGGCTGGGGGGGTGGGGAGGGAGGCTGGGAGGTGTGGGTCTGGGGTCTGGGGGGCTGAGGCTGGGAGGTGGGATCCTTAGAGGCTCTGGGGTGGGATACTGGGAGGCTGGAGGGTGGGATGCCGGGAGGCTGCGAGGTGGGATGCTGGGGGGGCTGAGGGGTGGGATGCTGGGATATTTGGGAGGGTGGAATCCTGGGAGGCTGGGGTGGGATGTTGGGGAGTGGAATCCAGGGAGGCTGGGGGTGTGATGCTGTGAGGCTGGGGGGTGGGATGCTGGGATGTTGGGGGGTGGGATCCTGGAAGCCTGGGGGATGGGATGCTGGGAGCCTGGGGGATGGGATGCTGGGAGCCTGGGGGGGTGGGATGCTGGGAGCCTGGGGGGTGGGATCCTGAGAGGCTCTGGGGTGGGATACTGGGAAGCTGGGGGGTGGGATGCTGGAAGGCTGGGGGGTTGGTTAGCTGGGGGGCTGGTAGAATGTGTGTCTGTCTGTCTGTCTGTCTGTCTGTCTCTCTCTCTCTCTCTCTCTCTCTCTCTCTCTCTCTCAAATGGTCGCCTGTTCAAAGAGATAGTGATCTTAGTGGCACGTGAAGGTAGGTAGGTGGTAGGTAGGTAGGTAGGTAGGTTGGTTGGTAGGTAGGCTGGTAGGTAGGTAGGTAGGTAGGTAGGTTGGTAGGTAGGTAGATAGGTAGGTAGGGAAGTAGGTAGGTAGGAAAACAAAGAAAATGAGGAAGATGAAGAAAGAAGGAAAGAATGACAGAGAAGGAAGTATATTTGCATAGTGTACTGCTGACTCTCTCTCTCTCTCTCTCTACTTCTGTATATTCTCTCCTTCACCTCTCTTCTCCACTATTCTCTCTTCCTCCCCTCCACTCTCTTCCCCTCCTTCCCTCTTCTTTCTCTCTCTCTCTCTTCCTCTTCCCTCCCTCCCTCTTCTCTCTCTCTCTCTTCCCTCCCTCCCTCCGTCTTCCTCTCCCTCTCAACCTCCCTTCCTTTCTCCCTTCTTCTTCTTTTTCTCTCTTCCTCCCTCCCTCCCTTTCCCTCCCTTCTTCCTCCCATCCCTCCTCCCTTTCTTCCTTCCCTCCCTCCCTCCCTCCTCCGGCAGAGTTGACACTTGTGGTGGTGTGGTGTGGTGGTGTTTTGTGGTGTGGTGGTATGGTGTGGTGTGGTGGTGGTTTGTGGTGTGTTGTGGTGTGGTGTGGTGTGGTGTGGTGTGGTGTGGTGTGGTGGTGTGGTGTGGTGTGGTGGTGTGGTGTGGTGTGGTGGTGTGGTGTGGTGTGGTAGGAAGGTGTGGTGGAGAGAGGAAGGGCGTCACCTGCCCTGAAACTGTGTAATTACCACATCTACACCACTCCCCACCACAGAGAGAGAGAGAGAGAGAGAGAGAGAGAGAGAGAGAGAGAGAGAGAGAGAGCAGTTAAGACAGAATTTCTTGAGTTTTGACCAGACCCATCGATATAAAGACAATTCTTACTAAGCTTACACCAGTCCAGCTCCTATCGTGTATTCAATATGGACGGTGGGCATGAGTGTTGAAGTGATGACATGTGGAGGTGTGTGAGGCATAGGAGGAATGTATGGCCACAGGGATAGGGTTGTTGACGATGTGATGAGTGGATGGTAAATGATGGGCTGATAATGATGATAAAAAATGATTGATGCTGTAATGATGATGATGATGATTGATGGTGATGATGATGATGACGATGATGATGACGATGATGGTGGTGATGATGACGATGATGATGACGATGATGGTGGTGATGATGACTAATCATGATGATGATGATGATGATGATGACTATGATGATGACTATGATGATGATGATTGATGGTGATGATGATGATGACGATAATGGTGGTGATGATGACTAATGATGATGATGATGATGATGACTATGATGATGATGACTATGATGATGATGACTATGATGATGATGATGATGATGACTATGATGATGATGATTATGATGATGATGATGATGATGACGATGATGATGATGATGATGATGACAATGATGGTGGTGATGATGACATCATGATGATGATGATGACTATGATGATGATGACTATGATGATGATGATGACTATGATGATGATGATGATGATGATTATGATGATAGTGATGATGATGACTGGTGGTGGTGATGATGACATGATGATGATGATGATGATGACTATGATGATGATGATGACTATGATGATGATGATGATGGTGATGATGATGGTGATGATGATGATGATGTACACCCTCAGGAATAAATCGTTACTCTCTCTCTCTCTCTCTCTCTCTCTCCTTAATGAATGAATCTAATTGGCTTTCCTTCGCCTCCCCTCCTGGTATTTCTTATGCATATTCACGCCCTGGATACTTTCACTCCAAAACAGGTTGTGTGTGTGTGTGTGTGTGTGTGTGTGTGTGTGTGTGTGTGTGTGTGTGTGTGTGTGTGTGTGTAAGAAATATTAATCAAGAATGAGTGAGGCAGGGCAGACTTGAAGGCGAGACAGAGTGGTGGAGCAGACTGGTGAGGCAGGGGGTGAGTAGGGGGTGACGCAGGAGGTGAGGCAGGGGGTGAGGTAGGGGGTGAGGCAGAGAAATGAGGCAGGGGGTGAGGCAGGGAGGGGTGAGGCAGAGAAGTGAGGCAGGGGGTGAGGCAATGAGGCAAGCAGGTTACCTTGGGGCAGGGTTAGGCAGGTGTTGGTGGTGGTGGGTGCCTGGGGTGTTACACTAGGAAGTATAGCCAGAGATGCGGCCAGGCAGGAAGGCAGGCAGTGAAGTAAGAAAGCAGGCAGAGCATGAGAGAGACTGGGCGGGGTGAGACAGGGTGGAGTGAGGCAGGGCGGGATGAGACAGGGTGGGGTGAGGCAGGGCGGGGTGAGAGGGTGGGGTGAGGCAGGGCGGGGTGAGGCTGGGTGGGGTGAGGCAGGGGGGGTGAGGTAGCGCGGGGTGAGCGGGGGGGTGAGGCAGGGTGGGGGAGGCTGGGCGGGGTGAGGCAGGGCGGAGTGAGCAAGGCGGGGTGAGGCAGGACGGGGTGAGGCAGGGGTGGAGTGAGGCAGGGTGGGGCGAG
>NC_136970.1:39794488-39799488 GCF_032717465.1 Coenobita brevimanus | reverse complement strand
CTTTCTTAAGCGATTTATTTTGTTTATTACACCTTACTGTCCTCTTCTGTGTTACATAAATCCTTCCAATATCGCCATACTCTGCATAAATAACGTACAAAAGGATATTAACCAGCCATATCCCAAAATAAATCGCTAAGGAAGAGGTGTTAGGGAGCTTCCTTGCCCGACGAGGATAGGAGAAAGAGGAGAGTAAATCGCTGAGGAGAAGGTGTTAGGGAGCTTCCATCGACAAGAGTAGCAGACGGAGATGAAGCGAGAGGATGCGCTGTTTTACTGTTTTAAGAGAACACAGCAAGACAAGTGAGAGAGAGAGAGAGAGAGAGAGAGAGAGAGCGCACTTATTTTACCTATTCTTGAGACAACCACCCAAGCGTCACGCCTCCCTCCCTCCACCCACTTATGCACCCTCCCTCCACCCACTTATGCCTCCCTCCACCCACTTATGCACCCTCCCTCCACCCACTTATCCCTCCCTCCACGTACTTTTGCACCCTCCCTCCACCCACTTATGCACCCTCACAACCCTGCACAACTGATGCCACACAAGCCTTGGTATTTGCATGGGGACAATTGTGGGTGTGGATGTGGAGGAACACTTGTGGTGGTGTGGTGGAATGTGGTAGGTGGGGGCGCTCACCATCCACACATTTGATGTAGTGCTGCTATCGGGTGTCTGTCAATTCCTCTCCTCCATCCATCCTTCCGTTCATCCTCTTATGTCTTTCCTTCATTCTTTCCTCGTCCTTCTGCCTGTGGGTGACTTTACACTCCCTCTTCTGTCTTTCTTTCCTTCATTCTTTCCTCTTCCTTCTGCCTGTGGGTGACTTTACACTCCCTCTTCTGTCTTTCTTTCCTTCATTCTTTCCTCTTCCTTCTGCCTGTGGGTGACTCTACACTGAGTGACAAGCCAAATGGTTTCCTGTACACCAGGAAACCATTTACTACGCTGGGTGGTAACCATATAACCAAATTATGGCGCCTGGTGGTTTAGTGGGTAATTATTGCCCTCCAATCGGATTGAGCCGGTGAAGGTTTATATCCAAGGGGTGGTTGGGGTTTATTGCTTACGTAATGCCACTCAGGGATGAGTGAGGCTGGTCACTCATCTTAAATGTCAGGACCAACTTTCCTAGCCCTGGGCTCCTACGCTTCTCATGGGACAACGTAGGATTGGATGATGGATGGATGGATGGTTTGGCGGAAGGGGGGGAGAGGGAGGAGGAGGCCGAGGATGAGGTGGAGGGATGGAGAGGAGAGGTATATGAGAGGGGTGTAAGTTGGAGGATGGAGGGTGAGAGACTAACTAGGAGTGTATGTGAGTGCGGTGGATGGGGGAAGTAGGAGAGGGAGACCGAGGATGAGATGAAGGGAGGAGAAAGGTATATGAGAGAGGATGATGTAAGCAGGGGGGAGGGTAGCGAAATGACAGGGGACAGGGCGACATGGAGGCGATTTGTTTGTGGTCACCCCTTACGGAATGAAGGCGTCTGGAGAGAGAGAGAGAGAGAGAGAGAGAGAGAGAGAGGGAATGAGACAAGAGTTTTAATAAGCTTAATGAAAGTGTAAAGCCTTGAGGTTTTTCAGGAAGGTAATGATGCTGTAAAAATAGATAAATGAATATAATAATAATAATGATAATAATAATAATAATAATAACAGTATAATAATAATAATAATAATAATAATTAATAATAATAGCAGTGATAATAATAATAATAATAATAATAATAATAATAAAGATGATGATTAAGTATAATAATAATAATAATAATAATAATAATAATAATGGTGATGATGATGATGATTTAAATATAAGAAGAAAAAGAAGAAGCAGAAGAACAACAAGAACAACAACAATAACAATAACAACACATAATAATATTAAAAATAATAATAATAATAATAATAAAATTCATCATCATAATAATAATAATAATAATAATAATAATAATAATAATAGTAATATTAAATCAATACATAGACACAGAAACCAAAGAATATTCACTCCATCATCCCTACCCCTCTCACGGTGGGAAGAAGTCTTGCATTTTACCCCTATCGACTCTATACAATTTTTTTTTTTAGGCCCAGGATGAGTCATAGGAGGATAAGTCAGTTAATGGGCGACGTTAAGACCTTGTAACGTTACTTAATAGGGACGTTAGCGGCCTCCCTCTCCCCGTTCTTGAGGGCTGCGCTTGGGAATGGTGTCGAGATAAGAGCAGCTGTCACTTGTAAAGCCGTCAATAGAGAGAGAGAGAGAGAGGCGGGGGAGGGGAAATGAATGAGTGAAAGTGTGTGTGTGTGTGTGTGTGTGTGTGTGTGTGTGTGTCTGTCTGTCTGTCTGTCTGTCTGTCTGTGAGAGAGAGAGAGAGAGAGAGAGAGAGAGAGAGGAACTGAATGAGTGAAAGTGAAAGTGTGTATGTGTGTGTGTGTGTGTGTGTGTGTGTGTGTGTGTGTGTGTGTGTGAGAGTGAGAGATAGAGAGAGAGAGAGGGAACTGAATGAGTGAAAGTGAAAGTGTGTGTGTGTGTGTGTGTGTGTGTGTGTGTGTGTGTGTGTGTGTGTGTGTGTAAAACAGATAGATATAGACCCATAGATACATAGACAAACAGACAGACAGACAAACCAAATTAAAAAACATATCTTCCTTACTGATCATGAGAGAGAGAGAGAGAGAGAGAGAGAGAGAGAGAGAGAGAGAGAGAGAGATAGAATGTGTTTTCCGGATCCAGAATCTGTAATATAATCCGGATCGGTGCCAAAAGAGACTGACGAGGAGAGTGTATGTGAGTGAGGGAAGGAGAGACCAAGGATGAGATGGAGGGATGGAGTGGAGAGGTATATGAGGGAGGGGGGTGTGAGCTGGGAGGAGGGCAGTGAAATGGCGGGGGTCAGGATGACATGGAGGCGATTTGTTCGTGGCCACCCCTTACGGGATAAAGGCTTCAGATAGATAGATAGAACTGCAGCTTATTTCGTAACAGACAAACAAACTAACTAACAAACAGGGATAGAAACCTCGTCGGCAAGAATGAGAGAAGAATGACTAATTTGCTAAACTGATTTCTTGTCTAGTTTCTTTCACGCGTTGTCACTCTGCCTGCCGTCATGTCAGTCAGCTGTCACGTAGGATTATGTTAGAGTTGATGGGGTGGAAAGGGTTGAGGTTTGTGAGAGAGAGAGAGAGAGAGAGTGTGTGTGTGTGTGTGTGTGTGTGTGTGAGAGAGAGAGAGAGAGTATTGATGATCTCTTCGGTATTAAAGCGATAGAAATAAATTACACGGGAACGGTAAGGTGTAATAGGCAAAATAAATCGCTACGGGGCAGGTGTTTGGGAGGCATGCCCCTTAAATTAACGGCTCTATAAACGCCTCTTAAACTTAGCGCCAGTCCGAAATAAGGAACTGACAAGGATAGCAGAAGGTGTATGGCTGGAAATGTCTCCTCTTGTCGTTTCACCAGTAATAATAATAATAATAATAATAATAATAATAATAATAATGATAAGTGATAATAGTAATGATGGTGATGTTGATGATGATGATAATAATAATAATAATAATAACAACAACAACAATAATAATAATAATAATAATAATAATAATAATAACTGCCCAATAGCATCTTCCTTCCATATCAATCTAGAAAAATAATATTCCTCTAAGGGCGCGTCCATACGTGTGCTGGCAACACAGCTGGCAACATGATCGGGAATATGTGTGCAGCGGTATATTGTCTTTCTCTTGGAAGGAACAGCAATTGCGGGCTCGAGGCCTTGGGTTCCTTCTTCCTCGCATTAAAAAAGAAAAAGATGTATGCAAATATGTTACAGTGGACGCGCCCTTAGTCTCACCGATTGAGGAAGTTCCCTAGCACATTCTCCTAAGTGATTTATTATGTTTATTACACCTTACTACCCTTTTTTTTTTGGTATAGAAATCCTTTCGATATCGCTATACCCTGCATAAATAGCGTACAAAGGGATATTAACCAGCCATCTCCAAAAGTAAATCGCAAAGGAAGAGGTGTTGGGAGCATTTATTCCAGCACAGGTGTGGACGCGCCCTAACACTTCCATCACTCACTATCACCTGAACAAAATCATTTGTCTGGCAAGAATTATAGATAGACAGATAGATAGATATAGACAGATAGGTAGATAGATATATGGACAGATAGATAGATATAGACAGATAGATATAGATAGATAGACAAATATATAGAGATAGATAGATAGATAGACAGATAGGCAGACAAATAGATATAGATAGTTAGATAGATAGATGGACAGATAGACAGAAAGATCGATACATAGACAGATAGATGAGAGAGATTTAGATAGGCAGAAGACAGATTGATAGATAGAGATAGATAAATAGGCAGACAGATAGATAGATATAGATAAATAGGCAGACAGATAGATAGATAGATAGAGATAGAAAGATAGAGAGAGAGAGAGATAGACAAATAGCCAGATAGATATAGATAGAGATATAGGAGCAGGTGGTAGAGGGTTAATAATCCCCCTCATCCTCAGTCTTCCCCTCCCCCATTAAAAACCTTATTAATGTGATCAGGGTGGGGGTTTATCGCCCCCAAATCACAGGGGCCACGTATAATGAAGGAGGGAGGGGCGTGAGGCAGGTGCAGGACCACTGAACCACGCTGCCAGGCCTAACACACACACACACACACACACACACACACACACACACACACACACACATACATACATACATACATACATACACACACACACACACACACACACACACACACACACACACACACACACACACACACACAGTTACATACATACACACATACACACACACATACACACACGCAGACGTGCATACATACATATATATATACATACATACATACATACACACACACATACATACACACACACACACACACACACACACACACACACACACACACACACACACACACACACACACACACACACACACACACGAACGCTAATTT
>NC_136970.1:39759488-39774488 GCF_032717465.1 Coenobita brevimanus | reverse complement strand
TGTCAGTGTCCTGATATCGGTCCATATGAGGAGGGATGGAGGATGGGAGTGGCCCGGGTCGGAATGTGGGGAGGGGTTGGGTAAGGAAGCAATGAAATAGCCATGAAAGATGAAGAAAAATTATTTTATTTTATTTTATTGTTTTATTACTATTCTTTATGAAAAAACATAAACTGATTTACAATAGTATTACTGATCGAAGGATCAACAGTAGCATTTCCTTTATAAATATTCATTGTATTCTAAAATTTACATTGAAAATACAATCTCTCTCTCTCTCTCTCTCTCTCTCTCTCTCTCTCTCTCACTCGATATTCATGTCTCCCTCATCTAAACCTTCTTCTTCACTGGTGGAATCCCCCTCCCCCCATCCTGTTAATCCGATCCCTCCTCTTTCCTTAGGACACAAGGATATCGCACTGACAGCCAGGAAGTATCATGGCCCAAAGAAATATTACCTATAAGGCTACTAGACGTAATTCTGATGAGACAAGGGGGATGTTGGTGTGAGGGAGATGAGGAGGCCTTGTACCGCCTCAATCTTGGTGTCTCAGCACCAGTGAAATAGCAGTGTGAGTGTCATCCTGTAGATTCTCGTTCCGATCAGACTGGTGGACTAGGCTTGCCTGCCTCCTTGTCCCTGTCCACCCAACAGTACAGTTTGGGACCTGAATGTATACTGATAAGTGCGATTCAGATATCAGAGGGACAGTGTGATGGAAAAAATTATTGTATGTAAATTATTTTGTCCTGAAGCGCATGCACACACACACACACACACACACACACACACACACACACACACACACACACACACACACACACACACACACACACACACACACACACACACACACACACACAAATGCACACTCGCACACGCGCGCGCACACACGCACACACACGCACGCATGCTCGAACTCACGCACGCACACACACACACACACACACACACACACACACACACACACAAGGTATATTATGGTGGTGTTCCTTCATTTGCCTAGGCCGAGATCGTCGTTTTTTTGCAGCTGATTTCCCGTAGTGCAGTGGTAAATTTGGACAAATATACAGCTCTGCATCATTTCCACGTCCCTTCTTCGTGACTAGCATCAATCTAGTGTTAACCCCTTGTCACAACACAAAATTTAAGAAAGAGATTGCAATTTTACGCCAAGTTAGATTGAACAGGGGTCCTTATCCTGCAGCGGTGTGTCACAGGCTGATGATGATGATAATAGGGGTGTCGGAGATGATATTGATAATGATGATAGTGATGCTGCTGATGATAGTGATGTTGAAACTCCTGAACCAACTAACTGGACCGAGATTATGGTGATTGTAATGATGATGAAGCAGTTGGGATAATAATGATGATGATGATGACGGTGATGGAACTTATGTAGTAACTCTTTAACAGGGTTGTGATGATTGCTGTGCTTGACGCTGTTGCTCCTGGCGATGATGATGATGATGATGATGACGATGATGATGATGATGATGACGACTACGACAACGATGATGATGATGGTGATGACGATGATGATGGTGACGGCGACGATCTTCATGTCTATGGCTGAGTCACCTCTTGTTTTTCGTTTCTCTTCAAATGTAGTTGGTGACTGTGTGTAGGAGAGAGAGAGAGAGAGAGAGAGAGAGAGAGATTGTGTGTGTGTGTGTGTGTGTGTGTGTGTGTGTGTGTGTGTGTGTGTGTGTGTGTCCGCGCATGCTTGTGTGTATTTGCGTGCGTGCGTGCGTGTGTACAGCATTTCCCTCACACTCGAACTATTTATATCATAAGGGTGGAAATGAGGTCAGGGATATTGCTCTTCTTGGCCATACAAATACTAAACATTTACACTATATTCTGAAAAAACATACTGGATTCCTAAGGTCACTCAATGGGTTTCAAAAATCATTGTTCACTGTCTCTTTATTTATCGCAAGGAAAGGGATGGATGTGTGTCCGAAATAGTAGCTCAGTTTTGGTCTTTCTCTGGACCGTGAATGATTTAAATGGAATAATTATCCTTATTTATATTGGTTTAGTTGTGAGGATGCAACACACGTTTTGTTTACGTTTTATCAGGGCACATCAAAGAGCGGCCATGTCCATCTGCTTCTCACTAATGATTTTCGAACGAGGTTCTACATTCCTCTAGATTTTAGGGACAGTGAAGCCGCACAGCACCACAACACGCCATACCATACCATACCATACCATACCACACCACACCACAAAACCCCACACCACAAAACCCCACACCACAAAACCCCACACCACACAACCCCACCCCACACCACACCACCCCACACCACACCACACCACCCCACACCACACCAACCACCCTTCCACACCACACCACACCAAGGGGATTAACCAAAGGGTCCTTAAGCTCCCGCATCTAGTAATTCTGAGCTTGTTTCCAGGTAACTCCACACACACACCTCAGGTCACGTCTTTCACAGAAGAGATAACAGAAGGAGAGCGAGCGTAACTGAATGGCAAGCCAGAGATGGAGTGAGAAGAAGAGGTGCACAGAGAACAAGATGGAGAGATCATATGATGCAGATCTACCGAGCAAGGACGGAACAGGCTACCAATCAATGGATCAGAGTGGAGAAAGGTGAGAGGGTCCTTATCATGCAGTGGTGTGTCACAGGCTGATGGTGATGATATTGATGATGATAATGATGTTGATGCTGATGGTGGTGATGCTTTAACATCTCAACGTATGAGGCTACAGAATGCACAGTGAGGCTGCATAGTCAGGAAATGGAAGAATGTGAGTGCATTTAAGTATTTATGTAATGTGATGAATCAGGATGGAAGATTTGAGGATGAAGTGACTGGAATGATACGTCAGGGAAGGAGGGTTGCTTATTCTCTAAAAAGCAGTGGTTAGGAAGAGGGAACTGAAGATGAAAGTATGAAAAAGAAAAAGGGCACTGCATGCTGTGATTCCCACTTTAAAGTATATAAGTGAAGCTTGGATCTTGTTGAAAGGACACAAGTCAAGAGTGAGAGCGGTGGAAATGAGCTACTTGAGAGGAGCATGTGGAGTTTCATAGAGAGACAGACAGACAAATGGGCAGATGAAGGAGCGTTGTGATGCTGATGTGGATGAGACTGAAAGCGTTAAGAGAAACACTTCGAGATGGTTTGGCCATGTGGAGAAGATGGCGAATATGAAAATGACTAGAAGAGTGCACATGAGTTAGCTGGAAGGATAGAGGGGGATGGGGAGACCGACGATGAGATGGAGGGAAAGAGTAGAAACATATGAGTGCGATACTTGAGCTAAATGGTAGAGGACAGTACATCATGAAGGCGATTTGCTTGTGGTCACCCTTTACGGGATTAAGGAGTCTGGCTATAGGTAAACCGATATAGATAAATAGGTAGGTGATGATGATAATATGATGAAGATGAAGATGAAGATGATGATGATGATGATGATGATGAGAATGGTAATGATAATGAGAATGACGGTGTAAATAATGATGATGATGATGGTGGTAATGTGGACGACAACTATGATGATGATGATGATGATGATGATGATGATTATGATGATGATTATAATGATGATTATAATGATGATGATATTGATGATGATTTTTGTCGGCAGGTGGAAGGACAGGACAAAACAGCAGGAACTCTACCATCGGTCCAAGTATCCACGATTCCACATCCACCTATCCATCCATCGATCCATCCATCCACCCATCCGTCCATCCATCCATCCGTCCATCCATCCATCCATCCATCCATCTCGCTTGATGTTAAAAGCTAAGTCTATTTAACTTAAGTAGTACCAATTGCTTCTTCATAAGCTTTCCAGCTGTCTGAACGGATCTGCAGTAGCTTTTAACTTTTAGAATAACTCGGTTCTGGTGCTCAGTTTGGTACTTTTATTTTCATTTTATCAGCACTGGCGCGGCAAATTTTGAGAAAAGTCCCTCAACTAACTCCTGTTATTTTTTTACTAGGTTTCTAATGCTGTCCTTACATTCGTAGTGGCTTTAATAGTTCCCTAGACAACACAGTCTTGGCGCTGTTCTCTGCCACCCTATTATACCATGTCACATAGTGTTCTCGCTCGCTTGCTCTGTACGCTCGCTCGCTTGAACAATAAATCACTGAAGAAAAGGTGGTATAAAGCCCCCTAAGCCGCCACAGTATTATAACCCTCGGTATGCAGTTCGTTCCCTGCGGCCTTGTAACTCTATGTACCCGAAGCGCTTACAAAATAACTTGAAATAATTTTCCTTTCGTAACTATACTCGTTTCACTCTTACTTGGCCTGAGTTGTTGTTGTTGTTCTTGTTACATCTTAGGCTCCTCTGGATGTGAACCCAGTGCTATGTTGAAGGACTGTCTGTGTTGCGGTGGTGTGGTGCAGGAAGTGAGTGGGTGTGCTGTGGTGTGGGGGTGCCACTTTGCAGTATGAGAACAGGAGATTGTATGTGTGTTATATTTTGTGTTAGTATTGTAGCAGGGAAGGTTGGTGTACTCGTGTCTCTGGGTTCGGTAGTGTCTGAAGGGTGTATGCCTGGTGGTGGCACATGAAGGATGCTGTTTGGTAGAAAGTTTTGGCTGGCTGGGGTGTCTGCGTGTGTATGTATGTGTTTGGTATAAAAAGTTTTGGCTGGCTGGGGTGTCTGTGTGTTTATGTATGTGTTTGGCAGAAAGTTTTGGCTGGCTGGGGTGTTTGCGAGTTTATGTATGTGTCTGGGAAGTGTAGAGTCAGGTGGAGGAGGGGATATGTTGCTAAGATAATCTGTGTAGTGTTGGGCGGTTGTTCGATTTTGTTTCTTTGTGGAGAAGATGATGCAACATAAGGTTACAAAGGTGGGACGGATCTTGAGCTGAAGTGATGAACTGTGTGCCTCTCATATTCACTTGGTCTCTGACTGAAATTAGTTATGTTTCTTGGTGTAGGCTGTCAGTACTTGTGGTCTTAGTGTCTTCTGCCATCAAGGTATTGTTTTCTGTTCTTTAAAGCTTCTTCGTGTTTGTGTTGGGTAAGATTAGGGCTCGGCTTGTGCGGCAGTAATTCACGGTTGTTTTAATGTATTACTTATAAGTGGAAGATGGAGTTGGGATGTATATGAGAGAGGGTGTGTGTGAATTAGGGGGAGTGATGCATAATGACGGGGGACAGGGTGGCATAGAGGCGACTTGTTTGTGGCCACCTCTTACGGGATTAAGTCGTCTGGCTATAGATAGATGGATAGACGGATAGCTTATAGTTTCCATACAGTTTGCTGAGTAGTAGCGATAGTTATCACTAGAATATGATGTTAGTCACGAATGAGTGCTGTGGAAAGAATGTAGGGCTGTAGTATTGTCTACTTCTGCTACTGATCTGCCTGACATTCTGGTATGCTTTAAATAAAACTCTGTGCCAAGTTAAAGTGAAAGGCGTGTATGTTTGTGTAGGAGGAACAAGAGACAAGGAGGTATTCTGTGGCCTGTTTTCTTTGTGCTTCCTACAAGACACGATAATAGTTATGACGGGGCATTGATGGCAAGTTTGTGGGTCAGCACACACTTACGGCCTCTCATTATACAAGGTGGTCCATATATTACTCCACCCAGTTCTTGTGTGTTGCGGGCACGGCTCAGTGAACATTACCAGTGTCTACCCTGCATCATGATCTATTTCCCACAACCCTCTTCAGGCTTAGCTTTATAATATAGGCTTTAATTTAGGTCCATTGATTGCATGGTGGAGAATTCCCATAACCTTTTTTATGCTTAGCTGTATATCATTGTATTGTATAATCTTTTATGTCCACGATCACAAGGCTGAGTAGTAATTTGGTGAAGCGATCAGAATGTCTTAGCTCATCACAAAAGCCGTCCCCACAACACACAAGACTGCAGAGCGCAATATACTTATCACCTATATTAAGTCAAAGCCACAGTTAAAAAGGTAATGAAACAAGACAGAAAATTTAAGTTTTCATTATTAACACTTCATTATTGAATACATTAACAGAGACAGCAATATAGAATATGCATTCAAAAGTAGCATTTGTCCACAGAACATCCTGGAGGGGAGCGACCCGACTTGCAAGGCAGATCACACCATCACCACCAGGCTTCTCTCGGCAGGTCAGGGCAGATCACCAGCAGCAGCAGCAAGTCATCTCACGGCTGGGGAAGATACGACACCCTGCCGCCGCCGCTGCCGCCGCCGCCGCCGCCGCCGCCGCCGCCGCCACCGCCACCACCACCACCACCACCGCCGCCACCACCACCACCACCACCACCACCACCACAAGGCATCTCAGAGTAGGGGAAGACACCACACCACCGTCAGGCTTCTCACGGCAGGGCAGATCAAACTTCAGCAGGGTATGACAAGTGCGGCAAGGAAGCAGCGTCAAGGCAGCAGACTCCAGCACGACCTGTGGACCAGATGTGTATTAGTTCAGATCAGTGTTAGCTTTAGTTATTTAATCTTCTATCTATCTCTATCTATTGCCAGACGCCTCAATCCCGTTTGGGGTGGAAACAAACAAATCGCCTCCAAGTCGCCCTGTCCCCCGCCATTTGACTGCCCTGCTCCCAACTCACACCCCCCTCTCTCATATACCTCTCCACGCCATCCCTCCATCTCATCCTCGGCCTCCCCCTCTTCACTCAACAACACAGTATCATCTGCAAACAACAGTACAGGGAGTTTCCAGACACTATCCTGTTTCACCAGGGCCACTCCAACATCCACTACCCTACCTTGTACCTCTTTTATTACCCCATCCATGTACAGATTGAACAACCATGGAGACATGACACATCCCTGTTTCAACCCAACTTTCAAAGAGAAAAATTCACTTAGTTCACCATCCACATGCACTGCAGCCTTCGCACCATCGTACATACTCTTCACAGCATTCAACAACTTCCCATCTACTCCATATATTCTTAACACTTTCCACAATCCTTGTCTATCCACCCTGTCATATGCTTTCTCCAAATCCATGAAAGCCGCATACAACTTCTTTCCCTTCTCTAGAAACTTTTCCACTCAAGATCTAAGAATGAATACCTGATCTACACAACCTCTACCCTTCCTAAAGCCTCCCTGTTCTTCTCCAACTAATTTCTCTGTTCTTTCTCTAACTCTGTCAATAAGTATCCTACCATACACTTTTCCTATTATACTAAGAAGACAAATGCCCCTTTGATTACCACACACTTCTTTTTCCCCTTTTCCTTTGTACAAGGGAATAATTATACTTGACTTCCAATCCTCCGGGACTCTACCTTCCTCCCAGGCCAATCTGCACATCTTCCACATCCATTCTACTACTATCTCTCCCTCATGCTTCAGCATTTCACTACACTCTCCATCAATTCCTGGGGCTTTCCCTGATTTAACTTTCTTCATTGCTTCCACAACTTCTATCCTACTGATTTCTTCCTGTCTTCTCACCTCCCTCCTCCTCCCAGCCATTCCCCAGCCACTTATACTCACATTACTTCCATCCTCCATGTTCAACAATTCCTTAAAGTGTTCTCTCCATCTGCTCACTTTTTCTCCCTTCTCCACTAGTAATCTACCATTTTTATCTTTCACTCCCCTGCTAACTTCACTTCCACCCTGTCTTACTCTTTTCACCTCTTTCCAGAACATTTTCTTACAGTCCCTCCACTTTACACTCAAATTCCTTCCAAATTCCTCATCCACTCTCTTCTTACTCTCTCTTACTAATCTTTTAACCTCTTTCTTTCTTTCTTTCTACATATAACTCTCTCTTCCGCCTCTCAACTTCTTCCACGCCCCTATTTCTCATCCATTCATTGTATGCTTTCTTATTTTGTGCCACAGCCTGTTTCACCTCTTCAGTCCACCACGCCGTTCCTTGCACCCCCCTCCGTCTTCTCTTCCTTCCACACACCACCTCACATGCTGCACATATTTCTTCTGTAAATATCCTACACACACCTTCCACGTCTCCCATCTGCTCCCATTCATATTTGCCCAATCGTTCCTCCACTTCTCTCTTATACTCTGCCTTTTTCTCATCCTCTTGTAACCTTTCCACTCTCCTTGCAACTACTCCTTCCTCTCGTCTTTCCCTTCTTCTATTCCTCCATCTTACTTGAATCCTAATTCTGGTCAGAAAGTCCACTCCCCCAACCTCTATACACTCTTGCATCCTTTACACATCTTCGCATCCTTTCATCCACACACACATAATCAATCATTGCCTTCCTTTCATTCAGTTCACCACCCACCCTTCTCATCACTCGCCATGTATACCTGTGGATCATTTTATGCCTGAAGAGGGTATTGGCTATTACCAACCCCCTCCCAGCACAAATGTCCACTAACGCACTCCCATTCTCATCTATCTCAGCAGGCACACCCCACTCACCAACTATTCCATCCACCTTCACATTCCCAACTTTACCATTCATATCACCGATCAAAAACACTCTCTCATTCCTTCCAGACTTTTCCATGCACACTTCTCCATTTGTCCAGAACTCTTCTCTCACTCTTCTAGCACGATCTTGCGTTGGCGCATACACACACACAATCGCCCACATTTGTATTCCAACTTTCGACTTTACCCACACAATCCTTGACCCAACTGATCCATACTGTCTTATGCTCCTCTTCCATCTTTTACTCACAACAATATATACTCCTTCCTTTGCCCTCTCATTCTCACCTACTCCTGCACATATACCCCATCCATACTCCCATTCTCTCACACTTTCTCCTCTCCATTTTGTTTCAGACTGATGAAGAGAGTGTATGTGAGTGAGGTGGAGGGGGGAAGAGGGAGGGGGAGGCCGAGGATGAGATGGAGGGATGGGGTGGAGAGGTATATGAGAGAGGGGGGTGTGAGTTGGGAGCAGGGCAGTGAAATGGCGAGGGACAGGGCGACTTGGAGGAGATTTGTTTGTGGCCACCCCAAACGGGATTGAGGCGTCTGGCAATAGATAGATAGATATTCCACATACATCCACTTTCGCACCCTCAAGCACCCGGACAATCTCTCTCTCTTTCACCTCATCATTCGCTCCCCTTACATTCCAAGTTCCAATTACCATGTCCTTTATTATAATGTATTATTATTATAATTATTATCGGGAGCAGGCTGTAGTATGGTACCAGCCTGTGAGGGCAGTACTGTACTCTCAAGGAAGGTGGAAAAGCTGATGATAGGGAGAGCTGGAGCTCCCCCTTGACATTTTTCAGTGTCACTAACATAGAGGGTAGGCCAGCATACCCTGCCAAACATTTTTATAACTACCTGCTCTTCACTGCTGTACATGCACTTTATGCGTCATACCCCATACCCTACAATGACACAGGTTGGTGCCAGTAAGGGCATGTGGCCGGAAAAGGACATCTAGGGGTTAGAACGCCCAGTCAGAATGACATCCATGCATGGCTTTGTCCCCGAGAAGCAACTGGATTTTTTTTTTTTTTTTTTAGCACCACCAAGGGATGTAGACAGGTCATCTACCCTTACATGTATTGGACTAGGTTAGCCTAGCCACAGGATCCTACACCGTGAAAGAAGTATGATGAGACTGTATTTTTTATCTATCTATCTATCGCCAGACGCCACAATCCCGCAAGGGGTGGCCATTTGACTTTGAGTCATTTGTTTTACGGGGAGGGGCACTAACCCTCCACCAACCCACTTGTTGACACGTAGGGAGCACGTATGGTTTGGTTATATGGTTACCACCCAGCGTTGTAAATGGTTTCCTGGCTTACAGGAAACCATTTGGCTTGTCACTCAATGTAAAGCCACCTGTAAAGGAAAGAAAAGCAATAAGAAGTGACAGGAAAGATGGGAGAAATAGGAAGAGAGGAGGACAGACACAGAAAAAGAATGATAAAGACTAAGGAAGGAGTAGGCAGCACTACATCAAGAGAGTGGATGATGGTCGCCACCACCTACCACAATGATAATGATAATAGATATGTAAACTATTGTATCCATCTAAGAAGAACAGTAGTAGTAGGTGTACAGTACAACCTTTCAGATCCAAAATGCCTAGGTCCAAAGGCTTTATGCAAAATGGAACATTTTGGAAAGTGGAATCATAATGGCAGCTGTGAGAAATGACTTGTGAAACAAATAATGTAGTCAAGGCAATTGAGAACAATAAGTAAACTGAAGCACTTGCATTAGTAACTTATCATCTGCTCTTAAACATGTCCACAAAAGAACCCAGTCTTCAGTTATACCTTGAATGTGTGAGGACATGATATCAACACCCCTCTATATCATGAAAAAATATTTTGGAAATTGGATGTTCGGATGTGGCAGGTTGTACTGAACCAGCAGTAGTAACCGTAGGCTTATCTGAATGTGAATTTGGTGGACTGCTGGCGCCAAAACTGGTCTGGGGGAAAAAGAGGGTGGTGAGGGACATAATTTTGTATTACCTTGTACTGTAGTTAAGCCACATGATTATATCAGTCCCACCACACGAAGGAGTCCCTCTTAGCACCATGTGTACAGTACGAAAGACTCCTTAGGCAGACTTGTGTTAAAGCGAACAAGTAATGATCAGAATACACTTGCAGAGTTACTAAACAGTGGACACCAAACATAGCCCAAAGTCCTATCTATCTATCTATCTATAGCCCGACGCCCTAATCCCGCAAAGGGTGGCCGCAGACAAAACGCCTCCAGGTCACTCTGTCACCCACCATTTCACTCCCCTCCCCCCAACTCACCCCCCCCCCTCCCTCATATACCTCTCAACTCCATCCCTCCACCTCATCCTCGGTCTACCCCTCCCTCTCCCTCCCTCCACCTCACCTACATACACCCTCTTAGTCAGTCTTTCATTCTCCATCCTCTCCACATGTCCAAACCACCTCAGTGTATTTCTCCTTATCTTTTCAAAGTCCTACCTACCCCTTCTTATTACAGCACCGATACAATACTCTTCAGTCCTGTTCTTCCTCCATTAATCCCTTTAATACAGTACTATATGTCTGTCTCAAGTTAGATATGATGGTCTGGTGGTAGAAATAGATAGTAAAATGAGAATATAACTACATCTTTTGGATTACAGGGCACAAACTGCTCCAATGATTAGCCTTTATTCTTGCTAATTTAAGACTGTTATTCAGCTTGGGTAAGACTTTTCAAACTGGAAGGGTCACATTACAACCTTCAGGAACCTGTTCAATAGGAAAGTAAATAAAGGTTGATAGGAGAGCTTTTGGACTGAAGGGGTTAGGGACAGGCTTCATTAAGCCATTCTTGTTACCTTTAAACTATGTTAATCAGCATAGGAGAGACTTTTCAAACTTAGAGTCCCATATGACATTCTTTAACATGTGTAGGAGAGACACTGGATAAAGCCTGATTGGAGATATAGTATACTGAACTGGAAGGACTGCATACCTTACATCCTTCATTAGCCATTGCTGCTACCTTTAAATAAGAATTATCATACTGAAGGTAATTACTAGCAGCCTTCATTAACATATTACTGTACTGTAATTAGGAGAGAGGTTTCATAAGTTGATTGGACGTCAGGAGACATCAGGAATATACCATTACTGTTGAGGGGGATGAATTTGTGTGTAGGCTATGATATAGGAAGCATATCTCAGAATATGGATGTACAAGGTTAATCATATCTTGTATAGTACTTACACTTTCAGATTTGATAGCTTTTCCTTTTGTAATCTTTACTGAATGATGCAATCAGTTCATGATTACACATTATATAATCTCAGACTTCATCTGTGTCATTGTAGTTGGCTCACCTTGACAAATTTTAGTCCTTCTGCTGCTTAGTTCCTGTATCTAAGTGGCAGAATAAGACAGTATTATGGTTTTGCATCCTCCCCATAGATCTTCATTGTGATTTGCATGATAATCTAGTCTTTATCTCTAGAAACAGCTCAGCATTCAAGGTGGAGAGATGCCAGGTTTTTGTCAGTTTAGGGTGGACATGTAGTCTATATGGTTTGTCTTTATTGTTTTATGTATTCGTTATTATTATTATTATTTTTTACTGTGGATCAAATTTAGCGATTCATCTCTTCCGTTTATAAATCGGTACAACTGATAGGCTTTCATTCTCAGAGTATGACCACTGAGTACTGTACTGTCTTCCTGTGCAGTGTATATTTTGTCATTTGTACTCTCATTATAAGTTTCATTAAAGAATTTGTATCATATGTTTAGTTTCTGTGTCACTCAGTGTGTTAAGTTTATGTAATATATGGTTAATCGTTTAAGTCCTGCCGTTAGATAGCAGCCTAAGTTGCAGTTTTTACTTTCTCCCTTTATATAAGTAGCAACTGCTCTATATTCTTTCCATAGCACTTGTTCATGATTAGCATTAAACTGCAGGCTTAGGTATTCCAAGTAGCTCAGGAAATTTCGAAATATCTCCTCCTAAAGGGCCATTAATAGGTACATGACAATTTAGTTTAGTCTGTGCATGATAGTTCAATTTCCCATTTTTTGTAACAAAAAATAAAATACAGTAGAAGTTTTAGCCGATAACCTAATGGGGGCGCGGTAGCATGGTCAGTATGGTGCTGGCCTGCTGATCAGGAGGACCCGGGTTCAATTCCCGATGGGATAGAGGTTTCTTTAAAATGTGGCTGAGGGAAGCCTGCGTAGCAGACTTTCCTTAAAACCACAAGGCCCCTTACTTACACTTCAGCTCACACACACCAAGACATTTACACACACTACTACATACATACACACATCAAGACACACACACGACACGTACATAGCCACCACACAGTAGACGCACCACACACACACACACAGAGGGTGGGACACAAACACACCACAGGCAGACAGTAGACGCACCACACACACACACAGAGGGTGGGACACAGACACACCACAGGCAAACAGAGAGGGACATATACAAAACACAGGGAGTGAGAGAGGAGGGGGTTTTATTTAAAAGTCCAATTTTGGTATACCTCCTGTGGCAAAATTGATATAGCCCCCCCTTTAATATTTTTTGGATATTTTCATTTAGTGCCCCCCAGGCCCAAGACCCACTCGGCTGAACCAAATTGTCTGGCGTCAGCTGGAACATGATATACCAGAGTTATGCCGGTCATGCGGGGGTTAATGGTGACAGTGTAGTAACTGTCAGGCTCCTATGACTCACTCAGGCGAACAAAATCGTCTGTCAGCTGGAATGGAATACTAGAGTTGTCCCAAGCACCAGAGGGTTAAGAATCTTAACCCCCTGAGTGATGCTCGGGACAACTCTAGTACCCCATTTCAGCTGACTCAGACGATTTTATTCGACTGAGTGAGTCATAGGAGCCTGACAGTGTCAATACCGTCACCATCAACCCCCTCACGACCGACATAACTCTAGCATCATGTTCCAGCTGACGCTAGACAATTTGGTTCAGCCTAGAGAGGATCCTAGGATCCTGAGAGACACTATAACATCACAAACAAAATACAAAATGCCTTCCCTCCATCTTGAACGTACTATAATTCATTTACATTAAGTAAGCTCGTATTTTCGTATTTTTGCAGCTTATTTCATGTATCTTAGTTAAAAGAAAAAAATACTACGAGCCGGTGAATAAAACCAACACTTGTAGACGAAGACTATAATTACCAAACAGTTTCGGTGGACACTGCCACCATCTTCAGTGGTCAAGATAGTGAGAGGGAGTGACATACTGACACTACAAGGGTTCCTTTTTATGCGTGTGTGTGTGAATGGGTGGGGTAATGGTGTGGTGGGGTGGGGTAGATTGTAAGCGGGGATTAACCCAAGGGGGATTTTGGGGGACGTACCGGACAGGTCAGGTGTAATTCCTATCTGACCTTACCTGTGTCGTAGCAGGAAGAGACATGTCTCTTCCTGCTACGACACAGGTAAGGTCAGATAGGAATTACACCTGACCTGTCCGGTAATGTCCCCCCCAAAATCCCCCTTGGGTTAATCCCCGCTTACAATCTACCCCACCCCACCTCACCTTTACCCCACCCTTTCACACACACACAGGCATAAAAAGGAACCCTTGTATAGTCAGTATGTCACTCCCTCTCACTATCTTAACCACTGAAGATGGTGGCAGTGTCCACCGAAACTGTTTGGTAATTATATTCTTCGTCTACAAGTGTGGGTTTTATTCACCGTCTTTGATTATCTCGCAAGAGTGATTCATCCAGCCAATACTACGAGCTCTGTATCTTTTCATAGCCCTTCTTCGTGACTAGCATCGTATTCTAGTTATCTATAGTTACAACTGAGCATTCAAGTTGGAGGGATCACAACTTTAAGCAATTACAGTAAACAAACAAACAAAAAGCAAGTGTCGTCCTCTTGACCTCTCGTCTTCGCAGGAATGCAGCGGTGGCGCCATCTTGTGCGTGGAATGCGTGAAGTGCAGGCTCTTGAGTGGAAGGAGCACGGAGCCACGGGAGACTTAATAATATTCGCTGGTCAGCCAGTCTAGAAGCCTGGGACATTTGCCTGAAATAATAATAATAATAATAATAATAATGATAATAATAATAATAATAGAAATAACAACAAAACCAGTCATATACATAATTCAATACCTTAGTCACTCGATCTGTCCATTCCGCCCCTTCAGTATGAGGACGCATTTCTGTAAGCTATTTTTTCTAACATGGGAGGTTCGATACGTTTGATTGAGCCTATCCATAAGACTCCTAAAGCTGAGTAAATGCCTCTGAAAGTTGCAAAATATAAAACGTCTATATGATATAAAAACCTTTGTTCACCTCCGGGATTCGATCTGTGGCGCCTAGAACAAGTGCTGACGTCATGTTTACACTTTGCTACCTTTAGACGATTTCCTGGAGCTTAAAGAAACCCTCTCGGGATGATGGGACAGACACAATAACCCCTTCAGACAGAATGACTTAGTTACTTTGTTCTAGGTAACCGGACGATTTTATTCAGCTTAGGAGATGTATCTACACTATGTATCTACACTATTGGTTGAACTTTTGTTCTTAATT
>NC_136970.1:39749488-39754488 GCF_032717465.1 Coenobita brevimanus | reverse complement strand
GGAAAAACTGACATAGAAATTTCACAGGAAAGACTGAAAAGGAAAAGTTACATTCTATAATACTCGTACATTATCTGTAAGCTACCAGTATGAATAACCTGAAAGAGAAAATAGTAAAGTGCAATGAATAATCGAATAAATAAATAACTAATGCATGACACTATGTACGGGTACGTTGAGTTGACGGGGCGTCTGCGGACATAGCGTGGAAATTGCACAGTGCACAGTGTGGATATTCAGGGGTGGTGCGGTAGCCTTGCCTGGCGCTATTAAGGTAGGCAGCAGTCAATCAGGCCCCAGCTCCATTCAGTCCACTGAGACTAGGAACTTTCCCATGTGGGACAAGCACACAAATCATCACCTGAAGCAGTGACCCCTGGTACATGGTACAGTTGGCCGCACTCCCGCGAGGGCCACCTTAGTGTTGTCAACGCTGGCCGAGATAGTAACCGCGAATCATTAGTAGTGAGCTCTGATCGAAGCATTCACAGGACTGAGGGAGGGAGCGGGTTTGAGGTGGGTAGTTGGGTGCCTGTACACGAGAGGCGAGATATGACGATTGTTGAGGCGACAGAAAAGTGTAATATTTATTAAAAGAAAAAAATTTTTCTTCGGAGTTACTTTTGCCATCATGAAAAGTAAAAAGATCAACTTTAAATATTATACTGCAAAACAAAGACAACCGATCAAGATTCATAATTGTAGACTTTAATCGTATTTTATTTTATTGCCGTTTCCAAGCAATGGACGCTGTAAAATACAGACAAAAACTGCCTGAAAATAATGAATCAGAATGCTGTTTATTAATCACATGTAACAAATGTAAGTAACTTCATCCGGAATGTGGCAGCTGCTGACACCACTGGCACATATCAACATCGCCCATATCTAGCGTTACCTAACAAGCAGTTTAAAATCGCATCGTTGCGTCATCGCATTGTGGAGTTATCAGGGCTCCCATTGACCTTCACATGATAGCAGATTAAATATATATATATATATATATATATATATATATATATATATATATATATAGATAGATAGATAGATAGATAGATAGATAGATAGATAGAGAGAGAGAGAGAGAGAGAGAGAGAGAGCAAACCTCACTTATCAATGAACAGATAAGCATCAGCAAACCTGAACTGGTAGTTGTCCAGCACACACTTGAAAACCAGTTGCCATGAGACATTTTGATAGTGCTTCCTTTGTTAGATTAAATCCATATAAATGGGTTTTCTATGGTGGTATCATAACCTACAACTTAGATATACTCGTATAAATTCCTTTCTATTAGGTTTAATTGAATCCTTATAATTATGAAACTACTGGTTTGTGTGGCATTATTGGGTAACACCCTGATGAAAATATGATGGATGTTATAAATATGTGTTGGTAGTATTGATACTCCTGACACTGGGGAAAGAACAATCATACAATCTCAGAGTTTGTTGTAATTGTATTAAATGATATAAATGTTGCTCGCATTTATTTTGGTGTTTCGTGTATCACACAGATACGTATGATCGCAGACATAGGAGTCGGACGCCTTACGCAGTCAGGGATCGAGGGGACATGGAAATGACAATAAAAACAGAAGAGAAGGGAAAAAGAAAAATGACAAACTTAAGTTTCATGCTATACGCTACAGACAATACTCAAGGGTACGGTGTCTTAGCCCTGAACAATGTATTGTACTGTATGAAAGTTAACACATTCGGATACATTACAGTCAATTAGGTGCTAAAGAAATAGTAATAAGTTGTAAACAAGCTACTGTACTGTACGGTATCTAGAATATGACACTCCTGTTATCATGCGAGAGATAAGCGAGCCAATGTTGTCGGGTGTTAGGAAACGCTTGATAAGGAGGATACGGAGGTGTGTGCTAGGGGTGTCAGCAATTACCGCATGCAGTATTAAGGATTCACATTTGCTATATTCAATAGCATTATGCTTTATGGTTTCCAAGCATTAACTGTGCCACTTTTCACAGCGGTAATAACTTGACAATAAAGGTATTAAAATATATATGATTTGTTACCAGGTATTGTAGATTTATATTATATATAGCTTCCAGCCTTCCACTCATCTGTTTCAGACGTCATCCCTCACCTCTCGTGCATAGGTATCCCCCCACTCTCCTCAAACCCCCTTCCACCCCCCCAAACTCTCTCTGTACGACTCTCTCCTACTGGCTGTGGATGCTTCGAACGCATCTCTCTACTAGTGTTTCAGAGTAAATATCTTGGCCAGCGTTGACAACGCTGTGGCCCTCGCGGGAGTGCGGCCAGCTGTACATTAAAAAAATCCCGATGGTGGCCACGTAACTAACAGGGACCCTCAGTGATCCACAGCCCATCACAGGTCGAAAGTATGTGTAGTGACCGTTAACTCAGGGCTGTCTGTGTATATCCTAGTGTGTGCAGTAATAATTATGTCCTAAAAATAATAATACACCTAAGACCTACATATGTGAGTCTGTGTACTAGGCATGTAGGTGTACACTGTGTATTTTAAAAGCCTCTTACACACACACACACACACACACACACATACAGAGAGAGAGAGAGAGACACACACACACACACACACATATACAGAGAGAGAGAGAGAGAGAGATAGAGAGAGAGACACACACACACACACACACACACACACACACACACACATGATACCCGCCACTCTGCCATAATTGTCGTTCCCCATCTCAGTAAATTTATGATGCTACTAATCCAAGGTCGAAGGAGAGAGAGTTGGAGGAAAGGGAGGGAGGGAGGGAAGGAGAAAGGTGTGGGAGGAGGGAAGGAGGGAGGGAGAAAGCTGGAGGAGGCGGGAAGGAGAAAGGTGTGGGAGGAGGGAGGGAGGAAGGGAGGAAAGGAGAAAGGTGTGGGAGGAGGGAGGGAGGAAGGGAGGAAAGGAGAAAGGTGTGGGAGGAGGGAGGGAGGTAGGGAAGGAGGGAGGGAGGGAAGGAAGGAAGGAAGGAAGGAAGGAAGGAAGGAGGGAGGAAGGGAGGGAGGGAGAAAGGTGAGGGAGGGAGGGAGGGAAGGAGGGAGGGAGGGAGGGAAGTGAAGGGGTATATGATAAATGAATCCAGTGCTTAGGGAGGGAGAGACTGGAGATGATCCTGGAGAGAGAGAGAGAGAGAGAGAGAGAGAGAGAGAGAGAGAGAGAGAGAGAGTGAGAAATTCCCCCTCCGTACAAATATAACAAACAAAATTATCCCCACTCTCTCTCTCTCTCTCTCTCTCTCAGGAATTTCCGCTCCAACCCTCATCTGCCTTCCTACACTATGCCCAGTGAGAGAGAGAGAGAGAGAGAGAGAGAGAGAGAAAGAGCGAGAGAGAGAGAGAGAAATTCCCTCTTCGTATAAACTTAACAAAATTATCCCCCCCCCTCTCTCTCTCTCTCTCTCTCTCTTTCAGTCTATTATTATCTTTTTTTGCCATTATTTCAGACTCATGAAGGCTGAAGGGAATTATCACGCTGTGGGAGGGTTAAGGAAGCTCCCTAACACCTTTTCCTAAGCGATTTATTTTGCTTATTACGCCTTACTGTCCTATTCTGTGTTACATAAATCCTTCCAATATCGCCATACCCCACATAAGTACGAAAACATTAAGAAGCTCCCTAACACCTTTTCCCAAGCGATTTATTTTGCTTATTACACCTTGCTGTCCTATTCTGTTACATAAATCCTTCTATCATTACCATACTCTGGATAAACAACAAGAGCGTATTAACCAGCCATATCCCAGAATAAATCGCAAAGGAAAAGGTGTTAGGGGAGCATTGAGAAAAGCCTAATATTACTCTCAATATTATTTTTAGATTCAGATGGATGGGATTATCAGACTGCAATAATTTCCCACTCTCGATTTCCATCCCCCACTGCCTGCCACAGCCATTCGCCACCACCATTACTGCCATTGATATGAGGGACGTAATGGCGGCGGCGTGGCAGGTGTATGGTAGTGTATGGGGGTATGGTGGCAGGAGGAGGCCGTGTATGGGAGTTTTTACATATAATCTCTGAATGGGGTTAGGATGTGCGGTATTTGGCGTGTGTGTGTGTGTGTGTGTGTGTGTGTGTGTGTGTGTGTGTGTGTGTGTGTGTGTGTGTGTGTGTGTGTGTGTCTCTCTCTCTCTCTCTCTCTCTCTCTCTCTCCCTTCCCCTTCCTTCCTCCCTACCTCCCTCCTCTCCTACCTCCCTCCCTCCCTCCCTCCATCATTCCTATCTTTTTTCCTCCCTCCCTCCCTCCCCATCCTCTCCCTCCCTCCCTCCCCTTCACTGGCTCACTAGGCCACGAAGACAGTAAAAGCCCGAGGTTAGTAGGGTAGTGTACGGTAGGGTAGGGCAGGGTAGGGTAGGGTAGGGTAGGGCAGGGCAGGGTAGGGTAGGGTAGGGTAGGGTAGGGTAGGACAGGGTGGGGTTGGGTAGGTTAGGGTAGGGTAGGGTAGGGTAGGGCAGGGCAGGGCAGGGAAGGGTAGGGAGGGGAGGGCAGGGTAGGGTAGGGTAGGGTAGGGCAGGGCAGGGCAGGGAAGGGTAGGGTAGGGCAGGGCAGGGCAGGGCAGGGCAGGGCAGGGTAGGGTAGGGCAGGGCAGGGCAGGGCAGGGCAGGGCAGGGGAGGGTAGGGTAGGGTAGGGTAGGGTAGGGTAGGGTTGGGTAGGGTCGGGATGGGTAGGGTCGGGTGGGGTAAGGTAGGGTAGGGTAGGGTTGGATAGGGTAGGGTAGGGCAGGGCATGGTAGGGTAGGGTAGGGCAGGGCAGGGCAGGGCAGGGTAGGGTAGGGTAGGGTAGGGTAGGGTAGGGCAGGACAGGTGAAGGGAAGGGTTGGGAAGGGAAGGGCAGGACAGGTGTAGGGTAGGGTTGGGTAGGGTAGGGCAGGACCGGGCAGGGTAGGGTAGGGTAGGGTAGGGTAGGGTAGGGTAGGGCAGGGCACGGTAGAGTAGGGTAGGGTAGGGTAGGGTAGGGTAGGGTAGGGTAGGGTAGGGTAGGGT
>NC_136970.1:39736988-39739488 GCF_032717465.1 Coenobita brevimanus | reverse complement strand
AGAAATGCCATGAGAAAATATTTGAACACAGAACAATCCATAAGGCCATGATAAGCCAAAAAAAAAAAAGGAAAAAATCTCCAAAAAAAAGTATATAATAATTCCATCGCCATTAGAGGGTTTGGAAATACTTAGAAATTAATTGAAAAACTAAAATTTGAGTTGAGTAAAAACAGGCAAGTTAACCCTCAAATTTTTTAACATAGAAAACTTGAGGCTCAGAGAAAATGGTGGTTTTATGGGTGATTTGTGTAGTAATATCTATCTATCTATCCATATCTCTCTCTCTCTCTCTCTCTCTCTCTCTCTCTATAGATAGATAGATAGATAGATGGATATATATATACAGGTATATATATATATATATATATATATATATATATATATATATATATATATATATATATATATATATATATATATATATATATATATATATATATATATATATATATATATATATTTTTGTCTGCCTGTCTGTCTGTCTGTCTGTCTCTCTCTCTCTCTCTCTCTCTCTCTCTCTCTCTCTCTCTCTCTCTCTCTCTCTCGAAATGCACAGTTATATATTATTATTATTATTTACTATTACTCTCTCTCTCTCTCCCCGTGATGTAAACATTTATTATTATTATTATTATTATCATTTACTGTTATTATTAACGTGAGGAATTGGAAAATGTGAGTACGTTTAAGTACTTGGGTAGTGTGATGAGTAAGGATGGAGGTTTGGAGGGTGAAGTGCTTGAAAGGGTACAGCAGGGAAGAAAGGTTGCTGGTTCCTTGAAAGCAGTGATAAGAAACAGGGAAGTGAGCATGGAAGTGAAAAAGTTACTACATGACAGTATTGTGATACCAACTCTAACGTACGGAAGTGAAGCTTGGACGTTGTTGGAAGGATACAAGTCAAGAGTGAGAGCAGTGGAAATGAGTTATTTAAGAGGAGCCTGTGGAGTTACATGGAGAGACAGGCTGACGGATGAGGATATAAAGGAGCGTTGTGGTGTGGATGTGGATGTGATAGGAAGCGTTATGAGGAACACACTGAGGTGGTTTGGCCATGTGGAGAGGATGGAGGGTGAAAGACTGACGAAGAGAGTGTATGTGAGTGAGGTGGATGGGGGAAGAGGGAGGGGGAGGCCGAGGATGAGATGGAGGGATGGGGTGGAGAGGTATATGAGAGAGAGGGGTGTGAGTTGGGAGCGGGGCTTTGAAATGGCGGGGGACAGGGCGACGTGGAGGCGATTTGTTTGTGGCCACCCCGAACGGGATTGAGGCGTCTGGCAATAGATAGATAGATAGATTAACGTCTGTGGAAATACACATTATTCTTATTCTTATTATCTCTCCCTCTCTATGGAAATGAACATTATTATTATTATTACTACTACTACTACTACTACTGCTACTACTACTGGGTACTATAACTACAACAACAACAACAACAACTACTACTACTACTACTACTTTCTTTGTGGAAATACGGATTATTATTATTATTATTATCATTTCTCTCTCTCTCTCTCTCTCTCTCTCTCTCTCTCTCTCTCTCTCTCTCAAAACAGTGATCCTAAAGTGTATTACATCATTTTTAAATAATCTAGATAACACTAATAATAAACAATTGGATAGATGGATAGATAGATAGATAGACAGACAGATAGATGGGTAGTTAGATAGATGGCAATAGATAGACAGATAGATAGAGAGGTTGATTTCTGCCTTTATAAATTGGAGTTGCATCTGCTATACTCCTTTCACCTTAACTTGGCCCAGATTTTCGTCCTTTTGCAGCTTATTTCACGTAGCTCAGTGGCAGAAAAAGACAATACTACGGCTCTACGTCCCTCCCATAGCACTTCTTCGTGACTAGCACTTCTCATAGCACTTCTTCCCATAGCACTTCGCATAGCACATCTTCCCATAGCACTTCTTCCCATAGCACTGCTTCCCATAGCACTTCCCATAGCACTTCCCATAGCACTTCTTCCCATAGCACTTCCCATAGCACTTCCCATAGCACTTCTTCCCATAGCTCTTCCCATAGCACTTCTTCCTATAGCACTTCCCATAGCACTTCTTCCCATAGCACTTCTTCCCATAGCACTTCTTCCCGTAACACTTCTTCCCCATAGCACTTCCCATAGCACTTCTTCCCATAGCACACCTTCCCATAGCACTTTCCATAGCACTTCTTCCCATAGCACACCTTCCCATAGCACTTTCCATAGCACTTCTTCCCATAGCACTTCTTCCCATAGTACTTCTTCTCATAGCACTTCTTCGTGACTAGCACCATATTCCAGTGTTAATCTATTGTTACAACTCAGCATTCAAGATGGAGAGATGGCAATTTTAGGCCAAGTTAGAGTGAAAAGAGTATATATTGACTATGATAAGTTTTTTTCCGACTCTCTCTCTCTCTCTCTGAAAGATGAAAGGAGAGAAGGAAGGGAAGATGGGAGGGAGGGAGTGAAGAAGGGTAGGAAGAGAAGAGGGAGGG
>NC_136970.1:39713854-39724388 GCF_032717465.1 Coenobita brevimanus | reverse complement strand
ACGAATGAGTGCTGTGGAAAGAGTGTATAGCTGTAGTATTGTCCGCTACTGCTACTGATCTGCCTGACATTCTGGTATGCTTTAAATAAAACTCTGTGCCAAGTTAAAGTGCAAGGCATGTATGTTTGTGTAGGAGGAACAAGGAGACAAGGAGGTATTCTGTGGCCTGTTTTCTTTGTGCTTCCTACCAAGACGATAATAGTTATGACAGGGCATTGATAGCAAGTTTGTGGGTCAGCACACACTTGCAGGCCTCTCATTATACAAAGGTGGTCCATATATTACTCCACCCAGTTCTTGTGTGTTGCGGGCACGGCTCAGTGAACATTACCAGTGTCTACCCTGCATCATTATCTACGTCCCACAACCCTCTTCAGGCTTAGCTTTATAATATAGGCTTTAATTTAGGTCCACTGAAGGCATAGTGGAGAATTCCCATAACCTTTTTTATGCTTAGCTGTATATCATTGTATTATTGTATAATCTTTTATGTCCCACACGATCACAAGGCTGAGTAGTAATTTGGTGGAAACGATCAGAATGTCTTAGCTCATCACAAAAGCCGTCCCCACAACACACAAGACTGCAGGCCGCAATATACTTATCTACTATATTAAGTCAAAGCCACAGTTTAAGAAGGTAATGAAACAAGACAGAAAATTTAAGTTTTCATTATTAACACTTCGGTATAGAATACATTAACAGAGACAGCAATATAGAATATGCATTCAAAAGTAGCATTTGTCCACAGAACATCCTGGAGGGGAACGACCCAACTTACGCAAGGCAGATCACACCATCACCACCAGGCTTCTCTCGGCAGGTCAGGGCAGATCACCAGCAGCAGCAGCAAGTCATCTCACGGCTGGGGAAGATACGACACCCTGCCGCCGCCGCTGCCGCCGCCGCCGCCGCCTGCCGCCACCACCACCACCACCACCACCACCGCCGCCACCACCGCCGCCACCACCACCACCACCACCACCCCCACCACCACCACCCCCCCCACCCCCAGGCATCTCAGAGTAGGGGAAGACACCACACCACCGTCAGGCTTCTCACGGCAGGGCAGACCAAACTTCAGCGAGGCATGACCAGTGTGACAAGGAAGCAGCGTCAAGGCCCAGCAGACTCCAGCACGACCCACCAACATGGACCCAGATGTGTATTAGTTCAGATCAGTGTTAGCTTTAGTTATTTAATCTTCTATCTATCTCTATCTATTGCCAGACGCCTCAATCCCGTTTGGGGTGGAAACAAACAAATCGCCTCCAAGTCGCCCTGTCCCCCGCCATTTGACTGCCCTGCGCCCAACTCACACCCCCTCTCTCATATACCTCTCCACCCCCACCCTCCATCTCCTCCTCGGCCTCCCCCCCCCTCTTCCCCCCCTCCACCGCCCTCACACCCACTCTCCTCGGCAGTCTCTCCCCCTCCCTCCTCGCCACATAGCCAAACCACTCTCAGTGTGTACCCATAACGCGTCCTATCACATCCACAACCACACCACACCGCACCTTTAAAACCTCACTCGTCAGCCTGTCTCTCCACGTGCCTCCCCAGGCTCCTCTTAAATAACTCATTTCCACTGCTCTCACTCTTGACTTTGTGTCCTTCCAACAACGTCCAAGCTTCACTTGCATACGTTAGAAGTTGGTATCACAATACTGTCCAGTAGTAACAGATTCACTTCCATGCTCACTACCGATTATTATCACTGCTTTCAAAGAACCAGCAAACTTTCGTCCCTCCGGTACCCTTTCAAGCAATTCACCCCTCCAAACTCTCCATCCTTACTCATCACACTACCCAAGTACTTAAACGTACTCACATTTTCCAATTCCTCACCATCCAACCTCGCTGGCCACATTCACTGACTTCACCTCTCTCAAAGACTATCACTTTACTCCTTCCTACATTCACCTTGAGATTCCGTTTCTTGCACACACTCCCAAACTCATCCACCAGAAGCACTTGCAGCTCCCCTTCGTCTTCACCCAACAACACAGTATCATCTGCAAACAACAGTACATGGGAGTTTCCAGACACTATCCTGTTTCACCAGAGGCCACTCCAACATCCACTACCCTACCTTGTACCTCTTTTATTACCCCATCCATGACGTACAGATTGAACAACCATGTTTTGAGATTGTTTTCTATGACACATCCCTGTTTCAATCCCAACTTTCAAAGAGAAAAATTCACTTAGTTCACCATCCACATGCATCTGCAGCCTTCTGCACCATCGTACATACTCTTCTGGCAGCATTCAACAACTTCCCCATCTACTCCATATATTCTTAACACTTTCCACAATCCTTGTCTATCCACCCTACCATATGCTTTCTCCAAATCCATGAAAGCCACATACAACTTCTTTCCCTTCTCTAGAAACTTTTTCCACTCAAAAGATCTAAGAATGAATATCTGATCATAGCACAACCTCTTTCCCCTTCCTAAAGCCTCCCTGTTCTTCTCCAACTAATTTCTCTGTTCTTTCTCTTAACTCCCTGTCAATAAGTATCCTACCATACACTTTTCCTATTATATTAAGAAGACAAATGCCCTTATGATTACCACACACTTCTTTTTCCCCTTTTCCTTTGTACAAGGGAATAATTATACCTGACTTCCAATCCTCCGGGACTCTACCTTCCTCCCAGGCCAATCTGCACATCTTCCACATCCATTCTACTACTATCTCTCCCTCATGCTTCAGCATTTCACTACACTCTCCATCAATTCCTGGGGCTTTCCCTGATTTAACTTTCTTCATTGCTTCCACAACTTCTGTCCTACATTGATTTCTTCCTTGTCTTTTCTTTCACCTCCCTCCTCTTCCTCCCAGCTGCATTTCCCCAGCCACTTATACTCACGACCCCATTACTTCCATCCTCCATGTTCAACAATTCCTTAAAGTGTTACCTCTCCATCTGCTCACTTTTTCTCCTCTTCTCCACTAGTAATCTACCATTTTTATCTTTTCACTCCCCTGCTAACTTCACTTCCACCCTGTCTTACTTCCTCTTTTTTCACTCCTCTTTCCAGAACATTTTCTTACAGTCCCTCCACTTTACACTCAAATTCCTTCCAAATTCTCATCCACTCTCTTCTTACTCTACTCTCTTACTAATCTTTTAACCTCTTTCTTTCTTTCTTTCCACATATAACTCTCTCTTCCGCCTCTCAACTTCTTCCACGCCCCTATTTCTCATCCATTCATTGTATGCTTTCTCTATTTTGTGCCACAAGCCTGTCTCACACTCTTCAGTCCACCACGCCGTTCCCTTTTGCACCCCCTCCAACGTCTTCTCTTCCTTCCACACACCACCTCACATGCGCTGCACATATTTCTTCTGTAAATATCCTACACACACCTTCCACGTCTCCCACATCTGCTCCCATTCATATTTGCCCAATCGTTCCTCCCACTTCTCTCTTATACTCTGCCTTTTTTCTCATCCCTCTTGTAACTCCTTTCCACTTCTCCTTGCAACTACTCCTTCCTCTCGTCTTTCCCTTCTTCTATTTCCTCCATCTTACTTTGAATCCTAATTCTGGTCAGAGAAGTCCACTCCCCCAACCTCTATACAGGCCTCCTTGCATCCTTTACACATCTTCGCATCCTTCTTCATCCACACACACATAATCAATCATTGCCTTCCTTTCATCTCAAGTTCACCACCCACCCTTCTCATCACTCGCCATGTATACCTGTGGATCATTTTATGCCTGAAGAGGGTATTGGCTACTCTTACCAACCCCCTCCCAGCACAAATGTCCACTAACGCACTCCTTCATTCTCATCTTTTTATCTCAGCAGGCACACCCCACTCACCAACTTATTCCATCCACCTTCACATTCCCAACTTTTTACCATTCATATCACCAATCAAAACACTCTGTCATTCACTTCCAAACTTTTCCATGCACACTTCTACATTTGTGTCCAGAACTGCTTCTCTCACTCTTCTAAGCACGAGTCTATGCGTTGGTGCATACACACACACAATCGCCCACATTTGCTATTCCAACTTTCAACTTTACCCACACAATCCTTGACCCACTGACTGAGTCCATACTGTCTTATGCTCCTCTTCCATCTTTTACTCACAACAATATATACTCTTCCTGTTGCTCCCTCTCATTTCCTCACCTACTCCTGCACATATACTCCCATCCATACTCCGATTCTTCTCACACTTTCTCCTCTCCATTTTGTTTCAGACTGATGAAGAGAGTGTATGTAGAGTGAGGTGGGAGGGGGAAGAGTGGAGCCGGGAGGCAACGAGGATGAGATGGAGGGATGGGGTGGAGAGGTATATGGAGAGAGGGGGTGTGAGTTGGGAGCAGGGCAGTGAAATGGCGAGGGACAGGAAAAGCGACTTGGAGGAGATTTGTTTTGTGGCCACCCCAAACGGGATTGGATATAGGCGTCTGGCAAATAGATAGATAGAATTATTCCATCATACATCCACTTTCGCACCCTCAAGCACCCGGATCAATCTCTCTCTCTTTCACCTCATCATCTGCTCCCCGTACATTCCAAGTTCCAATTACCATGTCCCTTTATTATAATGAATTATTATTATAATTATTATCGGGAGCCAGGCTGTGAGTATGGTACTCAGCCTGTGAGGGCAGTACTGCGTACTTTCCTCAAGGAAGGTGGAAAAGCTGATGATAGGGAGATCTGGAGCTCCCCCCTTGACATTTTTCTAGGTGTCACTAACATAGAAGGGTAGGCCAGCATACTCCTGCCAAACATTTTTATAACTACTCTGCTCTTCACTGCTGTACATGCACTTTATGTGTCATACCCCATACCCTTACAATGACACAGGTTGGTGCCAGTAAGGGCATGTGGCCGAGAAAAGGACATCTAGGGGTTAGACACTTGCCCAGTCAGAGAATGACATCCATTGCATGGCTTTCAGTCCCCGAGAAGCAATTGGATTTTTTTTTTTTTAACACCACCATGGGATGTAGACAGGTCATCTACACCTTACATGTATTGGACTAGGGTTAGCCCTAGCCACAGGATCCTACACCGTGAAAAGAAGTATGATGAGACTGTATTTTTTATCTATCTATCTATCGCCAGACGCTCACAATCCCGGGCAAGGGGTGGCCTACTTTGACTTTGAGTCATTTGTTTTACGGGGAGGGGCACCTTCAACCCCTCCACTAACCCATGGTAATTTGTTAGACACGTGTAGGGAGCACGTATGGTTTGGTTATATGGTTACCACCCAGCGTTGTAAATGGTTTCCTGGCTTTACAGGAAACCATTTGGCTTGTCACTCAATGTATTGAAGCCACCTCGTAAAGGAAAGAAAAGCTAACTAAGAAGTGACAATAGAAAGATGGGAGAAATAGGGAAGAGAGGAGGACAGGCACAGAAAAAGAATGATAAAAAGACTAAGGAAGTTGAGTAGGCAGCACTACATCAAGAGAGTGGATGATGGTCGCCACCACCTACCACAATGATAATGATAATAATAGATATGTAAATCCTATTGGTATCCATCTAAGAAGAACAGTAGTAGTAGGTGTACAGTACAACCTTTCAGATCCAAAATGCCTAGAGTCCAAGGCTTTATGCAAAATGGAACATTTTGGAAAGTGGAATCATAATGGCAGCTGTTTATAGAAAATGACTTGTGAAACAAATAATGTAGTCATAATTGAGGAACAATAAGTAAACTGAAGCACTTGGCATTAGTAACTTATTATCTGCTCTTAAACATGTTCAATAAAAAAGAACCTCAGTCTTCAGTTATACCTTGAATCGTGTGAGTGACATGATATCAACACCCCTCTATATCATGAAAAAATATTTTGGAAATTGGATGTTCGGATGTGGCAGGTTGTACTGAACCAGTTATAGTAGTAACCGTAGGCTTATCTGAATGTGAATTTTGGTGGACTGCTGGCGCCAAAACTGGTCTGGGGGAAAAAGAGGGTGGTGAGGGACATAATTTTGTATTACCTTGTACTGTAGATTAAGCCACATTGATTATATCAGTCCCCACCACACGAAGGAGTCCCTCTTAGCACCATGTGTACAGTACGAAAGACTCCTTAGGCAGACTTGTGTTAAAGCGAACAAGTAATGATCAGAATACACTTGCAGAGTTACTAAACAGTGGACACCAAACATAGCCCAAAGTCCTATCTATCTATCTATCTATAGCCCGACGCCCTAATCCCGCAAAGGGTGGCCGCAGACAAAACGCCTCCAGGTCACTCTGTCACCCACCATTTCACTCCCCTCCCCCCAACCCACCCCCCCGCCCTCATATACCTCTCAACTCCATCCCTCCACCTCATCCTCGGTCTACCCCTCCCTCTCCCTCCCTCCACCTCACCTACATACACCCTCTTAGTCAGTCTTTCATTCTCCATCCTCTCCACATGTCCAAACCACCTCAGTGTATTTCTCCTAATCTTTTCACAAGTCCTACCCCTTCTTATTACAGCACCGATACAATACTCTTCAGTCCTGTTCTTCCTCCATTAATCCCTTTAATACAGTACTATATGTCTGTCTCAAGTTAGATATGATGGTCTGGTGGTAGAAATAGATAGTAAAATGAGAATATAACTACATCTTTTGGATTACAGGGCACAAACTGCTCCAATGATTAGCCTTTATTCTTGCTAATTTAAGACTGTTATTCAGCTTGGGTAAGACTTTTCAAACTGGAAGGGTCACATTACAACCTTCAGGAACCTGTTCAGTAGGAAAGTAATTAAAGGTTGATAGGAGAGCTTTTGGACTGAAGGGGTTAGGGACAGGCTTCATTAAGCCATTCTTGTTACCTTTAAACTATGTTAATCAGCATAGGAGAGACTTTTCAAACTTAGAGTCCCATATGACATTCTTTAACATGTGTAGGAGAGACACTGGATAAAGCCTGATTGGAGATATAGTATATTGAACTGGAAGGACTGCATACCTTACATCCTTCATTAGCCATTGCTGCTACCTTTAAATAAGAATTATCATACTGAAGGTAATTACTAGCAGCCTTCATTAACATATTACTGTACTGTAATTAGGAGAGAGGTTTCATAAGTTGATTGGACGTCAGGAGACATCAGGAATATACCATTACTGTTGAGGGGGATGAATTTGTGTGTAGGCTATGGTATAGGAAGCATATCTCAGAATATGGATGTACAAGGTTAATCATATCTTGTATAGTACTTACACTTTCAGATTTGATAGCTTTTCCTTTTGTAATCTTTACTGAATGATGCAATCAGTTCATGATTACACATTATATAATCTCAGACTTCATCTGTGTCATTGTAGTTGGCTCACCTTGACAAATTTTAGTCCTTCTGCTGCTTAGTTCCTGTATCTAAGTGGCAGAATAAGACAGTATTATGGTTTTGCATCCTCCCCATAGATCTTCATTGTGATTTGCATGATAATCTAGTCTTTATCTCTAGAAACAGCTCAGCATTCAAGGTGGAGAGATGCCAGGTTTTTGTCAGTTTAGGGTGGACATGTAGTCTATATGGTTTGTCTTTATTGTTTTATGTATTCGTTATTATTATTATTATTTTTTACTGTGGATCAAATTTAGCGATTCATCTCTTCCGTTTATAAATCGGTACAACAGATAGGCTTTCATTCTCAGAGTATGACCAATGAGTACTGTACTGTCTTCCTGTGCAGTGTATATTTTGTCATTTGTACTCTCATTATAAGTTTCATTAAAGAATTTGTATCATATGTTTAGTTTCTGTGTCACTCAGTGTGTTAAGTTTATGTAATATATGGTTAATCGTTTAAGTCCTGCCGTTGGATAGCAGGCTAAGTTGCAGTTTTTACTTTCTCCCTTTATATAAGTAGCAACTGCTCTATATTCTTTCCATAGCACTTGTTCATGATTAGCATTAAACTGCAGGCTTAGGTATTCCAAGTAGCTCAGGAAATTTCGAAATATCTCCTCCTAAAGCGACATTAATAGGTACATGACAATTTAGTTTAGTCTGTGCATGATAGTTCAATTTCCCATTTTTTGTAACAAAAAATAAAATACAGTAGAAGTTTTAGCCGGTAACCTAATGGGGGCGCGGTAGCATGGTCAGTATGGTGCTGGCCTGCTGATCAGGAAGACCCGGGTTCAATTCCCGATGGGATAGAGGTTTCTTTAAAATGTGGCTGAGGGAAGCCTGCGTAGCAGACTTTCCTTAAAACCACAAGGCCCCTTACTTACACTTCAGCTCACACACACCAAGACATTTACACACACTACTACATACATACACACATCAAGACACACACACGACACGTACATAGCCACCACACAGTAGATGCACCACACACACACACACACACACACAGAGGGTGGGACACAGACACACCACAGGCAGACAGTAGACGCACCACACACACACACAGAGGGTGGGACACAGACACACCACAGGCAGACAGTAGACGCACCACACACACACACAGAGGGTGGGACACAGACACACCACAGGCAGACAGAGAGGGATATATACAAAACACAGGGAGTGAGAGAGGAGGGGGTTTTATTTAAAAGTCCAATTTTGGTATACCTCCTGTGGCAAAATTGATATAGCCCCCCCTTTAATATTTTTTGGATATTTTCATTTAGTGCCCCCCAGGCCCCAGACCCACTCGGCTGAACCAAATTGTCTGGCGTCAGCTGGAACATGATATACCAGAGTTATGCCGGTCATGCGGGGGTTAATGGTGACAGTGTAGTAACTGTCAGGCTCCTATGACCCACTCAGCCGAACAAAATCGTCTGTCAGCTGGAATGGAATACTAGAGTTGTCCCAAGCACCAGAGGGTTAAGAATCTTAACCCCGAGTGATGCTCGGGACAACTCTAGTACCCCATTTCAGCTGACTCAGACGATTTTATTCGACTGAGTGAGTCATAGGAGCCTGACAGTGTCAGTACCGTCACCATCAACCCCCTCACGACCGACATAACTCTAGCATCATGTTCCAGCTGACGCTAGACAATTTGGTTCAGCCGAGAGAGGATCCTAGGATCCTGAGAGACACTATAACATCACAAACAAAATACAAAATGCCTTCCCTCCATCTTGAACGTACTATAATTCATTTACATTAAGTAAGCTCGTATTTTCGTATTTTTGCAGCTTATTTCATGTATCTTAGTTAAAAGAAAAAAATACTACGAGCCGGTGAATAAAACCAACACTTGTAGACGAAGACTATAGTTACCAAACAGTTTCGGTGGACACTGCCACCATCTTCAGTGGTCAAGATAGTGAGAGGGAGTGACATACTGACACTACAAGGGTTCCTTTTTATGCGTGTGTGTGTGAAAGGGTGGGGTAAAGGTGAGGTGGGGTGGGGTAGATTGTAAGCGGGGATTAACCCAAGGGGGATTTTGGGGGGGACATTACCGGACAGGTCAGGTGTAATTCCTATCTGACCTTACCTGTGTCGTAGCAGGAAGAGACATGTCTCTTCCTGCTACGACACAGGTAAGGTCAGATAGGAATTACACCTGACCTGTCCGGTAATGTCCCCCCAAAATCCCCCTTGGGTTAATCCCCGCTTACAATCTACCCCACCCCACCTCACCATTAACCCACCCATTCACAAACACAGGCATAAAAAGGAACCCTTCTATAGTCAGTATGTCACTCCCTCTCACTATCTTGACCACTGAAGATGGTGGCAGTGTCCACCGAAACTGTTTGGTAATTATATTCTTCGTCTACAAGTGTGGGTTTTATTCACCGTCTTTGATTATCTCGCAAGAGTGATTCATCCAGTCAATACTACGAGCTCTGTATCTTTTCATAGCCCTTCTTCGTGACTAGCATCGTATTCTAGTTATCTATAGTTACAACTGAGCATTCAAGTTGGAGGGATCACAACTTTAAGCAATTACAGTAAACAAACAAACAAAAAGCAAGTGTCGTCCTCTTGACCTCTCGTCTTCGCAGGAATGCAGCGGTGGCGCCATCTTGTGCGTGGAATGCGTGAAGTGCAGGCTCTTGAGTGGAAGGAGCACGGAGCCACGGGAGACTTAATAATATTCGCTGGTCAGCCAGTCTAGAAGCCTGGGACATTTGCCTGAAATAATAATAATAATAATAATAATAATAATGATAATAATAATAATAATAGAAATAACAACAAAACCAGTCATATACATAATTCAATATCTTAGTCACTCGATCTGTCCATTCCGCCCCTTCAGTATGAGGACGCATTTCTGTAAGCTATTTTTTCTAACATGGGAGGTTCGATACGTTTGATTGAGCCTATCCATAAGACTCCTAAAGCTGAGTAAATGCCTCTGAAAGTTGCAAAATATAAACCGTCTATATGATATAAAAACCTTTGTTCACCTCCGGGATTCGATCTGTGGCGCCTAGAACAAGTGCTGACGTCATGTTTACACTTTGCTACCTTTAGACGATTTCCTGGAGCTTAAAGAAACCCTCTCGGGATGATGGGACAGACACAATAACCCCTTCAGACAGAATGACTTAGTTACT
>NC_136970.1:39701354-39703854 GCF_032717465.1 Coenobita brevimanus | reverse complement strand
AGGAGGGATGGAAGAAGAAGCAGACCAAGAACACACACACACACACACACACACACACACACACTCTCTCTCTCTCTCTCTCTCTCTCTCTCTCTCTCTCTCTCTCTCTCTCTCTCTCTCTCTCTCTCTCTTCCTTTTACAGTCAGTAATATTTTTCTCTCTCACATCTGACAAGCACAGTGTTAAAAAAAATTGAATGTTTTATAATGTTATGGAAGGAGAGAGAGAGAGAGAGAGAGAGAGAGAGACGGTGTGATAAGCGAATATGGTGGTAGAGGACGGCGTGTGTGTGTGTGTGTGTGTGTGTGTGTGTGTGTGTGTGTGTGTGTGTGTGTGTGTGTGTGTGTGTGTGTGTGTGTGTGTGTGTGTGTGTGTGTGTGTGTGTGTATGTATATGTATGTATGTATGTGTGTATTTTTTTTTAATGCGAGGAAGAAGGAACCAAAGGCCAGGAGCCCGCAATAACTGTTCCTTCCAAGAGAAAAACAAAATACAAGAGAGAGCCAAATTCAAGATGCGTTCATTTCGAGATGTCTGGACACACTGCGTTTGAAAGACTGGAGGTCATAGGAAATAGGAAATACAGACAGGAGGAGACAGTTCCAGAGTTGATCTGTTGCATAAATGAAGGACTGGGAGTAACGGTTAACTCTTGCATTAGAGAGTGGGACAGAAAAGGGATGAGAGTTTGCTGCTAGACGGGTGCTACGCGCCAGTCGTAGAGGTGGAGGGATGCAAGCAGACAGTTCAGAGGAGCAGTGACCATTAAAGTAGCGATAGAAAAGAGATAAAGATGCAACAGTGCGGCGAAGAGACAGAGGTTGAAGGGAGTCAGTAAGAGGAGGAGAGTTAATGAGACGAAAAGCCTTTGACTCCATCCTATTGAGAAGAGCTGTTGTGGGGAGCCTCCCCACACATTTATATATGTTTGTATGTACGAGTACGGCTGTGTGTGTTTTTTTTGTATGTAGGTATGTGAGTATGTATGTATGAGGGATTTATTATAGGTAAAGTAGGATTTACTATTTTAGAGAGAGAGGGGGGGGAAGGAAAGTGGAGGAGGAGGGGGAGGGAGGGGAGGAGAGAGAGAGGGAGGAAAAGTGGAGGAGGAGGGGGAGAGAGAGAGGGAGGGAAAGTGGAGGAGGAGGGGGAGAGAGAGAGAGAGAGAGAGGGAGGGAGGGAGGGAAAGTGAAGGAGGAGGGAGAGAGAGGGAGGGAGGGAGGGAAAGTGAAGGAGGAGGGAGAGAGAGGGAGGGAGGGAGGGAAAGTGAAGGAGGAGGGAGAGAGAGGGAGGGAGGGAGGGAAAGTGAAGGAGGAGGGAGAGAGAGGGAGGGAGGGAAGGGAGGGATTAGAACGGTATACTGAATGTTTGAGAGAGAGAGAGAAACCGTCTGCCGTTGTAAGGGCTGAACAAATCTAGAAGTGGGGTGGTGGTGGCGGTGGTGGTGATGATGATGATGATGATGATGATGATGATGATATTGATGATGATGATTGCGATGACAAATACAAAAACAATAACTATAATAGTAATAATAATAATAATAATAATAATAATAATAATAATAATAATAATAATAATAACAATAATATTTTTTTTAAGAGACAGTGAATGGAGGAAGGAAAAACAAAGGAAATCAAAACAAGTGTATGTGCATAAAGGCCTCTTCCATTCCTAAAATATTCCTAACTTGATATAAATAAAACTGGATTTAATATTTGTGTGGGAAGCAACTGCCAGGAAGTGAATGCCAGAGTAGTAGTAGTTCTGGGAATACATGAATTGTGTGTCTGCATTGCGGGGCAGACAGTGTGATAAGCAGAGGTTGTGCATTGCGGGGCAGACAGTGTGATAAGCAGAGGTTGTGCATTGCGGGGCAGACAGTGTGATAAGCAGAGGTTGTGCATTGCGGGGCAGACAGTGTGATAAGCAGAGGTTGTGCATTGTGGGGCAGACAGTGTGATAAGCAGAGGTTGTGCATTGCGGGGCAGACAGTGTGATAAGCAGAGGTTGTGCATTGCGGGGCAGACAGTGTGAGTTCATGGGCACTCCCAGCTGTCCGAGTATTTCGGGAGAAAATGTGAAGGCGAGGCACAATTGAAGCCAGTTGGTCAGAGCACTTACGGTAAAAATATCAATAAAATAATGCTAAAGAAGCAACATCTCTACGTACTGATAATGGAGGAAGGTCCTGCGTTATGGCAGGATTATTGATTAATCTAATGGCTTTATTTTGAATTTTGTCCAACTGCCTCATTTCAACCGCTCCACATCCACTCCACAGTGTGAACAGTATTACACCGCTGCACATCCACTCCACAGTGGTGAACAGTATTACACCGCTCCACATCCACTCCACAGTGGTGAACAGTATTACACCGCTCCACATCCACTCCACAGTGGTGAACAGTATTACACCGCTCCACATCCACACCACAGTGGTGAACAGTATTACACCGCTCCACATCCACTCCACAGTGGTGAACAGTATTACACCGCT
>NC_136970.1:39663854-39676354 GCF_032717465.1 Coenobita brevimanus | reverse complement strand
CCCGGAGAGGCGCGGGGGGGGGGTATTATTTTCACTCGGTTTGTCTGTCTGTCTGTCTGTTAACACCTTTACGCGAAAACTACTGGTGCGATGTTGCCTAAAATTACAGGGCTGATGGCCTGTGACCTTGTGATCACCTGATTACATTTTGAGCCCAACTGTGCCAAGGTCCTCTTCGAAGTACAGACAGGGTGCACAAAAAAGGTAATATTATTCACAGACACACCTTTCTGTAGTGTACTAATTGAGAAAAGGCAATTATGAAATTATCTCTACTTGTTCTTGGTAATTAAACTGTAGTATAATTAAGGTGGTTTGGCCATGTGGAGAGGATGGAGAGTGAGAGACTGACGAGGAGAGTGTATGTGAGTGAGGTGGAGGGGAGGAGAGCGGGAGGGGAGGAGAGCGGGAGGGGAAGACCAAGGATGAGATGGAGGGGTGGAGTGGAGAGGTACTGTATATGAGAGAGGGAGGGGGGTGAATTGGGAGCAGGGCAGTGAAATGGCGGGGGGGGCAGGACGACAGGGAGGCGATTTGTTTGTGGCCACCCCGTATGGGATTAAGGCGTCTGGCAATAGATAGATAGACTAATTGCATATGAGTGGGAAAGGAAATGAAGACTGCGAGAGAAGGTGACAAAAAGTGCAATTATGAGTAAGTCAGGGAGTCAGTCTGTCTGTCTATTGCCAGACGCCATAATCCCGTAAGGGGTGGCCACAAACAAATCGCCTCCATGTCGCCCTGTCCCCCGCCATTTCACTGCCCTGTTCCCAGCTCACACCCCCCTCTCTCATATACCTCTCCACTCCATCCCTCCATCTCATCCTTGGCCTCCCCCTCCCTCTCCCCCCCCTCCACCTCACTCACATACGCTCTCCTCGTCAGTCTCTCATATACCTCTCCACTCCATCCCTCCATCTCATCCTTGGTCCTCCCCTCCCTCTCCCCACCTCCAAATGTGAGCGCCTTTACGTTTTCAGATAGTGTTATGAGCAAGAAAGGATGTTCAGAGGAAGTGCATGAAAGGGTACAGCAGGGAAGAAAGGTTGCAGGATCACTGAGAGCAATGGTAAAGAATAGGGATGTGAGTATGGATGTGAAAAAGGTCTATGACAGTATTGCGATGCCTACTCTGACGTATGGAAGCGAAACCTGGACCCTGTTGGAAGCACATGAGTCAAGAGTGAGAGATAGATGTGTGTGGAGATTGTATATATTGAACTGCAGCGTTTTGGAGAGGATGGAGAGTGAGAGACTGACGAGGAGAGTGTGAAGGAGCGTTGTGGTGTGGATGTGGATGTGATAGGAAGCGTTAGGAGAAACACACTGAGGTGGTTTGGCCATGTGGAGAGGATGGAGAGTGAGAGATTGACAAGGAGAGTATGTGAGTGAGGTGGAGGGGGGGGAAAGGGAGGGAAAGGCCAAGGATGAAATGGAGGGATGGGGTGGAGAGGTATATGAGAGAGGGGGCTGTGAGTTGGGAGCAGGGCGGTGAAATGGGGGGGACAGGGCGACATGGAGGCGATTTGTTTGTGGCCACCCCTTACGGGATTAAGGAGTCTGGCAATAGATAGATAGATAAATTTGCAGCTTATTTGACTTACGTGAAAGTTGACAACCCCATGTCCAGAAAGTCAAAATTTCACCGTCTCCAACCATCACTGTGTCCTGCCATCATTATGTCCTGCCATCATTATGTCCTGCCATCATTATGTCTTGCCATCATTGTGTCCTGCCATCATTATGTCCTACCATCATTATGTCCTGCCATCATTATGTCCTACCATCATTATGTCCTACCATCATTATGTCCTGCCTTCCATATTTATCATTCTACCATCATTATGTCCTACCATCATTATGTCCTACCATCATTATGTCCTACCATCATTATGTCCTACCACCATTATGTCCTGCCATCATTATGTCCTACCGTCATTATGTCCTACCGTCATTATGTCCTACCATCATTATGTCCTACCATCATTATGTCCTACCATCATTATGTCCTGCCATCATTATGTCCTACCATCGTTATGTCCTACCATCGTTATGTCCTACCATCATTATGTCCTACCATCATTATGTCCTACCATCATTATGTCCTACCATCATTGTCCTACCATCGTTATGTCCTACCATCGTTATGTCCTACCATCATTATGTCCTACCATCATTATGTCCTACCATCATTATGTCCTACCATCATTATGTCCTACCATCATTATGTCCTACCATCATTATGTCCTGCCATCATTATGTCCTACCATCATTATGTCCTACCATCATTATGTCCTGCCTTCCATATTTATCATTCTACCATCATTATGTCCTACCATCATTATGTCCTACCATCATTATGTCCTACCATCATTATGTCCTACCACCATTATGTCCTGCCATCATTATGTCCTACCGTCATTATGTCCTACCGTCATTATGTCCTACCATCATTATGTCCTACCATCATTATGTCCTACCATCATTATGTCCTGCCATCATTATGTCCTACCATCGTTATGTCCTACCATCGTTATGTCCTACCATCATTATGTCCTACCATCATTATGTCCTACCATCATTATGTCCTACCATCATTGTCCTACCATCGTTATGTCCTACCATCGTTATGTCCTACCATCATTATGTCCTACCATCATTATGTCCTACCATCATTATGTCCTACCATCATTATGTCCTACCATCATTATGTCCTACCATCATTATGTCCTACCATCATTATGTCCTGCCATCGTTATGTCCTGCCATCGTTATGTCCTACCATCGTTATGTCCTGCCATCATTATGTCCTGCCATCATTATGTCCTGCCATCATTATGTCCTACCATCATTATGTCCTGCCATCATTATGTCCTGCCATCACTGTGTCCTGCCATCATTGTGTCCTGCCATCATTATGTCCTACCATCATTATGTCCTGCCATCATTATGTCCTACCATCGTTATTTCCTACCATCGTTATGTCCTACCATCGTTGTGTCCTGCCATCATTATGTCCTACCATCGTTATGTCCTACCATCGTTATGTCCTACCATCGTTGTGTCCTGCCATCGTTGTGTCCTGCCATCGTTGTGTCCTACCATCGTTGTGTCCTGCCTAGCATTTTTGTCAGTCCCCCTCAGACATCAGACAGGCAGCCCCAAACCCAAGAAGGCGTCTAACGTGGTATTCTTTCAGGTACGTGTCCCGCATTGATGGTGTTGATGGTGGTGTGCGTCAACGCCTCCTGCAGCACCTGGGGCAGTGTGTCACGGGCCTGGCCGCCATGACGCCTGTGTCCTTCACCGCCATGGCAGGACTACCCCTCCCCGTGGCCCCTCCCCCGCCCCCCGCCCCGCCGGCCCCCCACCTGCCTCCCGGGGATGTCAACAATAATCAGGCTCGGCTGCTGGTGGCGGCACGGCTGGCGGCAGCAGGGGACGCGGCAGGGGCGGCACTGCTGCTGCACGGCGGCCTGTCCCTGCTGGCCCAGACCCACGGCAGCCCCGCCCCGCCCCCTGCCCCTGCCTCGCCCCCACCAGGCATCAAGGTCAACGACGGCGCCTCATCCTCGGGGCAGCGGCAGCACCGACCCTCCGCCTTCACCGCCGTGCGTCGCACAGCCTCCCCCCCCAGGATCCTGCCAGACCAGCCCCGCCAGCCAGACCCCCACCCTGCCCCTGCCCCTGCCCCCGTCCCCGTCCCTGCCCCTGCCCCACCCCAGCAGCTGGTAGCCCCCGCCCCCCGCAGACTGGTGGGGCCCGGTGCCCCCCATCCTGAAACCCTAGTTAGAGCTCAGGTGGCACTACGACCCCTGCCCCTGACCCGCCCCAGGTCCCCCCCACGCCAGCCCCCCGCCCACACCCTGACCACCCCCGCCCACCCCACCACCCCCACCACCTCCCACACCACCACCCACACCCACACCCACACCCACAAACGCCCCCTGGACACCCCCCACCTCACCAGACCCTCCAAAGTGATCAAAGTCGATTCCTCCACCTCCACCTCCCCCCCACCCCCACCCCTCCCACCCCTCCCTCCCTCCATCACCCTCCGCTTCACCCCTCCAGCCACCTCCAAGACTTCCCTCCCTCCTCCAGTAACCTCCTCCACTTCCCTCCCTCCCTCCCTCCACCTCACCCCCCCGGACCCCTCCCGTACCTCCACCTCCCCTCCCCTACCTCCTTCCCACCTCACTCCCCCTTCCTCCCACCTGACCCCCCCCTCCTCACACCTCACCCCCCCTTCCCACCTCACCCCCCCGCCCCCCCTGCACCTCACCCCTCCCTCCTCCCACCTCACCCCCCCCTCCCTCACCTCGCCGCCCTCGCCCTCCACGCGCGAGGCCAAGGACGAGGACAAACTCGAGTCGCCGGGCACCTCGTCCTCGACGCACGAGGACATGTGGAGGCCCTGGTGACCTGACTGGCTAGCGATTTATTCTGAAGGGATATATTTTGAAGGGATTTATGCCGTAACACCTCCTTTTTAGCGATTTACTCTTAACACCTCTTGCTAAGGGATTAATTCCGTAACACCTCTTGCTAAGGCATTTATTCCGTAAAACCTCTTGCTAAGGCAGTGGTTCTTAACCTTTTTGCTACCACGCCCCCTCTAGTAGCTGGTCCTTCCCTCCACGCCCCCCTCGCATCTTCAACCAAACTGATAAAAGTCCCTCCCAGATGTTAAGGAAAAACTGGAAAAAAAAAGGGTGTTTTTAGTCCTGTTATGGAGCATGAGGTGCCAAGAGAAGGCTGTTTAAGGCTGACTGCATTGAGCGCTTCGATGATGTCCAGAAGGTAAGCTGGAGACAGGAAGAACCCTTCAGACTGGACCTTGTCGTGGAGATCTGTCTTCTGCTGGGACTCTAGACATATTGCTGCTGCTTCCCGTGGTTCACAACGCCGTCCCAGCCTGGTGTGTGTGGCCTTCAGAACCATCTCGATATTGGCCACGATCATGTCAAGAGAATTACGAATATAACTGGAGACATTCCTACTTTTTTCCCCCGGGCTCCCCCCCCTCCCCCCCAGGATAAGAACCTCTGTACTAAGGGATTGACTCAACACCTCTTGCTAAGGGATTTACTCCTGACACCTCTTGCTTAGGGATTTACTCCTGACACCTCTTGCTTAGGGATTTATTTTCCTAACTCCTCTTGCTTAGGGATTTATTTTCCTAACTCCTCTTGCTAAGGGATTTATTCTTAGTAACACATCTTGCTTAAAAATACGAAAAAAAAATTTATTTTCATCTTACCACGGTGTTTTGATAATATTTGTAATACTTAGATGGTACTTAATTATTACCATTTATCCTGTATATATTATTATTATTATTATTATTATTATTATTATTATCACTATTATTATTATCATTATTGTTATATTCGTGATTATCATCATCATCATCATCATCATCATTATTATTATTATCGTCATCATCATCATCATTATTATTATCATCATCATCATTATCATTATCATCGTCATCATCATCATTATTATCATCGTCATCATCATCATCATCATCATCATCATCATCATCATCATCATCATCATCATCATCATCATCATCATCATCATCATCATCATCATCATCATCATCATCATCATCATCATCATCATCATCATGTGTTATAGTTTAGCATGATCTCTATTCTTTGAGAGAGAGAGAGAGAGAGAGAGAGAGAGAGAGAGAGAGAGAGAGAGAGAGAGATCAATAAAGAAAATCTATAAAAAGGTATATAATAGAAATCATATTTGAATTTAAAAACAAAAATAATGTATGATTAAATTTGTGTATGTAGTGTATGGGTTGTACACACACACACACACACACACACACACACACACACACACACACACACACACACACACACACACACACACACATAGGACACATACACAAGACTAAAACACACACACACACACACACACACACGCACACACACACACACACACACACACACACACACACACACACACACACACACACACACGAGGATTAACTGACAATAAATTAACTTGGACTGCTTCTGGTGTTCTATTTTGCCTTAATCGCTCAGGAGAAGGTGTTAGGGAGCTTCCTTAATTGGCGAGACTAGTGGTACATCGCGCTACAGATAAACGTGGTACAGAGGAGAGTGCGCTGAGGTGGTTTAGCCATGTGGAGAGGATGGAGAGTGAGAGACTAACGAGAAGTGTATGTGAGTGAGGTGGAGGGGGGGAGAGGGAAGGGGAGGCCAAGGATGAGATGGAGGGATGGCGTGGAGAGGTATATATATGAGAGAGGGGGTGTGAGCTGGGAGCAGGGCAGTGAAATGGCGGGGGACAGGGCGACATGGAGGCGATTTGTTTGTGGCCACCCCTTACGGCATTAAGGCGTCCGGCAATAGACAGATACAGGGGGTTCGTAAATCCTCTTCCTAAGCGATTTATTTTGCTTATTACACCTTTCTTTTGTAGGCCGTGTTATTTTTATCCTCTCAGCATCGATATATTTCCCATCCGTAATAAACAAGACGATAATGAGCTGTGATGCACGGACTAAATCGCTTGTGAACAGGCATTACGATCCGGATAGCAGTCGTGTTTATCCCAGCCAGTTGCTATTAATTCTAGAGCAAGAAATTGAAGTAGCTTATTATCTCCCACAAGTAGGTATGTTTCTATCTCTGTGTTTGTTTGTTAGTTTGTCTGTTACCAGGATTACTCAAAAACTACAAGAGGGATTTGGACCTAATTTGGTGAGTGGATAGCCCATGTCCCAGGGAACAATCGTTTAACTTTTGGCACCAACCAATCTATTGCCAGACGCCTTAATCCCGTAAGGGGCGACCACAAAAAATCGCCTCCATGTCATCCCGTCCCCCGCCACTTCACTGCCCTGCTCCCAGCTCACACCCATCTCCCTCATACATTTCCACTCCATCCCTCCAGCTCATCCTTGGCCTCCCTCTCGCTCTCCCCCCTCCACCTCACTCACATACACTCTCCTCGTCAGTCTCTCACTCTCCATCCCCCCAACTTACTCCCCCTTCTCTGATATACCTCTCCACTCCATCCCTCCATCTCATCCTTGGCCTCCGCCTCCCTCTCCCCCCCTCCACCTCACTCACGTTCTCCTTGTCAGTCTCCCACTCTCCATCCCCCGAACTTACTAACCCCTCTCTCATATACCTCTCCATCCCTCCATCTCATCCTTGGCCTCCCCCTCCCTCTCCCCCCCTCCACCTCACTCACATACTCTCCTCGTCAGTCTCTCACTCTTTGCTATGTTTTTTTGTTAGTCTCCCTCTGAGCTCTGAACGGGGTACCGGTAACTCAAGCCAAAGAAAATGGTTCAGGGGTAACTTAAGCTAAAGAAAATGGTTCAGGGGTAACTTAGGGCAAAGAAAATGGTTCAGGGGTAACCATGATAAAATATTGTGTGCCCTGGAGGGTCCCAGAAAAATGTACATACACTTCAACGGGTATAAATCTTCAGTTTTTTTCTTTTCCAGCTGATAATCGTCCTTCAATACGGCCAAACCCAGAGTAACACTCGACCACCGTAAGTCTGTACTGAAGTAGAACCGGAAAATGGAATATGTAAAAGGAAACCAAGAGGCAGTGTTAAGTACTGTCTTTGTTCGCTAGATTTAACGCCACCTGACTTCTTGTGGGGTACCTTAAAATAAATAATTGATACAAAACTCAATATCTATCTATTGCCAGACGCCATAATCCCGTAAGGGGTGGCCATTTGACTTTGAGTTATTTGTTTTACGGGGAGGGGCACTAACCCTCCACCAACCCACTTGCTGACACGTAGGCAGCACGTATGGTTTGGTTATATGGTTACCACCCAGCGTTGTAAATGGTTTCTTGGCTTACAGGAAACCATTTGGCTTGTCACTCAATGTAAAGCCACCTGTAAAGGAAAGAAAAGCATTAAGAAGTGACAGGAAAGATGGGAGAAATAGGAAGAGAGGAGGGCAGACACAGAAAAAGAATGATAAAGGTGAAGGAAGAAGTAGGCAGCACTACATGAAGTGAGTGGATGATGGTGAGAAATAGGAAGAGAGGACGACAGGCACAGAAAAATAATAATAAAGGCTAAGGAAAAAGTAGGCAGCACTACATCAAGTGCGTGGATGATGGTCGCCACCACCTACCACTGGAAGACGTACAGATTACAATTGAAGTGTCGTGAAATTACAAAGGAAACTTTGAACATCTTGCATAACGTTATCGGAAGATGGCATTTGTAACTCCATATCATTATTATAACACTCATTCTTCACGTGGAGAGACAGACTGACAAATGAGGAAGTGAAGGAGCGTTGTGGTGTGGATGTGGATGTGATAGGAAGCGTTAGGAGAAACACACTGAGGTGGTTTGGCCATGTGGAGAGGATGGAGAGTGAGAGACTGACGAGGAGAGTGTGAAGGAGCGTTGTGGTGTGGATGTGGATGTGATAGGAAGCGTTAGGAGAAACACACTGAGGTGGTTTGGCCATGTGGAGAGGATGGAGAGTGAGAGACTGACGAGGAGAGTGTGAAGGAGCGTTGTGGTGTGGATGTGGATGTGATAGGAAGCGTTAGGAGAAACACACTGAGGTGGTTTGGCCATGTGGAGAGGATGGAGAGTGAGAGACTGACGAGGAGAGTGTGAAGGAGCGTTGTGGTGTGGATGTGGATGTGATAGGAAGCGTTAGGAGAAACACACTGAGGTGGTTTGGCCATGTGGAGAGGATGGAGAGTGAGAGACTGACGAGGAGAGTGTGAAGGAGCGTTGTGGTGTGGATGTGGATGTGATAGGAAGCGTTAGGAGAAACACACTGAGGTGGTTTGGCCATGTGGAGAGGATGGAGAGTGAGAGACTGACGAGGAGAGTGTGAAGGAGCGTTGTGGTGTGGATGTGGATGTGATAGGAAGCGTTAGGAGAAACACACTGAGGTGGTTTGGCCATGTGGAGAGGATGGAGAGTGAGAGACTGACGAGGAGAGTGTGAAGGAGCGTTGTGGTGTGGATGTGGATGTGATAGGAAGCGTTAGAAGAAACACACTGAGGTGGTTTGGCCATGTGGAGAGGATGGAGAGTGAGAGACTGACGAGGAGAGTGTGAAGGAGCGTTGTGGTGTGGATGTGGATGTGATAGGAAGCGTTAGGAGAAACACACTGAGGTGGTTTGGCCATGTGGAGAGGATGGAGTGAGAGACTGACGAGGAGAGTGTGAAGGAGCGTTGTGGTGTGGATGTGGATGTGATAGGAAGCGTTAGGAGAAACACACTGAGGTGGTTTGGCCATTGGAGAGGATGGAGAGTGAGAGACTGACGAGGAGAGTGTGAAGGAGCGTTGTGGTGTGGATGTGGATGTGATAGGAAGCGTTAGGAGAAACACACTGAGGTGGTTTGGCCATGTGGAGAGGATGGAGAGTGAGAGACTGACGAGAAGAGTGTGAAGGAGCGTTGTGGTGTGGATGTGGATGTGATAGGAAGCGTTAGGAGAAACACACTGAGGTGATTTGGCCATGTGGAGAGGATGGAGAGTGAGAGACTGACGAGGAGAGTGTATGTGAGTAAGGTGGAGAGGGGAAGAGGGAGGAGGAGGCCGAGGATGAGATGAAGGGATGGAATGGAGAGGTATATGAGAGACGGGTGTGTGAGCTGGGAGCAGGGCAGTGAAATGGCGGGGAAACAGGGCGACGTGGAGGCGATTTGTTTGTGGCCACCCCGTATGGGATTAAGGCGTCTGGCAATAGATGGATAGACAGATATACATTCTTCTGGGACGGTACTCAACACTGCCTCTTCCTTTCTTTTTTTTTTATTATCATTATTTTCCGTTTTGCAATATCACTTCGGTACAGACTCACGTTGGTCGACTCTGGGATTGGCCATATTCAAGAGCAATTATCACCCAGAAAAGAAAGAAAAAAGAAGATGGTGATTTATAAGCTGTTGTGTATACATTTTTTGGGACACCCTGTATATTTACGTTTTCTCTCTCTCTCTCTCTCTCTCCCTCCCTCCCTCCCTCCCTCTCTCTCTCTCTCTCTCCCTCCCTCCCTCCCTCTCTCTCTCTCTCTCTCTCTCTCTCTCTCTCTCTCTCTCTATTATTAAAGTCACCCTCAGCCATTTAACTGAATTCATTAAAAGACTAATCAATACTACTACTACTGCTAGTACTACTGCTACTACTACTACTACTGCTGCTGCTCTCTCTCTCTCTCTCTCTCTCTCTCTCTCTCTCTCTCTCTCTCATAAATACTCTGGCCATAGGTAAGATTCCGGTATAAGAAAGATATATAAATATTGTTAAATCTCTCTTGTCGTAGGTGAGGACGCTCACCATCCACTCACTCGATGTAGTGCTGCTCTCGGGTGTCAGCCCTTTCCTCTCCTCCATCCTCTTCTGTCTTTCTTTCCTTCATTCTTTCCTGGTCCTTCTGCCTGTGGGTGACTCTACACTGAGTGACAAGCCAAATGGTTTCCTGTACACCAGGAAACCATTTACTACGCTGGGTGGTAACCATATAACCAAATTTTGGCGCCTGGTGGTTTAGTGGGTAATTACGGCACTCCAATCGGATTGAGCCGGTGAAGGTTTATATCCAAGGGATGGTTGGGGTTTATTGCTCACGTAATGCCACTCAGGGATGAGTGAGGCTGGTCACTCTCATCTTACATGTCAGGACCAACTTGCCTAGCCCCGGGCTCCTACGCTCCTCGTGGGGCAACACAGGATTGGATGATGATGATGATAAATCTCTCTCTCTCTCTCTCTCTCTCTCTCTCTCTTTCTATCTATCTAACATGCCCTAAAATTGCCATCTCTCCATCTTGAATGCTGGATAGTACCACAAGACTAACTCCAGAATAGGGTGCTAGTCACGAAGAAGTGCGATGTGAAGCTACGTGAATTAAGCTGCAAAAGGACGAAAATCTGGGCCAAGTTAAGGTGAAAGGAGTATAGAAAGTTTAAATAAGATGGCAATATATTTTTTTTAACACTAAAAGCAAGTAGACTAACAGTGGGGTTCTAGAAAGAGTTATATCTATCTATCTCTATCTATTTGTCTGTCTATCTATCTGTCTATATGTCTGTCTGTCTATATCTATCTATCTGTCTGCCTATTTATCTCTCTATCTCTATCTATCTGTCTGTCTGTCCGTCTGTCTGTCTACCGATCTATCTATCTGCCTATCTATCTATCTATCTCTCTGTCTATCCATCTATCTGTCTATCTATCTATATGTCTGTCTGTCTATTTATCTGCCTATCTATCTATCTATATATCAATCTATCTATCTATCTGTCTGTCTGTCGATCTATCTACCTATATTTATTCATCTATATATTTATCTATCTATCTATCTGTCTATCTTGCCGAACGCCATAATCCAGTATGGAGAGGCCACAAACAAATCGCCTCCACGTCGCCCTGTCCTCTGCCTTTTGGGTGCCCTCCCCTCCACTCACCCTCACCTCTCTCATACATCATTCCATCCCTCTATCTCATCCTTGGTCTTCTCCTCCCCCTCCATCTCACTCACATACGCTCTTCTAGTTAGTCTCTCATTCTTCATTCTCTCCACTCCATCCCTCCATCTCATCCTTGGTCTCCCCCTCCACCTCACATACACTCTTCTAGTCAGTCTCTCATTCTCCACCCAACTGGCAGAGGACAAAGCGATGTGGAGGCGATTTGTTTGTGGCCACCCCTCACGGGATTAAGGCGTTTGGCAATAGACAGATGTTAGCAAAAGATTAATACTAGAATATGATGCTATACTCTTTTCACTCTAACTTGGCCTAAAATTGCCATCCCTCCATCTTGAATGCTGAGTTGTAACAATAGATTAACACTAGAAAAGGTGCTAGTCACGAAGAAGTGCTATGGGAGGGATGTAGAGCCGTAGTACTGTCTTTTTCTGCCACTGAGGTACGTGAAATAAGCTGCAAAAGGACGAAAATCTGGGCCAAGTAAAGGTGAAAGGAGTATAGAAGTGAAGGAGGAGTATGGAAGAGAGAAATATTGAAGAGGAAGGAGTATATATGTAAAGGTAGGATGGTAGGGTAGGGTAGGGTAGGGTAGGGTAGGGTAGGGTGGGGTAGGGTAGGGTAGGGTAGGGTAGGGTAGGGTAGGGTAGAGTAGGGTGGGGTAGGGTAGGGTAGGGTAGGGTAGGGTAGAGTAGGATAGCATAAGGTAGGGTAGGGTAGGGTAGGGTAGGGTAGGGTAGGGTAGAGTAACATAAGATAGGGTAGGGTACGGTAGGGTAACATAAGATAGGGTAGGGTAGGTTAGGGTACGGTAGGGTTGGGTAGGGTAGGGTAAGGTAGGGTAGGGTAGGGTAGGGTAGGGTAGGGTAGGGTAGGTTTGGGTAGGGTAGGGTAGGGTAGAGTAGGGTGGGGTAGGATAATGTAGGGTAGGGTAGGGTAGGGTAGGGTAGGGAGGGTAGGGTCTGGTAGGGTAGGGTTGGGTAACATAAGTTAGGGTATGGTAAGGCA
>NC_136970.1:39646354-39658854 GCF_032717465.1 Coenobita brevimanus | reverse complement strand
ACCTAACCTATCTATCTATTCATTGCCAAACGCCTTGATCCCGTAAGGGGTGGCCACAAACAAATCGCCTCCATGTCGCCCTGTCACCCGCCATTTCATTGCCCTCCTCCCTGCTCACACCCCTCTCTCTAATATACCTCTCCACTCCATCCCTACATCTCATCCTCGGCCTCCCCCTCCCTCTCCCCCCGTCCACCTCACTCACATACACTCTCCTCGTCAGTCTCTCACTCTCCATCCTCTCCACATGGCCAAACCACCTCAGTGTATTTCTCATAACGCTTCCTATCACATCCACATCCACACCACAACGCTCCTTCACATCCTCATTCGTCAGCCTGTCTCTCCATGTGACTCCACAGGCTCCTCTTAAATAACTCATTTCCACTGCTCTCACTCTTGACTTGTGTTCTTCCAACAACGTCCAAGCTTCACTTCCATACGTTAGAGTTGGTATCACAATACTGTCATGTGGTAACTTCTTCACATCCATGCTCACTTCCCTGTTTCTTATAACTGCTTTCAAGGAACCAGCAACCTTTCTTCCCTGCTGTACCCTTTCAAGCACTTCACCCTCCAAACCTCCATCCTTACTCATCACACTACCCAAGTACTGAAACGTACTCACATTTACCAATTCCTCACCATCCAACCGCGCTGTACATTCACTGACTTCACCTCTCTCAAAGAATATTACTTTACTCTTCCCTACATTCACCTTTAGATTCCGTTTCTTACACACTCTCCCAAACTCATCCACCAAGCCTTGCAGCTCCCCTTCGTCTTCACTCAACAACACAGTATCATCTGCAAACAACAGTACAGGGAGTTTCCAAACACTATCCTCTCTCACCAGGGCCACTCCAACATCCACTACCCTACCTTGTACCTCTTTTATTACCCCATCCATGTACAGACTGAACAACCATGAAGACTTGACACATCCCTGTTTCAACCCAACTTTCAAAGAGAAAAATTCACTCAGTTCACTATCCACACGCACTGCAGCCTTAGCACCATCATACATACTCTTCACAGCATTCAACAACTTCCCATCTACTCCATAAATTCTTAACACTTTCCACAATCCTTGTCTATCCACCCTGTCATATGTTTTCTCCAAATCCATGAAAGCCGCATACAACTTCTTTCCCTTCTCTAGAAACTTTTCCACTAAAGATCTAAGAATGAATATCTGATCTACACAACCTCTTCCCTTCCTAAAGCCTCCCTGTTCTTCTCCAACTAATTTCTCTGTTCTTTCTCTAACTCTGTCTATAAGTATCCTACCATACACTTTTCCTATTATACTAAGAAGACAAATGCCCCTATGATTACCAAACACTTCTTTTTACCTTTTCCTTTGTACAAGGGAATAATTATACCTGACTTCCAATCCTCCGGGACTCTACCTTCCTCCCAGGCCAATCTGCACATCTTCCACATCCATTCTACTACTATCTCTCCCCCATGCTTCAGCATTTCACCACACACTCCATCAATTCCTGGGGCTTTCCCCGATTTAACTTTCTTCTTTGCTTCCACAACTTCTATCCTACTGATTTCTTCCTGTCTTCTCACCTCCCTCCTTCTCCCAGCCATTCCCCAGCCACTTATACTCACATTACTTCCATCCTCTATGTTCAACAATTCCTTAAAGTGTTCTCTCCATCTGCTCACTTTTTCTCCCTTCTCCACTAGTAATAATAATAATAATAATAATAATAATAATAATAATATCACCCTGTCTTACTAACCTAACCTAACCATAAAATAAGTGATTCCAGAGAGAGAGAGAGAGAGAGAGAGAGAGAGAGGGCGTGGTTAGGGTGTAGGTGGGAAGGAAGGAAGGTAGGGAGGGTGGGGCAGGTAGGGAGATTGGGGTGAGGTAGGGAGGATAGGTAGGGAGGGACGGGTGAGGTAGGGTGGGTGGGGAGGTAGGGAGGGTGGAGTGGGTAGGGAGGGGTAGGTAGGGATTGTGGGGTGAGTAGGGATGGGGGGGGAGGTAGGGAGGTAATATATAAAGAGACACACCAGGCGTCTCTCCAACACACCCTCCACACACTCTACCGAACAGACATGAAGCTGATGGTAAGTGTCTCTCTCTCTCTCTCTTTGCTACAATATTAACAAAACACTAACTTAAAAAATTCTCTCTCTTTCTCTCTCTCTCTCTCTCTCTCTCTCTCTCTCTCTCTCTCTCATTGCATCTAATATTATGAAGAAACTAACCAAAACTCTCTCTCTCTCTCTCTCTCTCTCTCTCTCTCTAACAATACTACGGCTCTACATCCTTTCTATAACACTTCTTCGTGACTAGCATCATATTGCAGTGTTAATCTATTGTTACAAATCAGCATTCAAGATGGAGAGATGGCAATTTTAGGCCAAGTTAGAGTGAAAGATTAATAGGAGAGAGAGAGAGAGAGAGAGAGAGAGAGAATTCTGTTTGAAAATTAGTGAATAATTCAGTCAGAAAATGTGTGTGTGTGTGTGTGTGTGTGTGTGTGTGTGTGTGTGTGTGTGTGTGTGAGAGAGAGAGAGAGAGAGAGAGAGAGAGAATTCTGTTTGAACATTAGTGAATAATTCAGTCAGAAAATGTGTGTGTGTGTGTGTGTGTGTGTGTGTGTGTGTGTGTGTGTGAGAGAGAGAGAGAGAGAGAGAGAGAGAGAGAGAATTCCGTTTGAACATTAGTGAATAATTCAGTCAGAAAATGTGTGTGTGTGTGTGTGTGTGTGTGTGTGAGAGAGAGAGAGAGAGAGAGAGAGAGAGAGAGAGAGAGAGAGAGAGAGAGAGAGAGAGAATTCCGTTTGAACATTAGTGAATAATTCAGTCAGAAAATGTGTGTGTGTGTGTGTGTGAGAGAGAGAGAGAGAGAGAGAGAGAGAGAGAGAGAGATAATTCCGTTTGAACATTAGTGAATAATTCAGTCAGAAAATGTGTGTGTGTGTGTGTGTGTGTGTGTGTGTGTGTGTGTGTGTGTGTGTGTGTGTGTGTGTGAGAGAGAGAGAGAGAGAGAGAGAGAGAGAGAATTCCGTTTGAACATTAGTGAATAATTCAGTCAGAAAATGTGTGTGTGTGTGTGTGTGTGTGTGTGTGTGTGTGTGTGTGAGAGAGAGAGAGAGAGAGAGAGAGAGAGAGAGAGAGAGAGAGAGAGAGAGAGAGAGAGAGAGAGAGAGAGAATTCCGTTTGAACATTAGTGAATAATTCAGTCAGAAAATGTGTGTGTGTGTGTGTGTGTGTGTGTGTGTGTGTGTGTGTGTGAGAGAGAGAGAGAGAGAGAGAGAGAGAGAGAGAGAGAGAGAGAGAGAGAGAGAATTCCGTTTGAACATTAGTGAATAATTCAGTCAGAAAATGTGTGTGTGTGTGTGTGTGAGAGAGAGAGAGAGAGAGAGAGAGAGAGAGAGAGAGATAATTCCGTTTGAACATTAGTGAATAATTCAGTCAGAAAATGTGTGTGTGTGTGTGTGTGTGTGTGTGTGTGTGTGTGTGTGTGTGTGTGTGAGAGAGAGAGAGAGAGAGAGAGAGAATTCCGTTTGAACATTAGTGAATAATTCAGTCAGAAAATGTGTGTGTGTGTGTGTGTGTGTGTGTGTGTGTGTGTGTGAGAGAGAGAGAGAGAGAGAGAGAGAGAGAGAGAGAGAGAGAGAGAGAGAGAGAGAGAGAGAGAGAGAGAGAATTCCGTTTGAACATTAGTGAATAATTCAGTCAGAAAATGTGTGTGTGTGTGTGTGTGTGTGTGTGTGTGTGAGAGAGAGAGAGAGAGAGAGAGAGAGAGAGAGAGAGAGAGAGAGAGAGAGAGAGAGAGAATTCCGTTTGAACATTAGTGAATAATTCAGTCAGAAAATGTGTGTGTGTGTGTGTGTGAGAGAGAGAGAGAGAGAGAGAGAGAGAGAGAGATAATTCCGTTTGAACATTAGTGAATAATTCAGTCAGAAAATGTGTGTGTGTGTGTGTGTGTGTGTGTGTGTGTGTGTGTGTGTGTGTGTGTGAGAGAGAGAGAGAGAGAGAGAGAGAGAGAATTCCGTTTGAACATTAGTGAATAATTCAGTCAGAAAATGTGTGTGTGTGTGTGTGTGTGTGTGTGTGTGTGTGTGTGTGTGTGTGTGTGTGTGAGAGAGAGAGAGAGAGAGAGAGAGAGAGAGAGAGAGAGAGTGAATTCCGTTTGAACATTAGTGAATAATTCAGTCAGAAAATGTGTGTGTGTGTGTGTGTGTGTGAGAGAGAGAGAGAGAGAGAGAGAGAGAGAGAGAGAGAGAGAGAGAAAGCCTCAGATATATATATATATATATATATATATATATATATATATATATATATATATATATATATATATATTTTTTGCAAACTTTGACAATCACTAAAAAAATTATATTCTATGAGAATTCGAAAAAAGGCTACTTAACCCCTTCAATCCCATGACTTATTCTTTTTTATCTATCTAGTTATTTATCTATCTGTCTATCTACCTACCTATCTATTAATGTATCTTTCTATCTATCTATCTATATTTATGTTGTATCTCTCTATTAATGTATGTATTTATCTATCTATCAATTTACCGGTATCTATCTATCTAATCTATTTGTCTATTTTAACCATTACTATTTATCATTAATCCACATCAATCCAGGGTAAGTGTAATTAAATCCCCCCTTACTTAGAACAAAAATCCCAGCTTGAAAATAAATCGCTCACTGGCAGGCATAATGTATTACTAAGAGCGTTATGGTGGTGAAGGAATTATATATACATTTTTGGGAAGCACAGCCATTAATATCTATCTATCTATCTATCTATCTATCTATTATCCTAACGAGGCTCAATCCTCTCATCATAACTCTCCTAGTCAGTATCTACACTCAAAAAAAGCCCGAAATGAATAAATGAAAGAAATGCACTCGGGAGCCGAATGCCAATCGTCCGCCTGAATATGTCGTAGGTCAAGTCAAAGATTTCGGCCATATCTTGATTCCCTGAAGGTTTCATGTTGATAGCTGAAGCCGTTCATGAGATACACACACACACACACACACACTCACACACACACACACACACTGGCAAGAACATCATCACACACACACACACACACACACACACACACACACACACACACACACTGGCAAGAACATCATCACACACACACACACACACACACACACACACACTGGCAAGAACATCATCAATCACACACACAAACACAAACACACAAACACACACACACACACACACACATAGGCAAGAACATAATCACTCACACACACACACACACACACACACACACACACACACACACACATAGGCAAGATCATCATCACTCAAACACACACACACACAAACACACACACACACACACACACACAAACAAATCCAATAAAACCACCCACACACACACACACACACACACACAAATGCAAGAACATCACACACACACACACACACACACACACACACACACACCCAAGAACAACACCACACACACACACACACACACACACACACACACACACACACACACACACACACACAAATGCAAGAACATCACACACACACACACACACACACACACACACACACACACACACACAGAGGCAAGAACATCATCACACACACGCTCACTCACACACACACACACACACACACACACACACACACACACACACACACACACACGCAAAAACATCCACACACACACACACACACACACACACACACACACACACACACACAGGCAAGAACATTATCACTCACACACACACACACACACACACACACACACAGGCAAGAACATTATCACACACACACACACACACACACACACACACACACACACACTGGCAAGAACATCACTCACACACACACACACACACACACACACACACACAGGCAAGAACATCATCACTCACACACACACACACACACACACACACACACACACAGGCAAGAATATCATCACTCACACACACACACACACACACACACACACACAGGCAAGAACATTATCACACACACACACACACACACACACACACACACACACACACAGGCAAGAACATTATCACTCTCTCTCTCACACACACACACACACACACTCCGCCTTGCTAGAAGATGGAGGGATGATGACTTGATATTTGCCCTGTAAGTTAAGAAATATGCCAAACATGACACGAAAATAAAAACTGCACACTAAAATACCAGAAACCAAGGAAAAAAACAACTAGATAGATGCGGGAGCTCCAGGGCCTTCATATGGGGCTTAGCTCAAGTGACGAAGTTCACGGGAAGCGTTAGTGAGTGACAGAAGGACAGGGCCGCTCCAAGAGATGTTCCCGTATCTAAAAATTAAGACACACTCACCATCCCAGCTGCGTTGATCTGACTTGCGCGGGCGTGTATCGGGTATGTGTGTGTGTGTGTGTGTGTGTGTGTGTGTGTGTGTGTGTGTGTATCTAGGTATGTATACATCTATGCATGGATTGATGGATGGATGGATATGTGAATGTATGTATGTATGTATGTATGTACAGTATACATGTATATGAAGTATGTGTATGTTTATGTGTGTGCGTGTGTGTGTGTGTGTGTGTGTGTGTGTCTGTGTGTGTGTGTGTGCGTGCGTGCACTGGCATCGTCGTCAACCCCTCACACCTTCCACAGTAACTCACAAGCCTCCATAACTTCACCCTGAGCGCATTTTCCATAGCGAATTATTTCCCTTCTCACTCCTTATTATCTCAGTCACGTATATTTATTTAAACACATCAATTTTTTCTGTGTTCAATCCGTTCTTGCAAAACTAAGTCGGTTCTAGAACGGGGTAAAGAAACATAAACCCTCCACAGTGAAGCTTCAAATTCGTGTTCATGAGACATAGGAGAGAGAGAGAGAGAGAGAGAGAGAGAGAGAGAGAGAGAGAGAGAATGTGTGTATTTGTGACAGTGAGAAGGAAAATGCTACGAAAATGGAAAGACCTATACATTTACAGAGAGAGAGAGAGATTCGAACCCTCCAAATCAGCCCACACTTAAGGCTTCGAACTTGCCTCGCTCACACACAGTCCTCTTCACAAACCACAAAATATCTCGATTTTCAGAACTCCCTCGCTGCACACACCTTCAATTCCGCCCTTAATCCACATAAATAATCCATGCACACACTCGTTCGTGAGCCTGACACCGTTAATCCACCCAAAGTACGTAAATCCAGCGAAATCCGGGTAAAAATCCACACGTAAACACACCCATCCACGGGGCAGGTGAGACTGAGAGGCTGGGCATGTAAACAGCTCGATCCGGCACAAACCCCATTCGTCCCTAAGTCATTTTAAGTTAGAATGGGTTAGATTAGGTTAGATTAAGTTAGGTTAGGTTAATTTGTATCAGATTAAGTTAGGATAAAGTACTGGCTTGAGTTACGTAGGCGAAACGGGTGGGAACGAATTGATCTACGTGGTACCGGATCGAACGAATACCAGATATTATGGCTCAAGGAATGACGTCACGGCCAGAAAAATTGCTCTATAGTGACCGCTAAAACACACACACACACACACACACACACACACACACATATTCGCCCCTTCTCCGGCAAACACAGATGATTCATAAACTTGCGATTTATTAACTGTTTTTAAAAGTCACAATTGCACTGCCCCACGACCAGAAAAGCAGCACAGTTCGGTAACATCAAATCCGGCGCCAATGCACCATCACTCGGGCTCTCGTTTGAAAAGCTGAAATTTTTTGATGTTATATTATTCTCTACCGTCAGCTTCCCTGTGTGAGAAATATTGGATTTTCTGTGTAAAGACGGGGATTATTTTGAGGGTAGCTAGATTTAACCAGGCATTTTTTCGGGATTAAATTCTAGATGTAGGATTACACGGGATATCCCCCGAAATCAGGTATAAGGAGGGATTTATTACCCTCCCTTTCGCCCCCAGGATTTACGCCCGTGATTAAGATGGTTTGGACATGTTGAGAGGAAGGGGGAAGTTGACTGGTTGAGGAGCATTACGATTATAAATGTGAAGGGCAAAACATACACAGAAGGAAACAGAGGAAGACGATAGGTGAGGTGTGGTGTGGAGATGGTGGGGCAGGAAGCAAGGGAAATAATTCAGGATTGTTACCCATGGAGAGGCGTCATGAAGTGAAACACCTGCAAATACTAGCATGGTTAATTGTCTCTCTCTCTCTCTCTCTCTCCCTCCTTCTTCTTCTTCTATTTGAGGGTGTGTTACAGGCTCATAGTAAAGCCATACCTCCCCTCCCTCCTCCCTCAGGTGCTGCTGGCCGTGGTGGGCGCCGCGTGTGCCGCCGCCCTCCCTGACGCCGTCCCGTCCCCGGTGTCGGACACAGCGGAGGTAGCGCAAGCCAAGGCCGAGTTCCACGCAGCTTACGAGGCGGCGGCTGCTGCTGCTGCGGCGGGGCAGGTGCCGGAGGTGGTGGTTCCCGAGGGCGCCCCCAGCCCCGTGCAGGACACAGAGGAGGTCGCGGCGGCCAAGGCAAAGTTCCAGAAGGAGTTTGAAGCCGCCGCCGCCCGAGCCGAAGCCGCCCCCGACACCGACCTGGACGGCGCCGTATCCGCCTACACCGGCTTCCTGTCAACCCTCGATGGCCGCCTGTCACCCTACTACAACAGCTTTGCCCCGGGCCTGCCCTACGCTGCCCTGCCCTACACAGCCCTGCCCTACACTGGTCTGTCTCCCGCCCTACCCTACACTGCCCTGCCCTACACTGGCCTACCCCACGCCGCCCTGCCCTACACTGGCCTACCCCACGCCGTCCTGCCCTACACCGGCCTGCCCAACGCCTACCCTGGCCTGCACACACTGCCAGTCATCAAGGCGGCTGAGTAGGCTGGACCGCTGGACCGATTTCCCTCTTGCTGTGTGTGTGAGGAAATAAACCACTTGAAGCATTGTGTGTTGTTACCTGTGTCCTTTTTACGTATACGACTCTGGCCATAGGTTTCAATAGCCCGTTCCCTTGTAAGTAGACGTAGCCGAGGGGTGGAATTATATAGAGAAGGTTATCTGGTTGTATCGTCGACGGGAGTGGCACCAGGAAAGGGTAATGGTGAGGCGTTGTAGGAGAAGCCAGTGTAGGCCGTCTCTGTTCCGTTATCCTCTTCGTATTTTAAATGTGGTGATGAAATAGGCAGATTGGGGTCGATGGAGTTTATGGTGAGACACTTACAATAAACAGCAAAGTCTCCTATAGTTGACCCTCGTGTTATCTGGCCTAATTTCCAACCCCTCCTCTCTCTCTCTCTTGTTCTCCGTCTAACCTTCCTACCGCAACATCGGACTTATTTCCACCTCCAGTTCCGGCTGTGTGGGTGTACGTGTGCGTGTGTGTGTGTGTGTGTGTGTGTGTCGGTCATGTTTCCGGCACATGATCAGGGGTGTTTGGCGTTCTTGATTAGTCTCTGTAAAGGGGGTGTGTAGTTGCCTCTTCCTGGACAGCTCATACATAACTTCCTGTTGTACATATTTTTAGCTATACAGTATACAGTAGTTACATACCGTAGTTAAAAATTGTGTTATTATGCCTACACCCTGAGCCCCGACAGTCCTTCTACGTGCCATACACCTCCATTTCACCACTTCGCCGCTAAGACCCACCGTCCATACTGAATACATGCTAGGGGTGTCTCATACAGGACTGGTGCCTCTCTCCACACGCTGCTCACTTTAACCTGATCTATCATCAACGCTGGGATGTAACAAGAGACACTAGAATATGATGCTAGTCACGAAGAAGTGTTTAGAATAGGAAGTAGAGATGTAACATAAAATTAACACCATGCAGAATACGCGCTAGTCACGAAGAAGTGGCCTAAGGAAAGGATGTAAAGTCAGTATTGTTATATTCTCTCACTGATTTGTGACATGAAATTAAAAGGAGAGAGAGAGAGAGAGAGAGAGAGAGAGAGAGAGAGAGAGAGAGAGAGAGAGAGAGAGAGAGAGAGAGTCCTCAAGTCTAAAGTCTCTCTCCTTAGCAAGTCTTGGTTGTAATTTGGCCTTGTCTATTGCAGGATGGAGAGTGAGAGACTGACGAGGAGAGTGTGAAGGAGCGTTGTGGTGTGGATGTGGATGTGATAGGAAGCGTTAGGAGAAACACACTGAGGTGGTTTGGCCATGTGGAGAGGATGGAGAGTGAGAGACTGACGAGGAGAGTGTGAAGGAGCGTTGTGGTGTGGATGTGGATGTGATAGGAAGCGTTAGGAGAAACACACTGAGGTGGTTTGGCCATGTGGAGAGGATGGAGAGTGAGAGACTGACGAGGAGAGTGTATGTGAGTGAGGTGGAGGGGGAGAGAGGGAAGGGGAGGCCAAGGATGAGATGGAGGGATGGAGTTGAGAGATATGTGAGAGAGGAGGGTGTGAGCTGGGAGCAGGGCAATGAAATGGCGGGGGACAGGGCGACATGGAGGCGATTTGTTTGTGGCCACCCTTTACGGGATTACGGGGTTTGGCAATAGATAGATAGATAGACAGACAAGGAAAGGAGAGGGTCAAGTCTTACCATGTGCTCTGTTCTTCCTACGAGAGAAAAATGATGTTATGTCTTGTGCAGGAAGGAAAAGGGTGTGTGTGTGTTTTTTATGCAAGAAAGAAGGAACCAAAGGCAGAGAGAGAGAGAGAGAGAGAGAGAGTTTAAGTCAGTCTGTTCTTAATACTGAAAGCAAGCTGTACCTTCCAAGAAAAAAAACAAAAACAATACAAAAGAGAGCCAAATTCAAGATCCGTTCATTTCGAGATGCCTGGACACACCTCGTTTAAAAGACTGGAGATCATAGGAAGTAGGAAGTACAGACAGAGGGAGACAGTTCCGGAGTTGATATTCCCATGTGTCTAGTTCCTCCTGCGTTTAGAAAGATTTGCATACGTCGGCCTTGGTCACCTAATGGCACCTCTCCACTGCTCAATCTCTAGCAGACATTACATTCAGTCCATTATCCATGAGGTCACACTCTATGGCCTCATCCCAGGTCTTTTTCGGTCTGTCTCTTTCAGCCCTTATGCCCTGGTCACCTAATGGGAACTCTCCACTGCTCGATCTCTAGCAGCCTCTATATTCATTCCTTTATTCATGAGGTATCACAGTATGGCCTCATCCCAGGTCTTTTTCGGTCTGTCTCTTGCAACCTTTATGCCTTGGTCACCTAATGGCAACTATCTACTGCTCGATCTCTAGCAGCCTTTTCATTTAGTCCCTTTTCCATGAAGTCACACCCTATGGCCTCATCCCAGGTCTTTTTTTGGTCTGTCTCTTGCAGTCCTACCCTCAGCGTTCACACCCCTCACCCTCCACACCCAGCTGTCATCCTCCATCCTCTCCACCTACCCAAACCATCTCAGTCTACCTCTTCTCACCATAATACACTCAAGTCCCATCCTTCCTCTCACCTCCAATCTGGTCTATCTATCTATTTATCTATCTACAGCCCGACGGCCTAATCCCACAAAGGGTGGCCGCACACAAAACGCCTCCAAGTAGCTCTGTCACCCACCATTTGACTGCCCTCCCCCCCAACTCACTCCCCCCTCCCTCATATACCTCTCAACTCCATCTCTCCACCTCATCCTCGGTCTCCCCCTCCCTCTCCCTCCCTCCACTTCACCTACATACATCCTCTTTCATTCTCCATTCTCTCCACATGTCCAAACCACCTCAGTGTATTTCTCAAAAAATACTAACACTATATATATTGTTTTTATGCAGTTCCCAGTACTGATCAGTACCGAAGACAATACTTGCACTCAAAATCACAGGACAGAACACATCATCATCATCATCATCCGGACCTCCTTTCCCACCCAAGGGCAGGGGGAGGAGTAGCAATGTTCACACAGCCCAAATTTGCCCAATCCAATGGGCCACGCTTCCAATCACTCATCATTCAAGTCCCCGGAATCCTGGCTCTATCGGATACGCCAAAAACATTCACCACGTTCTGTAGCTTCACATTAACGTATCCATAGAGTCTATCCGGACGCTGCCACGTTAAAAAGGGGTGCCAAATCCCTGATCATGCACTTCTCACAACATTCATCCAGCCAGCCCGATCTCTTGTCATCACATTACTTCATCCATGTTTCAGAATGGTGTGTGCAATAAGAAGGCCAATACTTATTTAGCTGACTGTACAAGATAATGTTCTCTTTCAGCCGCCAACCTACTTTTCAGTGGTGGAATACGGTAATACATCCATACTTTCCTTAATATTTCTCTCCTCAGTACTAAATACTCATGTGGGATTGAACGGGGAGGCTGCCAGAGATCGAGCAGTTTAGCGCCGGCATTAAGTGACCACGGCTAATGAGTATAAGCATGATGGAGCGCTTATATAAGATACGATTCTTCACAGCCAGTAGCACACATCACCATCCACCTCGTACAACAGCTCAGTCATACACGTAGGTATTTATCAGCGGCAGGTTTGTTCTTAAATATGTAATTCAAATATAGTCTCTAGTCTTGTACGGTACTT
>NC_136970.1:39583854-39641354 GCF_032717465.1 Coenobita brevimanus | reverse complement strand
CTGCTGCTGCGGCGGGGCAGGTGCCGGAGGTGGTGGTTCCCGAGGGCGCCCCCAGCCCCGTGCAGGACACAGAGGAGGTCGCGGCGGCCAAGGCAAAGTTCCAGAAGGAGTTTGAAGCCGCCGCCGCCCGAGCCGAAGCCGCCCCCGACACCGACCTGGACGGCGCCGTATCCGCCTACACCGGCTTCCTGTCCACCCTCGATGGCCGCCTGTCACCCTACTACAACAGCTTTGCCCCGGGCCTGCCCTACGCTGCCCTGCCCTACACTGCCCTGCCCTACACAGCCCTGCCCTACACTGGTCTGTCTCCCGCCCTACCCTACACTGCCCTGCCCTACACTGGCCTACCCCACGCCGCCCTGCCCTACACTGGCCCACCCCACGCCGTCCTGCCCTACACCGGCCTGCCCAACGCCTACCCTGGCCTGCACACACTGCCAGTCATCAAGGCGGCTGAGTAGGCTGGACCGCTGGACCGATTTCCCTCTTGCTGTGTGTGTGAGGAAATAAACCACTTGAAGCATTGTGTGTTGTTACCTGTGTCCTTTTTACGTATACGACTCTGGCCATAGGTTTCAATAGCCCGTTCCCTTGTAAGTAGACGTAGCCGAGGGGTGGAATTATATAGAGAAGGTTATCTGGTTGTATCGTCAACGGGAGTGGCACCAGGAAAGGGTAATGGCGAGGCGTTGTAGGAGATGCCAGTGTAGGCCGTCTCTGTTCCGTTATCCTCTTCGTATTTTAAAAGGGGTGATGAAATAGGCAGATTGGGGTCGATGGAGTTTATGGTGAGACACTTACAATAAACAGCAAAGTCTCCTATAGTTGACCCTCGTGTTATCTGGCCTAATTTCCAACCCCTCCTCTCTCTCTTGTTCTCCGTCTAACCTTCCTACCGTAACATCTTATTTCCACCTCCAGCTTCCGGCTAAAGCGTGTGGGTGTACGTGTGCGTGTGTGTGTGTGTGTGTCGGTCATGTTTCCGGCACATGATCAGGGGTGTCTGGCGTTCTTGATTAGTCTAGGTAAAGGGGGTGTGTAGTTGCCTCTTCCTGGACAGCTCATACATAACTTCCTGTTGTATATATTTTTTAGCTATATAGTTACATACCGTAGTTAAAAATTGTGTTATTATGCCTACACCCTGAGCCCCGACAGTCCTTCTACGTGCCATACACCTCCATGTCACCACTTCGCCGCTAAGACCCACCGACCATCCTGAATACACGCTAGGGGTGTCTCATACAGGACTGGTGCCTCTCTCCATACGCTGTTCACTTTAACCTGATCTATCATCAACGCTGAGATGTAACAAGAGACACTAGAATATGATGCTAGTCACGAAGAAGTGTTTAGAATAGGACGTACAGATGTAACAGAATATTAACACCATGCAGAAGACGCGCTAGTCACGAAGAAGTGGCCTAAGGAAAGGATGTAAAGTCAGTATTGTTATATTCTCTCACTGATTTGTGACATGAAATTAAAAGGAGAGAGAGAGAGAGAGAGAGAGAGAGAGAGAGAGAGAGAGAGAGTCCTCAAGTCTAAAGTCTCTCTCCTTCGCAAGTCTTGGTTGTAATTTGGCCTTGTCTATTGCAGGATGAAGAGTGAGAGACTGACGAGGAGAGTGTGAAGGAGCGTTGTGGTGTGGATGTGGATGTGATAGGAAGCGTTAGGAGAAACACACTGAGGTGGTTTGGCCATGTGGAGAGGATGGAGAGTGAGAGACTGACGAGGAGAGTGTGAAGCAGCGTTGTGGTGTGGATGTGGATGTGATAGGAAGCGTTAGGAGAAACACACTGAGGTGGTTTGGCCATGTGGAGAGGATGGAGAGTGAGAGACTGACGAGGAGGGTATATGTGAGTGAGGTGGAGGGGAGAGAGGGATGGGGAGGCCAAGGATGAGATGGAGGGATGGAGTTGAGAGGTATGTGATAGAGGGGGGTGTGAGCTGGGAGCAGGGCAATGAAATGGCGGGGGACAGGACGACATGGAGGCTATTTGTTTGTGGCCACCCCTTACGGGATTACGGGGTTTGGCAATAGATAGATAGATAGACAGACAAGGAAAGGAGAGGGTCAAGTCTTACCATGTGATTTGTTTTTCCTACGAGAGAAAAATAATGTTATGTCTTGTGAAGGAAGGAAAAGGGTGTGTTTTTTTTATGCAAGAAAGAAGGAACCAAAGCCAGAGAGAGAGAGAGAGAGAGAGAGAGAGAGAGAGAGAGTTTAAGTTAGTCTGTTCTTAATACTGAAAGCAAACTGTACCTTCCAAGAAAAAAAACAAAAACAATACAAAAGAGAGCCAAATTCAAGATCCGTTCCTTTCGAGATGCCTGGACACACCTCGTTTAAAAGACTGGAGATCATAGAACATAAGAAGAGAGGATAACTGCAGTAGGCCGGTTGGTCCATGCTAGGCAGCTCCTAGAAGAGTAACTGAACTACTAGAATGAGATAAGGACAGCAAAGAAGAAGGCTCTCCCCCGCCCTCCAAACCCTCCAGCCGAAGCCGGCAGGAAAAAGTCAGAAAGAACACCACGCCGTATAGAAAAACTGGCGTGGACATTTTACAGGAAAGTGTGAAAGGAGAATAGAGACTATCATAGTGTAAGCTGAAAAGAAAATTTTTTTGAATTAGTATTGGTTATAAGATTTTCTTTATTCTATATCCACCCCTTATTTGTCATATGCTTATCTAGCCTATGCTTGAAACTCTCAATGGAAGAGGCAGCAACTACTTTACTAGGTAGCTTATTCCATTCGTCTACTACTCTATTACCAAACCAATTTCTACCGATTTCCTTACTGAAACGGAATTTTTCTAGTTTGAAACCATTATTTCTAGTTCTATCCTGTATGCTCACTTTAAGTACCTTGCTAATATCTCCCTTATTTATACCATTCATCCACTTAAACACCTCAATTAAGTCTCCCCTTACTCTACGCCTCTCTAGCGAATGCAGACTTAGTCTTTTCAGTCTGTCTTCATATGACAGGTTCCGGACGTCATGTATCATTTTTGTCATTCTTCTCTGTACATTTTCTAACGAATTAATATCCATTCTATAGTAAGGACACCAGAATTGTACTGCGTAGTCTAAATGTGGCCTTACTAATGCTAGATAAAGTTTTAGTATTACTTTAGATGATCTATTGCTCACGCTTCTCGAAATAAATCCTAGGACCCTATTTGCTTTATTTCTCGCATTAATACACTGTTGCCTAGGTTTAAGGTCGTTACTAATCATAACTCCTAGATCTCTCTCGCATTCCGATTTGCTAATTTCTTTGTTATCTAAGCTGTATTTAGTATCTCCAATGGTCTTGCCTACGTTAAGTACTTTACATTTTTCAACGTTAAATTCCATTTGCCAAGTTTTAGACCATTTGGACAATGTATCGAGGTCTTTCTGTAAGTTATGGCAATCGTCAGTCGAGTTAATGATACGCCCTATTTTTGTATCGTCGGCAAATTTGCTGATTCTGCTATTGACTCCTAAGTCTAGATCATTTATATATATGATAAATAATAAGGGACCGAGTACTGAACCCTGTGGTACACCGCTAGTTACTAATCCCCAGTCCGACTTAGTTCCATTTATTAATACTCTCTGCTTTCGTCCTTTCAGCCAGGATTCTATCCATTTTAAGATATCGCCGTCTATACCGTGTGCTCGAACCTTTCTAACTAACCTTTCGTGTGGGACCCTATCAAAAGCTTTACTAAAGTCCAGATAAATAACATCGTAAGCTTTATCGCTATCTACTGCCTCATAGACCTCCGAGTAGAATGGCAACAAATTTGTGAGGCAGGATCGTCCTTGCCTGAATCCGTGCTGACTTTCGTTTATAAGATTAAATTTTTCTAAGTGTTCTCTAATCTTATTTGCCAAAATTGACTCTAACATTTTTCCTACTATTGACGTTAGACTTATCGGACGATAATTCGACGCAGCTGATTTATCACCCTTTTTATAGATGGGCACTACGTTTGCGGTTTTCCACGCCTCTGGAACTTCTCCTGAACTTAAAGAGTCATTAAATAACGTTAAAAGTGGCTGACATAATTCTTCTTTGGTTTCTTTTATAATTTTGGCATATATATCGTCCGGACCTGGCGATTTTTGAGGTTTTAACTTATTAATTTCTTTCAATACGTCCTCCTTACTAATGGTTATTTTACTAAGAATATTTTCCGTATTCTCATGGTAAATATTTGCTGCTTGAGGGACCAGGCTTAGATTTTCCTTGGTGAATACTGATATGAAATAATTATTTAGGATGGAGCACATTTCTTTATCTTCACTGGTAATGTCACCTGATTCTGTTCTGAGTGGTCCTATCCTGTCTTTATTTTTCGTTCGGTACATTTGATAAAAACCCTTGGGGTTTTCTTTTGATTCACTGGCAACCTTAATTTCATAACTTCTCTTTGCTTTTCTTATCTCCCTCTTTACTTCTCTATTTAAAATTGTGTACCGGTTACGTAAGTGTTCCTCTCCACGTTTTATTTTTCTATATATTCCTTTCCTTTGGCCTATGAGAGATTTTAATCTGTTGTTTAACCATCTAGGTTCCGAATTATTAGTTCTAAACGGCTTTGAAGGAATATATCTATTTTGGCCTCCGTGTATTATATTTATTAACTCGTTATACTTCTCACTGGTCGAACGTCTGCTTGGTACTGTAGCTGAGTTAATTTCCGTCACCTGGACTACATTCCTATCTACCACCTCCTCCCTCGCAGACACCTGACGGACGTCCCCAGGTGTTTCCTGCGCCTGACCTATGACCTGGGATTCCACACTGACCTGGCATTCCCTCCAATAGCTAATCTCCCTGTGGAATACCGTTCGAAAATAAGCTCTTAAGCCATCGAAATCTCCTAGACGAAAATTAGGAACGGTGGAGGTATTTTCAGTGGATATCCCCATGTGTCTAGTTCCTCCTGCGTTTAGAAAGATTTGCATACGTCGGCCTTGGTCACCTAATGGCAACTCTCCACTGCTCGATCTCTAGCAGCCTCTATATTGTCTCTTATCCATGAGGTCACACTCCATGGCCTCATCCCAGGTCTTTTTCGGTCTGTCTCTTGCAACCTTTATGCCTTGGTCACCTAATGGTAACTATCTACTGCTCGATCTCTAGCAGCCTTTTCATTTAGTCCCTTTTCCATAAAGTCACACCCTATGGCCTCATCCCAGGTCTTTTTTTGGTCTGTCTCTTGCAGTCCTACCCTCAGCGTTCACACCCCTCACCCTCCACCCCCAGCTGTCATCCTCCATCCTCTCCACCTGGCCGAATCATCTCAGTCTACCTCTTCTCACCATAATACACTCAAGTCCCATCCTTCCTCTCACCTCCAATCTGGTCTATCTATCTATCAACAACCCGACGGCCTAATCCTGCAAAGGGTGGCCGCAGACAAAACGCCTCCAAGTAGCTCTGTCACCCACCATTTGACTGCCCTCCCCCCCAACTAACTCCCCCCTCCCTCATATACCTCTCAACTCCATCACTCCACCTCATCCTCGGTCTCCCCCTCCCTCTCCCTCCCTCCACTTCACCTACATACACCCTCTTGCATTCTCCATTCTCTCCACATGTCCAAACCACCTCAGTGTATTTCTCAAAAAAATACTAACACTCTATGTATTGTTTTTATGCAATTCCCAGTACTGATCAATACCAAAGACAATACGGTACTTGCACTCATAATCACAGGACAGAACACATCATCATCATCATCATCATCATCATCATCATCATCATCATCATCATCCGGACCTCCTTTCCCACCCTAGGTCAGGGTGAGGAGTAAGAACATAAGAACATAAGAAGAGAGGATAATTGCAGTAGGCAGGTTGGCCCATGCTAGGCAGCTCCTAGAAGAGTAACTGAACTACTAGAATGAGATAAGGATAGCAAAGAAGAAGGCTGTCCTCCCAACTCCCTCCCCCAGCAATGTCCACACAGCCCAAATTTGCACAATCCAATGGGCCACCCTTCCAATCACTCATCATTCAAGTTCCCGGAATCCTGGCTCTATCGGATACGCCAAAAACATTCACCACGTTCTGTAGCTTCACATTTACGTATCCATAGAGTCAATGCAGACGCTGCCACTTTAAAAAGGGGTGCCAAATCCCTGATCATGCACTTCTCACAACATTCATCCAGCCAGCCCGATCTCTTGTCATCACATTACTTCAGCCATGTTTCAGAATGGTGTGTGCAATAAGAAGGCCAATACTTATTTAGCTGACTGTACAAGATAATGTTCTCTTTCAGCCGCCAACCTGCTTTTCAGTGGTGGAATACGGTAACACATCCATACTTTCCTTAATATTTCTCTCCTCAGTACTAAATACTCATGTGGGATTGAACGGGGAGGCTGCCAGAGATCGAGCAGTTTAGCGCCGGCATTAAGTGACCACGGCTAATGAGTATAAGCATGATGGAGCGCTTATATAGGATACGATTCTTCACAGCCAGTAGCACACATCACCATCCACCTCGTACAACAGCTGTCATACACGTAGGTATTTATCAGAGGCAGGTTTGTTCTTAAATATGTAATTCAAATATAGTCTCTAGTCTTGTACGGTACTTTCATCTTTTGTATCTATTGCCAGATGCCTTAATCCCGTAAGGAGTGGCCACAAACAAATCGCCTCCATGTCGCCTTGTCCCCCGCCATTTCATTGCCTTGCTCCCAGCTCACCCCCCCCCCCTCTCATATACCTCTCCACTCCATCCCTCAAACTCATCCTTGACCTCCCCCTCCCTATCCCCCCCTCCACCTCATCCTTGGCCTCCCCCTTCCTGTCCCCCCCTCTACCTCACTCACATACACTCTCCTCGTTAGTCTCTCACTCTCCATCCCCCCAACTTACACCCCCCTCTCCACTACATCCCTCCATCTCATCCTTGGTCTCCCCCTTCCTCTCCCCTCTCCACCTCACTCACATACACTCTCCATGTCAGTCTCTCACTCTCCATCCCCCCAACTTACACCCCCTCTCTCATATACTTCTCCACTACATCCCTCCATCTCATCCTTGGCCTCCCCCTTCCTCCACCTCACTCACATATACTCTCCTCATCAGTCTCTCACTCTCCATCCCCACAACTTACACCCCCCTCTCCACTACATCCCTCCATCTCATCCTTGGCCTCCCCCTCCCTCTCCCCTCTTCCACCTCACTCACACTCTCCACATGTCTCTCTCTCTGCTCTCTTACACTGAAGGTAAATATACAGTACTATACACACAGTTTGCATCTTTATTGGCTATTATTTCTCCCATACAAATGTCACGCAAACCATCCTGGGCTGACAAACGATACTTAATTAGCTGAGAGAGAGAGAGCACATCAGTCCCTTGTTATTTTGAAGTGATATGGGGGGGACAGAGTGACGTGGAGGCGATTTGTTTGTGGCCACCCCGAATGGGATTGAGGCGTCTGCCAATAGACAGATAGATAAGATATGGGTAACACCTCTGGGATATTCTTGTATCAGTCCCAGAATAACAAATAATATTAACTCTTCCAATCAAGTGGTTCATTTTATTCATCTATTGCCAGACGCCTTAATCCCGTACAGGGTGGCCACAAACAAATCGCCTCCATGTCACCCTGTCCCGTCATTTTATTAACTCTTTCAATCCACTGATTTATTTTCTGTGTTGCCATTATATCAAATGATATTAACTCTTCTAATCAAGTGGTTCATTTTATTCTATCTATCTATTGCCAGACGCCTTAATTATGTGCTGGGTGGCCACAAACAAATTGCCTCCATGTCGCCCTGTCCCCTGTCATTTTATTAACTCTGTAATTCCTGTGGTTTATATCTGTTGCCACTATACCAAATAATATTAACTCTTCTGATCCACTGGTTTGTTTTATTCTATCTGTCTATCTATCTATTGCCTTAATCCCATAAGGGGTGGCCACAAACAAATCACCTCCATGTCATCCTGTCCCCTGTCATATTATTAACTCTTCTGATCCAGTGGTTTATTTTATATCTGTTGTCACTAGATGATCCTGTTAAAATTTTGGAACATCTTTTATTTAGCAGGAATTATTCCCCTGAGATAGACCTAGATAGATCATATAGCCCTGAGGGAGTTATAGGAGAGCGCTACCCCTCCTGGCGGCGCAAACTCTTGACCTTGCGATCTCAAGTCACACGCTTTACCACTAAGCCACCTCACTCCCCTCATTTAGCAGGGACTGAAGGCTATACATAACCTCTTATGCCTCTTTCCAAAGCTCTAATATTCTACATATAGTACAAACAAAACCAGAGTGTAAGGGTTCTGTGCCACACCATGAAATAAACTGGTTATAAGGAGGTGTTCAAAAACCTTCATCATTTTACTACTAGGGTTGAGTCACTGCTGGACCCTCCCAAGGCTGGACTATGAATGGCTTTGTCTGTGATTCATTTAACCGGGAGAGGGTCACTTGTTTGAATGCATCCCAGCCAGTCCCATATTACACCACTGATGCAGCCTTCACTGTGGTACTGTAAATACAATCTCATATGAACACTGTGTAATAAAAAAAATAAATATACAAAAATAAATTGTAGACCTCTAGCATTCCACAGCAACCCGTGCATCTTTCTCTCTCTCTCTCTTGCTCAGTGTGGTTTTAGAACAGAACAGGGAGACATGAACTGCTCCTTGCTCTCCACTCTCTCCTCAATCCTGCCTAATTCATGACACACAGCTACAAGTATATGTTTAGGCAGCTTTGAATTGCTTCATAAATATAATGAACACTTGTTAAATAAAAGTCTGGAACCCATACAAGAGTGATGCTGATAAAAAAGAATAATAATAATGTATTGAGGCTACAAGGGATAAGCATACAATGGCCCTAGACTCAAGCCTTTAATATGGTGACATCCGTTAAATGATTTCTTACTACCTCTAGACAAATTTACTCTTGAGGGAGGCTTCTTGCAATGATGGGGTAATGAATCCTAACCCCACCTTAGGATGAGAAAGGATGTCTGGTTGATGATGATGATTAATGGAGGCCTAATCTGACCCCACCAGTTCAAGAAGTGTTCCCTCAGCTGATTATAACTGCCTGGTATACTCCACACCAGCCAACCTGCCCCTAGAGTTGCACACAGACACCACCAAAGAATTATTGAAGGTCAGTGATATTTCTACCAATAAAAACATAGGTGTAAACCAGGAAACCACTTGCAATGCTGGGTGGTAACCATATAACCAACCCATATGTGTTCCCTGTGTGTCAACAAGTGGGTTGTGGAAGGTTAGTGCCCCTCCCCATAAAACTGCTAACTCAAAGACAAACGGCCACCCCTTACAGGACAGTGGTGTTGGGCTATAGATAGAGATAGATATAGTACCACAGATCACCATTTTACCAATTTGAAGGATTTTTAGTCAATTAAAGGTGGGTATTACGAGTGACTCTGCAGACAAGTTGGCTGGGATGGAGTACCGTGGCACAAACAGACTAAAATGCTAGGCTAGAGCAGAACGATGATGGTGGTAGTAATGGTGGTGATGGTGGTGGAGGTAGGGGTGGGGATGGGGCGCAGGGGATCAGGTCTTCTTTTTGTTGAGGGCTCGGGCCACCTGTTCCCTCTTATTCGCTGCTGCTGCTTCCTTGGCTGTGGCGAGAAAAGTAGACGAGAATTACAACATTAGCCATCATCATTCCCAGGACGTATTCTATCTATCTATCTGTCAGACGCCTTAATCCCGTAAGGGGTGGCCACAAACAAATCGCCTCCATGTCGCCCTGTCCCCCACCATTTCACTGCCCTGCTCCCAGCTCACACCCCCCTCTCTCATATACTTCTCCACTCCATCCCTCCATCTCATCCTTGGCCTTCCCCTCCCTCTCCCGCCCTCCACCTCAGGTAATATATTCTTTTTATTCTGACTTGCCCTAAAATTGTCATCTCTCTACCTTCCATGCTGAGTTATAGGATCAGGTTAACACTGGAATATGATGCCAGTCATGAAGAAGTGCATGGAAAAGATGTACAGCCACTTCACTGTCTTTTCTGTGCCACTGGAATACATGAAATAAGATGAAAAAAGATGAAAATCTGGGTAACATTACAGTAAAGGGTAAATCATGAGAGTGGTGTGTGGTCAAAAGTCCAGCAGCCAGCCCTGTACAGCACTACAGGCAGGAAACTCAACTACATACACTCAAAAGTCTGGGCTGACACTGCTGTACATGTCTCTTCCACACAATCAATGCCCAAGGATAGGCTGCACTTTCTAGCCTTGGATGGCACCTGGTCTAGAAGAAAGACTCTAAATTCAAACCCAAAGCCCTAGGTATAGTAAGGGATGAGAAAAGTAAAGAAATCCATCTATCTATGCATCATCCAATCCCACGTCGCCCCATAAGGAGCGTAGGAGCCCTTGGATAGGCAAGTTTGTCCTGACATTTAAGATGAGAGTGAAAAAATACATTATAATAATACTAATACTAATAACAATGGTAATAAAACCTTGCCCAACCAGCTTGTTGGCGGAACAACAGTGGTTTTGGGGCAGCACAACATCCTGAATCACTGTTACTTAAAAAAAAAAACTTCCATATGCATGTATGACCAAGGCCTTTAAAAATGTAGACATATATCACATCCAGTGCCTTGCCCCCTCATGGGACCCCTTAGATGGGGGACAGCCACAACAAAACTGCATTTAGGGTACTTTGTCTTCATAGATTTCTCATTCCTTCAAATATCCCTCCTCCTCCTCCTCACCATCATATTCTCACTAATACATTGCCAGACTTTTCCAACCATACTCTCAATCTCACTTTCAAGGACTTTCATTGCCAACTATCTATCTATCTTTCAACAAATTTTTCTGCCACCTTTATCTATCTGCAGACTCTGAATATTCATCTCTGACTCAAATTATTTCTTTCAGTCAACATCATAACAGTTTTTCCTACCTATGGATGGAATTAGGAGATATAATATAATTCACAAAAAAATACAATCTATCTATCTATTCATCAGAGAAATTACCAATATGCCGGGAATCGAACCCGGGACTCTCAGGTGAGAGCCAGGCAGCATACCACTACACCACGACCAGGTAAAAGTTAACTCACGTTGTCACAATCTTGTAACCAATGGCCCTCCGCCCCCCACTGTGGGCATGAAGAGGATGAGTTAACCCCCTGGCACTCGGGCAAGTATATGCTTACTTTACCGAGTGCCAGGGGGTTAACTCATCCTCTTCAGGCCCACAGTGGGGGCGGAGGGCCGTTGGTTACAAGATTGTGACAACGTGAGTTAACTTTTACCTGGTCGTGGTGTAGTGGTATGCTGCCTGGCTCTCACCTGAGAGTCCCGGGTTCGATTCCCGGCATATTGGTAATTTCTCTGATGATTTTTCCTGTGTAAAAAATACAGGTTCTCTCTTCTATCTATCTATTGCCAGACGCCTTAATCCCGTAAGGGGTGGCCATAAACAAATCGCCTCCATGTCACCCTGTCCCTGGCCATTTCACTGCCCTGCTACCAGCTCACACCCTGCTCTCTCATATACCTCTCCACTCCATCCCTCCATCTCATCCTTGGCCTCCCCTTCCCTCTCCCCCCTCCACCTCATTTACATACACTCTCCTTGTCAGTCTTTCATGTAAAATAAAACATAAATAAACAAGCAACAAGAAAGTATAAAACAGGGAGACCTATTAAGAGTATAACCATAAAAACAACGCCAGACATTCCTTCACACACTGTTCACACTTCCTCAACCCCAGCCCCAGTTTACAGTCCTAAATATCTGCATATACTGTATCTCTTCAGGCATTCCATCCATCCATCATCCAATCCTATGTCGCCCCACAAGGAGCACAGGAACCCTGGGCTAAGCAAGTTGGACCAGCCTCACTCATCCCTGAGTGGCATTACGTGAGCAATAAACCCCAACCACTCCTTGGATATAAACCTGCACTGGCTCAATCCGACTGGAGCGCCGTAATTACCCACTAAATCACCAGGCGCCATAATTTGGTTATATGGTTACCACCCAGCGTAGTAAATGGTTTCCTGGTGTACAGGAAACCATTTGGCTTGTCACTCAGTGTAGAGTCACCCACAGGCAGAAGGAAGAGGAAAGAATGAAGGAAAGACACAAGGAGGAGTGTAAAGTCACCCATAGGCAGAAGGACGAGGAAAGACAACCAGAAGAGGAAGGAAGGCAGAGAGAAAAGGGCAGCCACCCAAAGCGGCACTGCACTGAGTGAGTGGATGGTGAGCGCCCCCACCTACCACCAAGTTATTCTTCTATGGATACACTTCACATTATGTGCTGGAGAGAATCAATATAGAATCAAGTTAAAAGGTGTTGTAAACCAATTTTTTTTTTAAAGCAATGAAAAAGGAACCAAAGACTTGAAGACTGCAAAGCTATTCACTGGAGAGAGAGAGAGAGAGAGAGAGAGAGAGAGAGAGTCAAATCAAGACCTATTTGCTTTAAGATGCTTGGACACACTGCATTTTAAAAATTGGAGGTCATAAACAGAGGGAAATACACACTCAAGAAGACAGTTCCAGAGTTGACGCATTGCATACATAAGTGAATGAGAGCATCTTTAGCTCTTGCATTACATAGTTGGACAGAGAAGGGGTGAGTTTGCTTCCTAATGGGTGCTGTGTGTCCACCATAATGGGGAAGGAGTGCAAGCATACAGTTCTGAAAAGATGTCACCATGGAAGTGGCGATAGTAGAGATGCAACAGAGAGAGAGAGAGAGAGAGAGAGAGAGAGAGAGAGAGAGAACATGTGCGTGTGTGTGTGTGTGTCAGTACAAGGGGTTGGTGAGATGACAAGCCTTTGACTCCACCCTGTTTTCAAGAGCAGTATGTGGGAAGCCGCCTCACACAAGCACGTTGTACTCCATACAGAGGCAAATAAGACTTGTACAAAGTCAACAGCTGTACAGGAGTAAAGAAAGCAATGGGGCTGGCTTAGCACACCCAATCTCTTGGAAGCAGATTTTTCAAGAGAGGTAATATCTTTCCATGATCTGTCCCAAGAAAATAAAATCCCAAAGTACAATACTGATAGAAGATGAAGGACTGAGCTGCATATTGCTGAATGTTAAAGGATACTCCTCCAGAAGAATTTAGTGGGTCAAGAGGTGTAGGAAATGAATTCTGGATGCATTAAAGATAACAAAGTTTCTTTCACCTGTCAGAAATATGAGTCAAGCCAGAAGTTAAGTGCCATAGACTCATCCCATGACTGCTGAAATACCAGTCGTGATAGACGCTGCGAAAAGCGGATGGAGAAGTGGAGGGTGGAGTCATCAACATATGACTAGATGGGATTAGATTTGTAGCTCAAATTATTAATGAAAAGAAGGACAAGAGTTGGTGTCAGGACAGAACCCTGAGCAACACCACTTGACAGCTCTTGATGAAGAACAGTGTCCTACAACAACAGCTATAGAATGACCAGAAAGGAAGCTAGAGATCAAGGCACATACAGGAGGATAGAAATTGTAAGGGGATGGTTTTATAATTAAAGATTATGCCACACTCAGTCAAAAGCTTTAGAGATGTCAACTGCTGTGGCAAAGCTTTTGTCAAAGACCCAAAAGGAGGATGACCAGGATTCAGAAAGGAAGGTGAGAAGGTCACCAGCGAAGCATCCTTGGTGGAACCCATACTGGTGATCAAAAAGGTTATGATAGGAGAGGTGCATAAAACTTTCTCCCCTAAGACTGAAAAACTTTAGAAACACAAGATATTAAAGACTCTGTGATAATCAGAGAGCTGGGAACAGACACAGAGGATAAGAAGAGTTTGCTATCTGCCACCTCAGACAGCTGACTATCAGTGAGGAAGGGGTGAGGTTTAGGGGAAGAGAGGGTGTTCAACGGAGTATATTATAAGAAAGGACACAAATATTGGAAAAATAAATGGATAGGGGAGACAATTGTTCTATGCACTTGGCTGTCACTCAGAGATGGGTGGATGATGGGGGCATTAATGGTCCCTCCCCATGGGGTGTTTGGTTGACTTTTTTGATAAATTTTGATACTGGAGGTGTGGTGTATAATGTGCATGTAGTTTAATGTAGACAGTTAGAGGAAAATGTAGAGGAGAACATGCTGGGCTACTCTTCCATGCTACTGAAACACTGAAACAGGTCAGCAATAGGGGATGGTCAGGAGCCACTTCTGAGGGCTGGTGAGACAAGAGTTCCAGCTCTCCCTATCACCAGCTTCCACCCAAGAGTTGTGCCAAGTTCAACTGGTGCTACAACCTGCTCCTTCATACATAATCCATCCAACCCATTCAATCCCCTGTCAATTCCCTGGCCTCATCAATGTCCACATCTCATTTTCTTAAGACTTATGTGCCAGATAAGTGACAGTACTAAGAATCAATCCATCTCTATTCATTTACCGCCAGATGCCTTAATCCCATAATGGGTGGTCACAGGCAAAATACTTTCACATAACTCTGTCCTCTGCCATTTATCTGCCCTCCCTCCAACTCATCCTCCCCTCTCTCTTATACAATATATAGTATCTCTCCACCCCATCCCTCCATCTCATCCTTCACTTCCCCCTCCTCCTCACTCACATAAACTCCTCTAGTCAGTCTCCACCCTCTGCTCATGACCAAACCATCTCAAAGCATTTCCCTTGACATTTTTCATTACACCAACACCACAACACTCCATTACTTCCGTGTTTGTCTTGTCTCACTCTCTCCATGTAGCTCCATCATCCTTTCTTGTCCCATCTACAGCACAGGGAAGAGGTTAGGTGGATATGTCTAGATAGTTCAGTGGCCAGTCACTTTCCCATGGGTGATGTTATGAAAGGAATGAACCCCTCTCTCCTCACCAACCCTCTTCTTCTCTTCCTCTCTGTTTCACCTTCCTTCGTTTCTTCTCCCCTCACTTTTCTTCCCCTCATCGTCATCTCCAACACTTCATTCCCTCCCATTCCTCCTCCTCTCCCTCTTCCCTTACCTTTCTTCTCCACTTTCTCTTCTCTCACCTTCTCTTCAGTTCCCCCCTCCTCCTCCTGCTCTTCTTTGGTTTCCTTCACTTTCCTTCTCCTCCTCTCCCATTCTTTCCTCATCTTTCTTCTCCATTTCCTCTTCCCTCATCTTCTCCTCCTCCTCTTCCTCTTCAGTTACAATCACCTTCCCCCTCCTCTTCCATCTTCCTCACCTTTCTTCTCCTCCTCTTCCATTTTCCTCACCTTCTTCTCTTCCATCTCTACTTGCTCTTCCCTCACCCCCTCCTCCTCCACTTCTTCCCTCACTTTTCTTCTCTTCCATCTCTACTTGCTCTTCCTTCACCTTTCTTCTCTTCCTTCTCTATTGGCTCTTGCCTCACCTTCTCTTTTTCTCAGTTCCTTTACCCTTCTCCTCCTCCTCTTTCCTCACCTTTCTTCTCCTCGTCTTTCTTTTTGGCTGCCTCTTCCCTCTGTTGTCGAATAATAGCCAATCGTGCCAAATCCTGCCGTGCCTCTTCAGTGCGTCCCTCGGCATGAAGCTTTCGATAATGGGCGGTCGCTCGCTGCTTCTCTATCTCCTCCCTGTGGGCAAGGAAAGACTGTTAGGGGAGTGCATGGGGAGGATTGTCAGCTACAGTATTATGGAGAGTGAGAGACTGACAAGGATTGTGTATGTGAGTGAGGTGGAGGGGGGCAGAGGGATAGGGAGGCCAAGGATGAGGTGGAGCGATGGAGTGGAGAGGTATACGAGAGAAGGGGGGGGGGTGCGAGCTGGGAGCAGGGCAGTGAAATGGCGGGGAACAGGGCGACATGGAGGCGATTTGTTTGTGGCAACCCTATGCAGGATTAAGGCATCTGGCAATAGATAGTTAGACAGATATTATTATTATTATTATTACTGTTATTGCTGTATCATCATCCAACTTTTTCTTCTTACCATCATCACCATCAATGGACAGTACAGTGACACATAATGCCACATTTACAATGCAACTCATGACTGACAGCCAGCCTACTATAGCCAGACGCCATAATCCTGTAAGGGATGGCTATTTGTCTTTGAGTTAGTTGTTTTACGGGAAGGGGCACTAACCCTCCCCCAACCCACTTGTTGACACGTAGGGAACACGTATGGGTTGGTTATGTGGTTACCACCCAGCGCTGTAGATGGTTTCTTGGCTTACAGGAAACTATAAGGCTTGTCACTCAATGTAAATCCACCTGAAAAGGAAAGAAGAGTAACAAAAGTGACAGGAAAAATAAAAAAAAAGATAAAGGTGAAGGAAGAAGTAGGCAGTACTACATCAAGTGAATGGATGATGGCCACCACCACAGGGCCCTAGAAAAAGTGGTTATGCAAACTCATGCAACAGAACAAAAAGTCTGGCAGGAAAGGCAACCACATATGACCTCGGTGAGAAAAACAGGTCCACAATAACACAATCATGAACTATCTATCTATCTATTGCCAGACGCCTTAATCCCGTAAGGGGTGGCCACAAACAAATCGCCTCCATGTCGGCCTGTCCCCGCCATTTCACTGCCCTGCCTTTTTTTTTTTTTTTTTTTTTAAATACGGTACTCTAACTTGGCCTAAAATTGCCATCTTCCCTTCTGAGTGCTGAGTTGTGACAATAGATTAACACTACGATATGATGCCAGTTAGGAAGAAATGCCATGGAAAGAATATACAGCCATAGTACTGCCTTTTTCTGCCACTGTGCCATGTGAAATAAGATACAACAGGAAAAAAATTTGGTTGACACTACAAAATAGACTGACACTACAACATGATGCTAGTTATGAAGACGTGCCAAGGAAAGGATATATAGCCATAGCACTGCCTTTTTCTGCCGCTGTGCCATGTAAAATATGATACAAGAGGATGAAAATCTGGGCCAAATTAAGGCAAAATGACTATAGTGAGATGTGAGAGACCCATCCCAGCGGCGATATATGTTCCGCCAAGTATGCCCACATTACGTTGGTCTTCTTGCTTCATAATCTGATTTCTATCTATCTACCTATCGCCAGAAGCCTCAATCCCGTAAGGGATGGCCATAAACAAATCACCTCCATGTTGCCCTGCTCCCAGCTCACACCCCCCTCTCTGATATGCCTCTCCACTCCATCCCTTCATCTCATCCTTGGCCTCCCCTTCCCTCTCTCACTCACATACACCCTCCTTGTCAGTCTCTCACTCTCCATCCTCTCCACATGGCCAAACCACCTCAGTGTGTTTCTCCTAACGTTTCCTATTACATCCACATCCACACCACAACGCTCCTTCACACTCTCCTCGTCAGTCTCTCACTCTCCATCCTCTCCACATGGCCAAACCACCTCAGTGTGTTTCTCCTAACGCTTCCTATCACATCCACATCCACACCACAACGCTCCTTCACACTCTCCTCGTCAGTCTCTCACTCTCCATCCTCTCTACATGGCCAAACCACCTCAGTGTGTTTCTCCTAACGTTTCCTATCACATCCACATCCACACCATAACGCTCCTTCACACTCTCCTCGTCAGTCTCTCACTCTCCATCCTCTCCACATGGCCAAACCACCTCAGTGTGTTTCTCCTAACACTTCCTATCACATCCACATCCACACCACAACGCTCCTTCACACTCTCCTCGTCAGTCTCTCACTCTCCATCCTCTCCACATGGCCAAACCACCTCAGTGTGTTTCTCCTAACACTTCCTATCACATCCACATCCACACCACAACGCTCCTTCACACTCTCCTCGTCAGTCTCTCACTCTCCATCCTCTCCACATGGCCAAACCACCTCAGTATGTTTCTCCTAACGCTTCCTATCACATCCACATCCACACAACGCTCCTTCACACTCTCCTCGTCAGTCTCTCACTCTCCATCCTCTCTACATGGCCAAACCACCTCAGTGTGTTTCTCCTAACACTTCCTATCACATCCACATCCACACCACAACGCTCCTTCACACTCTCCTCGTCAGTCTCTCACTCTCCATCCTCTCCACATGGCCAAACCACCTCAGTGTGTTTCTCCTAACACTTCCTATCACATCCACATCCACACCACAACGCTCCTTCACACTCTCCTCGTCAGTCTCTCACTCTCCATCCTCTCCACATGGCCAAACCACCTCAGTGTGTTTCTCCTAACGCTTCCTATCACATCCACATCCACACCACAACGCTCCTTCACACTCTCCTCGTCAGTCTCTCACTCTCCATCCTCTCCACATGGCCAAACCACCTCAGTGTGTTTCTCCTAACGCTTCCTATCACATCCACATCCACACCACAACGCTCCTTCACAGTCTCCTCGTCAGTCTCTCACTCTCCATCCTCTCCACATGGCCAAACCACCTCAGTGTGTTTCTCCTAACGCTTCCTATCACATCCACATCCACACCACAACGCTCCTTCACACTCTCCTCATCAGTCTCTCACTCTCCATCCTCTCCACATGGCCAAACCACCTCAGTGTGTTTCTCTTAATGTTTCCTATCACATCCACATCCACACCACAACGCTCCTTCACACTCTCCTCGTCAGTCTCTCACTCTCCATCCTCTCCACATGGCCAAACCACCTCAGTGTGTTTCTCCTAACGCTTCCTATAACATCCACATCCACACAACGCTCCTGACTTGGGAAGTAAAAATCAATTGCTGCACCACTGTGGTATTTAGTATGAGCCAGGAAACAAGTGGCTGAGTGACAGGGCTTGTGGGGGAAGGAGGAAGGTGGCTGGGTAGTCTGGGGGAGAGAGACACTGAGGGGAGTAATTATTTCCATTTTATGAAGCTGTGGACTCAGAATGGACATTTTAATATCTAACAATGATCTACCTATCTATTGCCAGATGCTCTAATCCCATAAGGGGTGGCCACGAACAAATCGCCTCTATGTCGCCCTGTCCCCCGCCATTTCACTGCTTAATAGTAATTCTGTAACTGAAGGGAAGTTACAAGGGATGATGTGAACTGAAGGGTATGTTAAAAGGTGAACTCTGACCTTGTCTATCTATCTATCTATATACCTAGGCTGCTTCCCCCAAGGAAAGGGAGGTAGCCGAGACAGGACGACACACTCCCCATTTACTCATCCATTCAAACACATTCATTCGCATCTTAGCCCCAAAGGGGAGAACGGACAGATCCTCACCGCACCACACCGCACAAGGGTCAACTGCGCAACGCAATCAGTGACATCCGCAGCAGGGCCCGACAGCAGAACTGGTTTACCCCTGCCACATCATAACAGACCTTGTAGTGGGGAAAATTAAATACGCAACTCAACTGTATTACAATTACTATTTTTATTACTGTATATCCATCTCATCCATAAGTGCAAGGTGATGACTAGGCCTACTACAACTACTACTGCTTCTACTACTACTACTACTACTTCTACTACTGCTGCTTTTACTACTACTACTACTACAAATACTACTACTACTGCTTCTACTACTACTACTACAAATACTACTACTACTACTACTGCTTCTACTACTACTACAAATACTACTACTACTACTACTTCTACTACTGCTGCTTTTACTATTACTACTACTACAAATACTACTAGTACTACTACTACTGCTTCTACTACTACTACTACTACTTCTACTACTGCTGCTTTTACTATTACTACTACTACAAATACTACTAGTACTACTACTACTGCTTCTACTACTACTACTACTGCTTCTACTACTACTACTACTACTACTGCTTCTCCTACTACTACTACAAATACTACTACTACTACTTCTACTACACCACTTTTACAGCTATTAATACTACTACTACTACTACTACTTCTACTACTACTGGTACTACTACTACTACTTCTACTATGAGAGAGAGAGAGAGAGAGAGAGAGAGAGAGAGAGATACCGTACCTTTCCCGTCGCAAGAGCTGCACCTTTGCTGTGGATGCGTTCATATTAGTCACCTCTGTGGGTTTATTCAGAGAGAAAGAGAGAGAGAGAGAGAGAGAGAGAGAGATACAGTACCTTTCCCGTCGAGAGAGCTGCACCTTGGCCGTGGATGCGTTCATAGTGGTCACCTTCTTGGGTTTATTCACCACTCGATTCGGATTCTCGCACTCAATCAGGCTGCTTACGCCCTTGCTCTTCTGCTCCTTCGCCTCCTCCCCGCTCTCACTCTCGGACTCACTCGAGGACGACCCAGACTCCTTCTTCTTGCCCTCCTCCTCCTCCTCCTCCTCGCTGTCCGTCTCTCCCTGTTCTTTCTGGAGACGACAATGGGTTAAAATGATCATTAGCCATCATCATCACCTAAACTCTACTCCCCCTCAATGACAGGGAAATACAGGGTTCAGACACAAGAAACCTGACAGAGGAAGAACTATAGTTGCAGCGTCCGACTCTGCGGTTGCTATTATCGTGCCCTGGTAACCTACCATTGAAAAGTGCGTCTGATTTTGTGCATAATATGAGATGCATGTGATTCGTGTATAATATGTTTGTGTATAACAATATTCGTGAATAATGTGTTCGTGTATAATAATATTCATGTATAATATATTCGTGCATAATAATATGATTCGTGAATATGTTCGTGTATAATAACATTCGTGCATAATAATATGATTCGTGTATAATATGTTCGTGTATAATAATATTCGTGGATAATATATTTGTGCATCATAATAAGATTCGTTCATATGATATGATATGAAATTGGACGCAATTTTGAATGGTAGGTTGCCAGGGTACGATAATGACAACCTCAGAGTCGTGCACCGCGACTATAATCAACACCACACCCAATTCATCATCATCATCATCCTGACCTCTTTTTCCACTCAAAGATGGGGAGATGAAGACTGCAGATGAATCCTTGTAGAGGGAGAACTGAACATAAAGCCTAATTCAATGGCAACACTCTCACTCACTCATCATTCAAGCCTTCACAATCCTGACTTCAACTTACTATAGTCGCGGTGCACGATTCTGAGGCTGTCATTATTGCACCCTGGCAACCTACCATTCAAAAGTGCGCCTGATTTCGTATCATATTATACACGAATCATATTATTATGCACGAATATATTACATGTGTACACGAATTTTATTACACACAAATCACTTGCGTCTCATATTATACACGAAACGGGACGCACTTTTGAATGGTAGCTTGCCAGGGTACAATAATGACAACCTCAGTGTCGTACGCCGCGACTATAGAAACCTAAACACAGGAAGGTCCCATTATACAAGCATGCATTATATGAGAAACCAATGATATGAGACTGGGCAATTTAGATCCAAATTTGGTGATGCCAGCAGAGTCACTTACCCTAACCCTATTTCCTCCCCTGGGTTATGTACTCTGTTACAGGAGTTTTTGCAATTCTTTCTTTCACTGTTTTCGGGACCATTATTTTTTCACTTGGTTATAGGAATTTTCGCGACCTTTTATTTTCGCTCCATTATATGAGTTTTCGTGATCCTTTTTTTTCATTATCATCATCATCATCATCCGGACCTCCTTTCCCACCCTAGGGCAGGGTGAGATGTAGCAATGTCCAGACAGCCCAATTTTGCCCAATCCAATAGGCCATGCTTCCATTCACTCGTCATTCAAGTCCCCGGAATCCTGGCTCTATCTAATACACCAAAAAACTTTCACCACGTTCTGTAGTTTCACGTAAACGTATCCGAGAGAGAGAGAGAGAGAGAGAGAGAGAGAGAGAGAGAGAGAAAGGAGTAAATATCAAAGCCCATTATTTCAGCTCCTCCCCCTCTCAATTCAATTTGTAAGTGACTGCGATTTTTTACTTTCCCTCATCTTTCTCACTGCTGTCTCTCCTTGTCGATCTCTATCAACTGCCAGACACCTTAAAACAGCTTCCATGTCACCCTGTTCTCTGCCTTATAACTGCCCTCCCTCCAACTCACACCCCCTCATACATCTCTCCATTCCATCCCTCCATCTCATCCTTGGTCTCCCCCTCCTTCTCACACACATACACTCTTCTAGTCAGTCTCTATTCTCCATTTCATCCCTCCATCTCATCCATGATCTCCCCCTCCTCCTTCTCTCTCTCTCTCTTTCACACACACACACACACACACACACACACACACACACACACACACACACACACACACCGCTCGCTGGTGCAGTGGTAACGTTCTCGCTTGCCAACTGGTGGACGGGAGTTCGCGCCTCGCTCAGGTTGCGAAAAGTTTCACTGACGAAGTGGGTGGTTACTGTCCCCCTTGAGCAAGGGGACGGGTGTGTGCATGTGTGAAGGTCACAGCCTTGCCCTTAGATCGGACTATATGAGCTCTCAGCTCCCTTCCGGGAGGGTAAAAGCTGACGATCACGACCATCAAGTGATCCTGACCGACCTGGTGAATTACACACACACACACACACACACACACACACACACACTCCTAGTCAATATCCCACATGGCAAAACTATCCCAAAAGTACTTCTCTTAACCCTTTCATTCCACATCAATGCACATTCACATCAACAGCATTAAACTCCTTGCCTGCTTGTTCTTTCTGAAAATGGGACCTGAATTTAATAATGAAGTAATAAAAAAACATGATGTATCGTAGGTGGCATAACCGGTAGTTGGTGTGCTTTCATCTGCTGAAACTGGGTCATTTTCTATCAATCTATCTATTGCCAGATGCCTTAATCCCGTAAGGGGTGGCCACAAACAAATCGCCTCCATGTCGCCCTGTCCCCTGCCATTTCATTGCCATGCTCCCAGCTCACACACCCCTCTCACATATACCTCTCCACTCCATCCCTCCATCTCATCCTTGGCTAAACTTGAATAATGTTGGGACTACATGAAATTTGATGGCCTTGGTTTGCTAGTTACATGGCAGGATCGGTTACTAGTTAAATCAGATCTGAAATCACACTACACTTTTTTTTTTTTTTTTTTTTTTTTAATGCAAGGAAGATGGATGAATATTGTGCGGAGAGGTGCATGATCAGGGATTTGACATCCCTTTTTAACATGACAGCGTCTGGATTGACTCAATCGGATACATTTATGTGAAGCTACAGAACGTGGTGAATGTTTCTGGGGTATCCAATAGAGCCAGGATTCTGGGGGCTTGAATGATGAGTGAATGGAAGTTTGGCCCATTGGACTGGGCAAATCTGGGCTATCTGGTCATTGCTACTCCTCACCCTGCCCTAAGATGAGAAAGGAGGTCAGGATGATGATGATGATGATAATGATGGAACCAACGGCCAGAAGCCCACATGACTGTTCCTTCCAAGAGAAAATAAAAACAAAATTACATAGAGGAAATTCAAGATCCGTTCATTTTGAGATGCTTGGACACACTTGGCCGTCAAATGAACAGGAAAGGGTTTGGGATCTTTGTCAGGTGAAAAATACACTACAGAAAGTAACCACCATCCCTAGCAGTGGCATGGGTCAAGCAGCTTGGTGTCTGGCCCTACATACACTCCAAGGGATGCTACTTTTTACACGAATGAACTCCCTCTCCATCCCTACATTCTTCCCACTTCCACTCTCTCTTCCTTTCCTCCTACTCTCCCTCCCTTCCTTCCTTCTCCTGTCCTTCTCCCCCCTCCATTACTTCACATTCCTCACCCTCCCTACTTCTTTCACTACCAATCATCCTCTTTTGGCATTTCTTCTATTCCTGTTTCACTTGTCCCTTCCTTTCTTCCACTCATCTTCTTACTCCCTCCCCCACTTCTTTCAGCTCTTCCTTCCCTTCTTCAGGCTGTCTTCTTTTGCCCCTTCTCATTCTCCCTCCTTCTCTCCTCCCCACTTCCCTCCCCCTCTTCCACCTTCATCCTCTTCCCTTCCTCTTATCTTCCCCCCCCCTCCTCCCCCCCTCCCCCTCCTCTCTTCCTTTCCTACCCTCCTTTCCCTCCCTTCCTCTCTTCGTTCCCTCCTTCCCTTCCCTGCCTCTCTTCATTCCCTCCTTCCTTCCCCCCCTCCCTCCTTCCCCTCTTCCTTCCCTCTTTTCCTCTCCCTTTTTTCCCTTCCTACCCTCCTTTCCCTCCCTATCTCTCTTCATTCCCTCCTTCCTTTCCCCTCCCCCTCCTTTCCCTACCTTCCTCTCTTCACTCCCTTCTTCCTTTCCCCTCCCCTTCTTGCCTGCCACTTACCCTCCACTGTCGTTCCTTCTCCTCCTTCTTCTTCTGTTCCTCCATCGCCTCAAAGTTTGTGAAGTGGCGCTTGTTGCCCTTATACCTTCCTGAAAATCATACAGTATTATTATTATTGTTATTATTATTATTCATTCATTCATTCATTGCCAGACGCCATGTATCCCAAACGGGGTGGCCAAGGGCTCAGAGTTAATTGTTTTACAGGGAGGGGCACTAATCCTCCACCAACCCCACTCGACACGTAGGGAGAACGTTATGCCAACAGCATATGGTGTTCCCAGGCGGTCACCCATCCAAGTACTAACCAGACCCAACGTTGCTTAACTTCGCTGGTCGGACGGGAAGCGGTGTACTCAACGTGGCATGGCCGTTGGCTTATTATTATTATTATTATTATTATTTCACTCTCATCTTAAATCTCGGGACTAACTGCCTAGCCCCGGGCTCCTACGCTCCTCATGGGACGATGTAGGATTGGATGATGGATGGATGGATGGATTACTCTTATTAGTTATTATTACAGTAAACCCTCATTATACGATGGGGTTCTGTTCCTGAAAACCCCATCGTATAGCAATCCATTGTATTATGAACCTGTTATAACATGTAGTCAATGGGGATACATTCCCAGACCTGCCTAAACTCGCACATTCACACACCTTAACACTCACATACATGAAATATCCTTATGTTTAAACATGTAAAGTAACACATTAATAATGAATACAGTAAAGAGGGGAAAAACATGAAAATAACAGTATACAGTAGTTCTTACTATTACTTAAGTAAATAGGATTGTTGATGTCCCCTCCGAGGCTAAGGGACAGTTAGGGCCTCACAGCCCTCACTCATCACTGGCAGAACTGGCTGACTGGGCAGGGCTGGCTGGCTGCACGGGACTGGCTGATGAGTCTGGACTGGCGGATGAGACTGGGCTAGCTGGCTGGGTGGGGCTGGCTGATGGGGCTGGACCAATCGATAAGACTGGGCTAGCTGGCTGGGCAGGGCTAGCTAATGAAGCTGGACCGGTGGACAAGTGTGTGTGGTCTAATGCCGACAGTGTGAGGACGTTTTTGTTACGTTTGCACATTCGCTGTTCACTGAGCCGCGGATGATCCATTGTTGTTGCAAATCGTTCCCATTGTATAGTGGGCATATGGTACTAAAATTTTGACATTGTATAAGCGAAATATTGTACAATGAGGCATTGTATAATGAGGGTTTACTGTATTACCATCTGAGAACCAGTTGGGGTTTACTGCTTACGGTACATAATGCCACTCGGGATAGTGAGGCTGGTCACTCATGCCTTAATAATATTAATAACAGACTTTGCAGGAATAATGACAATTTTGTGTATACAGTAATGATAATGATACATCCATCCATCCATCATCCAATCCTATACTGCCCCATGAGGAACGTAGGAGCCCAGGGTTAGGCAAGTTGGTTCTGACATTTATGAGGAGAGTGATATAGTAATAATAGAGACTTTGCAGGAATAATGAGAAACTGTATATATATGGATAATCTATTTATCTATACATCTATTGTCAGACGCCTTCATCCTGTAAGGGGTGGCCACAAACAAATCGCCTCCATGTCGGCCAGTCCTCCGCCATTTCATTGCCATGCTCCGAGCGCACACTCCTCTCTCTCACATAACTCTCCACTCCATAAGGACAATAGTAATAATACTAATACAGTAAAAGTCCCATTATTCGGCATCTATGGGACTGAGATGATGCCGAGATATTGGATTTACCGAATAATCAAAAACCTACTCACTCAGTACCTTAAATATATTGGTGAACACTGTCATAACCACTTATGGTATTACAACTGCTTGGAGACAGTACTGTATACTGTACAATACTGCAATCAATACAGTACTATACCTGAATCTGAAATATATATATAAATTGGTGAACATACACAAGTGTAATGACACAGTAGGCATACACGTCAGATAACACTTCCTGGATGGCCGAAATGATATGGAATATTACCTACCAGCTCAGTACATCACTTGTATTGGTGAACTCATCACTACTTATTCATTCATTCATTCATTCATTGCCAGACGCCATGTATCCCAGACGGGGTGGCCAAGGGCTTAGAGTTAATTGTTTTACAGGGAGGGGCACTAATCCTCCACCAACCCCACTTGACGTAGGGATGCCAACAGCATCTGGTGTTCCCAGGCGGTCACCCATCCAAGTACTAACCAGACCCAATGTTGCTTAACAAATATGTTTGGAGTGAGTGCTGTATACAGTACTTATTCCAAACACAAAATAAAATAGTCGGAAAATTGCATAAAATAAAGTGAAGGAATATGAATTGGTAAGGTCTTTCTGATGAAAGTTAAACGTACATTTAGCACTCATTCTTTTGTTCGTTTTTTTTGTTTACATGTGAAAGGGAGAGTATTGATGGAAACAGTAATGTATTCCATTAACCCTTTAATAACCTCCGGCATTGAACAACCCATTACAGTAAAAAACTGTGAACAATTATGGGAAGAGAATGAAGGTCACTGGTATGTTTACACGACTCTACGATACGATTCCAAGCAGTCAGAGGCTCGGTTAATTTCAGATGTTTTCGGCCATTTGGTAAATGCACCGTAACTTTGTAACTTCTCTCGTGAATCATAGCATGTGTTTAGGAAGCTAAATGACACATTGTTAGGTGCGCCAGACGATCATCTTCACATCTTTAAGAAAATGGAAGAAATTTAATCCCTCTCTGAGTACGTAGAGTAAGTTTCTTCCATTCTTCTGAAATCAATTTGTTTTTCTTAAAGATGTGAAGATAATCGTCTGGATCACCTAGCAATGTGTTATTTAGCTTCCTAAACCCATGCTATGATTTGCTATGAGTCACGGAAAAATGGATAAAGTTATGGAGCATTTACCAAATGAGCGAAAACATCTGAGATTAACTGACCGCCTGACTGCTTGGAATCGTAGTGTAGAGTCGTGTAAACATACCAGTGACCTTCGTTCCCTCCCCATAATTGTTCAATTTTCTTTATAGCTCACACTAACTTGACATCACTGACATAGGTACTGTAAAGGGTTGTTCAGTGCCGGAGGTTATTAAGGGGTTAATGGGATATACTGTATTACTGTTTGCATCAATACTCTCTCTTTCACATTAAACACAAAAACGAACAAAAGAATGAGTGCTAAATGTACGTTTAACTTTCATCAGAGAGACCTTAGCAATTCATATTCCTCCAGTTTATTTTTAAGTATTTTTCTGACTTTAGGTTAGGTTAGGTATGGTTAAATTATTAGGTACAGTTAAACTCGGTTGGATTAGGTTTAGTTAAACAGGACAGTCCCTTCCACCATTATGCTGAGGAATAAAAATACTAGAGCTGTCACAGCCGTACAGCTAAAAACAACGGGGAAACTGATTTAACACCCACCATTTATTTATGGGTAATGCATTACAGTATCAGTGGTTCATGGGCTATGCAATTACCAGTAAATGTCACTTTCAGGAAGGCGTTAAGAATGAACGAATTTCAAGAAATAGCGAGGGGGCCTGGAACATAACCCTCGCTAATTTGGAGGGGGTGGTTACTGTACTGTATGATACTATCCAATATTGTAATCAATACAATACTCTACCTGAGTCTGAAAAAGTATAGAAATTAGTGAACATACAGAAGTGTAATGAAACATTAGGCCTACAAGTCACAGATAACACTTCCTGGACTGCTGAGATGATTCCGGACATCTGCCGAACAATCAAAGATTTTCGTAAATGGGACTATTTCTCAAAACTGCCGAAATGTCGGATCTACCGAATAATTATCAGCTGCCGAATAATAGGACTTTTACTGTACATTATTATTATTATTATACAACGAATGGATGAGAAACAGGGGCGTGGAAGAAGTTGAGAGGCGGAAGAGAGAGTTATTTGTAGAAAGAGAGAGGGGAAAAGATTAGTAAGAGAGAGTAAGAAGAGAGTGGATGAGGAATTTGGAAGGAATTTGAGTGTAAAGTGGAGGGACTGTATGGAAATGTTCTGGAAAGAGGTGAAGAGAGTAAGACAGGGTGGAAGTGAAGTTAGCAGGGGAGTGAAAGATAAAAATGGTAGATTACAAGTGGAGAAGGGAGAAAAAGTGAGCAGATGGAGAAAACACTTTAAGGAAGTGTTGAACATAGAGGATGGAAGTAATGAAAGTATAAGTGGCTGGGGAATGGCTGGGAGAAGGAGGGAGGTGAGAAGACAGGAAGAAACCAGTAGGATAGAAGTTGTGGAAGCAATGAAGAAAGTTAAATTAGGGAAAGCCCCAGGAATTGATGGAGTGTGTGGTGAAATGCTGAAGCATGGGGGAGAGATAGTAAAAGAATGGATGAGGAAGATGTGCAGATTGGCCTGGGAGGAAGGTAAGAGTCCCGGAGGATTGGAAGTCAGGTATAATTATTCCCTTGTACAAAGTAAAAGGGGAAAAAGAAGTGTGAGTACACCGCTTCCCATCCGATCAGCGAAGTTAAGCAACTTTGGGTCTGGTTAGTACTTGGATGGGTGACCGCCTGGGAACACCAGATGCTGTTGGCATCCCTACGTGTCAAGTGGGGTTGGTGGAGGATTAGTGCCCCTCCCTGTAAAACAATTAACTCTAAGCCCTTGACCACGCCGTTTGGGATACATGGCGTCTGGCAATAGATGGATGGATGGATGAATGGTAGGATACTTATTGACAGAGTTAGAGAAAGAACAGAGGAATTAGTTGGAGAAGAACAGGGAGGCTTTAGGAAGGGAAGAGGTTGTGTAGATCAGATATTCATTCTTAGATCTTTAGTGGAAAAGTTTCTAGAGAAGGGAAGTTGAATGTGGCTTTCATGGATTTGAAGAAAGCACATGACAGGGTGGATAGACAAGGATTGTGGAAAGTATTAAGAATATATGGAGTGGATGGGAAGTTGCTGAATGCTGTGATGAGTATGTATGATGGTGGTTGCAGTGCGTGTGGATGGTGAACTGAGTGAATTTTTCTCTTTGACGGTTGGGTTGAAACAGGGATGTGTCATGTCTCCATGGTTGTTCAATCTGTACATGGATGGGGTAATAAAAGAGGTACAAGGTTGGGTACTGGATGTTGGAGTGGCCCTGGTGAGAGAGGATAGTGTTTGGAAACTCCCTGTACTGTTGTTTGTAGATGATACTGTGTTGTTGAGTGAAGACGAAGGGGAGCTGCAAGGCTTGGTGGATGAGTTTAGGAGAGTAAGAAACGGAATCTAAAGGTGAATGTAGGGAAGAGTAAAGTGATGGTCTTTGACAGAGGTGAAGTCAGTGAATGTACAGCGAGGTTGGATGGTGAGGAATTGGAAAATGTGAGTGCGTTTAAGTACTTGGGTAGTGTGATGAGTAAGGATGGAGGTTTGGAGGGTGAAGTGCTTGAAAAGGTACAGCAGGGAAGAAAGGTTGCTGGTTCCTTGAAAGCAGTGATAAGAAACAGGGAAGTGAGCATGGAAGTGAGAAAGTTACTACATGACAGTATTGTGATATCAACTCTAACGTATGGAAGTGAAGCTTGGACGTTGTTGGAAGGACACAAGTCAAGAGTGAGAGCAGTGGAAATGAATTATTTAAGAGAAGCCTGTGGAGTCACATGGAGAGAGAGGCTGACAAATGAGGATATAAAGGAGTGTTGTGGTGTGGATGTGATAGGAAGCGTTAGGAGGAATACACTAAGGTGGTTTGGCCATGTGGAGAGGATGGAGGGTGAAACACTCACAAAGAGAGTGTATGTGAGTGAGGTGGAGGGGGAGAGAGGGAGGGGGAGGCCGAGGATGAGATGGAGGGATGGGGTGGAGAGGTACTGTATATGAGAGAGAGGGGAGTGAGTTGGGAACAGGGCAGTGAATGGCAGGGGACAGGGCGACGTGGAGGAGATTTTTTTGTGGCCAACCCGAAAGGGATTGAGGCGTCTGGCAATAGATAGACAGATAGATAGATTATTATTATAATTATTATTATGACTGTTCATCCATCCATCCATCATCCAATCATACTTCACTGCATGAGGAGCGTAGGAGCCCGGGGCTAGGCAAGATGGTCCTGACATTTAAGATGAGAGTGACCAGCCTCACTCATCCTTGAGTGGCATTACGTGAGCAATAAACCCCAACCACCCCTTGGATATAAACCTTCACCGGCTCAATCCGATTGGAGCGCCTTAATTACCCACTAAACCACCAGGTGCCATAATTTGGTTATATGGTTACCACCCAGCATAGTAAATGGTTCCCTGTTGTACAGGAAACCATTTGGCTTGTAACTCAGTGTAGTGTCACCCATCGGCAGAAGTAAGAGGAACGAAAGACAGAAGAGTGTAAAGTCACCCGTTACTATTAATATTAGTATTATAGTACTGTACTTGTATTGTGGTGGTTGGTGGCTGATGGCATCCACCATCCACTCAGTTTCATGTAATCCTGGAATCCCTTCACCACATCTGGTTATAAGTGCCACATAGCCCATTGGATGCTTGGTGGTATAGCAGGATTAGGCAGAGGACACCTGTAAAGGTTTGGCTCTGAGAGGTGGTTAGGGTTTATTGTGTAGCTAATGCCACTTGGGGACAATAATGATAATAATAATTGATGGTAGGTGGTGGTGACCATCATCCACTCACTTCATGTAGTGCTGCCTACATCTTCCTTCACTTTTAGCATTCTTTTTCTGTGTCTGCCCTCCTCTCTTCCTATTTCTCCCATCTATTCTGTCACTTTTTATTGCTTTTCTTTCCATTACAGGTGGCTACACTGAATGACAAGCCTAATGGTTTCCTGTATGCCAGGAAACCATTTGCAAAGCTGGGTGGTAACCACATAACCAACCCATACGTGTTACCTACATGTCAACAAGTGGGTTGGTAGAGGGTTAGTGCCTCTCCCCGTAAAACAACTAACTCAGAGACAAACGGCCACCCCTTACGGGATTACCAGTATGGCATCTGACTCTGGATGGACAGATAGATAGATAAACTGTCAGACAGACAGATAGATAAACAGATTCTTTAAAGCTTGGGTAAGCTGATTTTCTGCCCAGTTGATATCATTTACAATAAAATCTAAACATATGCATCCCTTAGCCTTGAAGGGAAGAGATTAACTGTGTACTGCTTGTGAAGCCCCTGCTGTAAACTAGGGCTCGTATTCTTGATGGTTAAGAAAGCTCCCAAACACCTCTTCCTTATCTATTTATTTTTGGATACGGCTAAGGAATATAAATCTGTACAGCATTTATGCAGAGTATGGTGAAAATAGAATGGTTTATGCAACACAGAAGAGGATGGCAAGGTGTAATACGCAAAATGGTATTACTGCACTTATGGACAACACTTCCAATTTCTTTAGGTCTGGTTAGGTAGGGTTTGATAATTATTGGTTTCGTTAATTCAATTTTGTTCAGATGTGATTTTAGGTCAGTGAAATTATGTTTTTCCAACGGTTTCGTTATGTTTTGGATGAGTTTTCAGCTTCATTCCTGCCAGGTACAGTAATTTCTCTAGATCCTAATTACAGGTGTTTAACCCCTCATTTTCCCTGATCTTCAAAGCCCTCCCCACTTTAGAGGAGTTTCAAGACTGAAGGTCAGATTCGTATGAAACAACGAAAACCGTTGGAAAAATATAATTTTGTCTTCCAGAGGTGTTGTCTGAAACAGCAAATTTACCAGAAAAATAAGTCACTTAGGAAAAGGTGTCAGGGAAATTCCTTAACGGACGAGAATGCAGGCTTGGAACTTTTGCCAATTTTTTATAGCCTGCATTTTGAACACTTTTCACCAAAGCTTTAAAATGTATAAGAAAACTTGCGATTCTCAAGATGGTGTGAGGTGAGGGAAAAAAAAAAAAAAAAATAGTGATTTCCAACAGAAATGGTCACAATTATTAACCCGATAGTTGCCATGTACATCATATGAGCAAGCTTTTTTTGAAACGGGCGTCCTACATATTTCTCCAATATGTCCTCATTATTTCACTATGGCTGAACTAAGGTAAATAATGAACTTATATTTGTTCTTCTTATAGCTACTTTTCCATGCGCTCTTTCATTTCATAAGAGCAAAAATTATTTGAGAATTCCCCCCCCCCCCCTTTTCTGTGCACATGAGGGAGGGGGGTAGACCATGAAACCTAATGCTGTAACTGTCGGGTTAAAATAAAAAAAACTGAGGAAAAAATAGGGTACACCACCTTAGGCAACACAAATTGGCAATCCTTACGGAGACACAGAACTATCTCATTTTGCAGTTTTCCTGTTTTTTCTTTACCTTTGCTCTTCATGGGATTCTTTATGTAGTTTCTGATAGCATTTTCAAGTTTCAGTACATATATATATATATATTTCTCTCTCTCTTAAGAGTGGTAAAAAGCATTTTAAAAAAAGTGGTGCTTGTTTACAAATGGACACCATCTTGTGTGTGGTTTCGGGACAATTCGCCGTCAAATCAATTCGCAGTCACAACAATATCAAGATAATTCGCCGTCAAGACTTTTCGCCTGACCGATTCCCCGTCATTTATTTACATACTATAATAGTCTTTTAAATATACGAGTTTTAAAAGTGGTGGTGGTTTGTTGTTTTTATAATAAATGTAGTGACATCTGTTGAGGCTCAGCCATATCTTTCCCCACGGTTTGCGTCCACTATGGCCGATCAGAATAACACGTTGGATATTGTCATTTGAGATGAATATACACTTGTACCTCTTCAGAGTCATTTTGAAATATACCCAGGATGTTGTAGTACCAATAAAAATTAATGAAGACAGCTACGGGTGACGCTAGAATATAATTCAAAGTCGACTACAGCGAAGTAGAAACAGGTTAATTATTGGCTAAAAGTGCAACTTATAAATGATATCCAAAGCCTACGCTATTGAATGAACATAGACTTTGATAGCTCCCCCTGAAAATTAGTTATTAAAGTATTAATTATTCAAAAATAAATATATTTATAGAATGACGGGGAATCGTCCAGGGTGTGAATTGTCCTGACAGGGAATCGTCCATGTTTTGACAGCGAATTGTCTGATGGCAAATTGACTTGACAGCGTATTATCTCAGAACCTTGTGCGTGAAGACAGACGGACACGACCTTAGAATGAAATTATCCTTATCAAAGATCTTATCAATATTTTCATAACAACCCCATCTTACTGTAACCTAACCTATTCTATTTTATGCTAACCTAACCTGTTCTATGCTACCCGACACAAACTTACCCTATCCCGTATGCAACTGTATTTGTTTATTGATGGATCCTCTTCATAGCTACTTGAAAACATGCTTCTGTGCACCTTTACAAAGTCACTGAATCAGTTTGTAAATTCATTTTTTTTTTTTTTTAAGAGGTGGTCCTATGTCTTCTTAACCCCTTAAACGCGGATCGTCGCATTTGCGACGGTCGGCCCAAAGGACAGGACGGCGGATTGTCGCGTTTGCGATTTGAGTAAATTTTGAATAACCGCGGGCAAGCAGGCTCCAGCTGGTATTGTCTATCAGTACCACCACCCTCTAGCTACAACTAGCATACTTTACCTTTGTACTACTGACCTCAGTTGTTGCCAAATATCGCGTTTTCCCCCCGTCCCTCCCCCACCACGGCCTGGCCAGCCTGGCTGTGATACATGGCAGCGCTCTGAGTGCTCAGAACTGTAAATCTGCGATCTCCTCTCACAAGCAGTTTATGCTACTAGGAAACGCTTGTTTCCCCAGTTGTAACACTAGCTTTTTTTCTCACGGTTTGCCCCTGTTTAGCGTCAGTTTACTGCAGGCTTTCAAAGTGAGATTATGGCGAGTTCTAGCTCTTCCCAGTCAGTGCAAGCGCCCGACAGGAACGAGAATAAAGTGGCGGACGTAAGGCAGAATAAAAAGCGCGCCATGGTGATCTTTTGGGAAGTAATATGATTGAAAATAATGTAGTATACATGTTTTTAGCTGTGAAAATGGAAATGTTTGTTGAGTGACGGGAAGACCGCCGCCACAGTGCATGTCGGCCGTACGCTCCATTGATTTTAGCCTTATTTTCAGTGCTTATTGTACAAATACGGATTCCTAACTACCTTTACGTTGTAGTATAAAGTTTACTGTGACAGAATGAGGCTGTGGTAGAGGGGAAACCGGGTTGCTGGAGGTGTGAAAGTGAAGATTTGGTTACCCAACTTTGCAAGTCTCCACAAGTCCTTGGGTAGTCCACGAAGGCTCAACACCTGTCTCTGGAGAAAGCTGAATGTAAGTACTATCTGCCATACCAAGTATAATGTTCTAGGGTTAATCTCTGATTTTTGGCGAATATTTTCCTACAGGTACTCAGACCGCGATACAACCCCGCCACTCGGGGTAGATCGACTGTACACAGCCGCGTTTTAGGGGTTAAGGATTTCCCACAAATTTTATGGCTCAGGAAATTACCCAGTAAAACTGCTATACCACACTGCCACCTGATGGGCACATGTAATATTGGAGAGCATATGTAATATTGGAAAGCACATGTAATATTGGAGGACACATGCAATTACTAAAATCTGGAACGTAAATATACAACAACCACCTGTACAGTAAAGCCCACGTGAAACTGTAATTCTCATACTGCATACACACTTCAAGCTTAAACTACAGTACCATAGGGCTGACACATGTAATAGTGAAACGCATGTGAAATACAGAAAAGAACGTTGCAACTAAAGTAATAGGAAGCACATGTAATATTGGGAAACACACCAATTAATCAAAGGCACATCCTCACATCAAATGTTAGGTAAAATGATGACACCATAAATTAGCTGTCATTTCCTCCTTATTTATACGTGCATTATAACTCTCCACCCAGATTTGTCCAAGCCCCCTACGCCTTCTACTCATGTCCATGCCTTCAATAGCAACCTTGCCTTACCTTTTGGCATTTTTGTGAAGGTTTGGTAGTTAAACAGGCACACAAACAAACAACAGCAGCCTTTAGTCCAGCCTCACTGCTCTTTAGAAGACTTGCTAGCGCCTGCGGCATACAGTTGCCAGGCCCAACTGCTAAACTTGCTTGCAAAAGATGGTGTCATTAAACATTTTATAAAAAATTGCGATCGTGGCTGTGAAATATATATAAAAACAGAGCCAACGTCTCTCAAAAATATTGCTACACCTCTACAAAAAGCTCCCTGAATATTGCAGGAGTTGCCAATATAAAAAAAATAATGCAACTCTTGCTCGCAATATTCGCTACAATTCTGTTTTACAAGAAAACTCTAGATAATCGTTAGAAAAATCCAACATCCCTAGGATATTGTCAAATATCTGTGGAACACAGAATAGTACTATATTTGATGTTACATGGCTTGAACATTTGTTGCTAAGTTGAAGTGACTAAGCGCTAAGCACATTCCATGCATGCACCCCTATTTCGGCATTCGCGATACCGAAAGATATTTACTGTATATGCCATACAAATCAAGTCTATGAGAAGGAAAAACTATTAAACAGAACAGGAGATTCCCTCTTTTTGTGTGTGTGATTGTAATATTGTTAAGAATTAAAGAATTAAGTGGGTTCCTGCAAAGCCAAATGATATTAGTTAAGCACTGAATTACCAAAATACCCAATACACATTGATTTTTTTTTTCCCCAACATTCTAGCAATTCACGCACGAAGCCTCTCAACAAGTTCCAATAATGTAAAAGTAATTTTTAGAGTTATCAACTTAGCGACTTTTTGGAGTGCGATATGGCATACTTCCCAATTTTCCTTGACATTTTAAAGTTTTGTGACACATACTGCAGTTATGGCCTAATTGGCGCTTCCAGAATATACGAGGCCTACATTTTTATATACATTCGTTGACTTTAAATTTAGCAGATATGTCATAATGTACACACACACACACACACACACACACACACACGTAAAGCGCTAGCTGAGCATATTCCGCTACACATCGAGCCCTGCTATTATTTACTCGTGACGTCACAGTAATGGCGGCGACCATGGAGGAGAACGTGAAGAAGAAGGGCGAGGTGGAGGGGAGTGATGAGGAGGAAAATGTGGTCAGCATGCCGTCCACATCTAATATTAGTGGCATCAAGAACAAGGCAGCCAGGACCAAAATGTTCATCGCCATGCAGAGCCAGAAGAGGAAGGTGGGCATTATCACCTCTACGGTACATCAAGTGGCTCCATGACCGAGCTGGACGGCCGTGGGAATTTTTGCAGCTTCGGATATCACTTGGGATAGCAGCGTTTAATTAATTAGGTTAGGGTTGGCCAGAAAAAAACTACAATTACCCAACTGCTAATTTTCCCTGCCACATATGCAAGGCTGCCTGGCCCACATACGGTCACCAAAGCAACAGATTGGTTACAGTTATCTTAGGTTGGTTACAGTTATCTTAGGGCTATGACAGTGTGAAGGGGAATTACACATTATAAAATATCTACGTGACTTGGAAACTTTGTAGCTGTGCAGTCTGATTGTCTTCATTTGGTAGTAGGTGGCAGCACTATGCACCATGTAATAGGTACCGGTACTTTAACTGCATCTCTGGAACTTGCTTCCCCGTAGTGGTTTCCCCCAAACTCCAACCTACAGCTGTGCAAGTCCAACTGTTACAGATTTTTTAATGAATGGAGGATGCCAGTAATCAGGTGTATGGATTATTTTTTTATTCCTTATTCTTTTCTCTGTTTTGCTAATAAAAAAAAATAACCCCATGGTGTTTTCAGTGTTTCCTGTGACACTTTCTCAATATATTAGGTCAGGTCTTCTTAATTTTTTTTTATTCATTTGTTTTTCCTTCCTCTTCTGTTATTTAAGAAAAAGAAAAATGCTTTTGGAAATGCATCTGTACAAGGGTGTTAATGCCTAAAATTTCTTGCTGGTGGGAGAGGAGGAGGAGAAAACAAAATAGTGCTTTTCTGACTGAAGTGAGCAGCAAGAGATTAAACTGTTTGAAGAGCCAATAGAATATAAAGGACTGAGTCAGCAAAAATTCCGGTAAAATTATCATTTCAACCTCTAACAGAATTCGAGTTTTTGATCCATATTTTCGGTATTTTAGAAAAATCTAAGACATTTTTCTTCTATGGCATTTTTGCTGCAAATTATTTTTTATTTTACTCTTGAAAATAAGCTAACCTTACTTAACCTTCAGGAGTAAAATAAATATAATTTATGATGAAAATGTCATAGAAAAGTGTCATAGAATTTTGTAAAATACCCCCAAAAAATGGAGCAAAAACCCGTAATTCTGTTAGAGGTTGAAACGATGATAGAACCAAAATTCCATGGCATCTGATAGAGATAAATATTTTTCTGTTTTAGCTCTTACTATCTATCTGTCTATCGCCAGACGCCATAATCCCGTAAGGGGTGGCCATTTGACTTTGAGTTAGTTGTTTTATGGGGAGGGGCACTAACCCTCCAGCAACCTAGTTGCTGACACGTAGGCAGCACATATGGTTTGGTTATATGGTTACCACCCAGCATTGTAAATCGTTTCTTGGCTTACAGGAAACCATTTGGCTTGTCACTCAATGTAAAGCCACCTGTAAAGGAAAGAAAAGCAATAAGAAGTGACAGGAAAGATGGGAGAAATAGGAAGAGAGGAGGGCAGGCACAGAAAAAGAATGATAAAGGCTAAGGAAGAAGCAGGCAGCACTACATCAAGTGAGTGGATGATGGTCACCACCACCTACCACTTACCATATGGATTATTTATTGATTTTATTTACTTTTTTTTGTGCTCCAAGAAGCCTTACTGATTATATTAGTCTTTGGAGTGTGATTATGATAATGATTATAATGATGATGATAAAGGTAACAGGCTTTATGATGATCTTGCAGTCTATCTATCTCTATCTATTGCAGTGATTGATCTTGTAGTGATTTATGTTTAATGGTAATGATGATAAGGATGAAGTGGATGATGAGAATGATGATGACAGTAAGGACTCTCTCTCTCTCTCTCATAATTAATTACCAAGCATACTATAATAATTTTCCTTTTCTCTCTCACTTTCTCCATTTTATTTCACTCCCCTCTCTCACATTTGCTCACTTTCTCCCTCCCCTTACTCTCACATCGTCCACGCTGTTTGCCTGTTAGTCCTCTCTCTCTCTCTCTCTCTCTCTGTTTACTTAGTCCTGTCTATCTGTCTGTTGATCTGCCTACCCATCTATCTATCTGTCTAATTATCGTCTTTCTCTCTCTCTCTCTCTCTCTCACTGTAGGGTGGTTTAATATTGTAGGTGGTTAGAAATGCAGTTTTACAAATTAATGAATCTAATCTCCCTTTGTTTAAGATCCACCATATATATATAAAATGAATGAGGTGTTTTGAAGGATGAGTGTCGTTTTTTGTGCATGGTGAAAGTGCCGTTTGTATACAGTATAATCTATGTCTATCTGTCTATTGCCAGATGCCTCAATCCCTTAAGGGGTGGCCACAAACAAATCGCCTTCACGTCGCCCTGTCCCCTGCCATTCCACTGCCCCACTCCCAATTCACCCCCCCCCCTCTCTCATATACTTTCTCTGCTCCATCCCTCCATCTCATCCTTGGCCTCCCCGTCCCTCTCCCCCCTTCCACCTCGCTCACATACACTCTTCTCATCAGTCTCTCACTCTCTATCCTCCAGGAAAGAATTGCAGCAGAGAAACAGAAACGGAAAGATGCCAAGCAGCCGGGATACGTTGCTCCCCCCAAGAAAACCCCCCACACCATCGATTCCCTTCGTGAGGCTGACGTTACCATGGTTACGGAGGAGGACGAGGAGCTGGAGAAGGAAGAGGCTATTGATGCATATGCTGGATACTTCACCAAATCCTATGTGCCAAAAGTCCTGGTTACACACAGTGATAATCCATGTGGGGTAAGGATTTGTTGTTTTGGTACACACACACACACACACACACACACACACACACACACACTTTACAGAGTTTTTCATCCCTTTGCAGCTTATTTCCCATTGCTCAGTACCTGGGCATCCATTACATAGCTTTTCACAGTGAACACCATGTACTGGTGTTACCATAATTTTCTATTACAGTAATCACCCGATGATCCAGACATCCACTATCCACCATATCCATTATCCGTATGCTGTGATCTGACTATTAATCCATTAGTTGTTACATTTTTTCAAAATATCCGGACAAACTTCTCACCTCCGGGGTGAAATTTTGGCAGAGCGAACATTTCTTACCCAGGTGGGCGAGAAGAGCCCAGTGGCGGCTCACTGCCTGGCTCTGTAGTTCACCCACTGTCCACTAGAGGCCCTCTCAGTCATTCTCATTTTCTGTGTGACAGCCACTGAGTAAACATTTCCTTTGTGAAAGTTGCCATGGCAGTGCATGTGGTTGCTTTTTTTGGTGATGCCTACCTGCTTCAGGTCTTGCTGTTCCTCACATGCCTCTTCCAACTAAGTTTATCAGGGTAGCCTACGCCACTAGACTATAATTATGTGATTTACTGTACTGTGCAGTGCAACAGCATCGCCAGCCGCAGTACAGCAGTCAGTCAAGGAGCTAGCGGGTTATTCCACATGACGCCCTGTGATGAATTGTAAGTGTTAGCTACCTTCATTTTGTTCTAGCTGACTGTACCATACTGTTCCTTGATTTATTCTAGTCTGCTGTACTGTTCCATGATATTCTGTTTTATCAAGAGTTTATTCCATTTAACCATTATGTTTCGTGTGCCCACTGTCTTTTTCTTATGTAGCTGGTGTTATTCCAGCTGACTGTACTGTTCCATGATTTTATTCTGTTTTACCATGATTTTATTCCATTTTGCTTTAATGCTTTGTGTGCCCACTGCATTTTTTTGCGTGTAGCTGGTCTTATCATGTACAGTACTGTGCAGTATGGTATTTTTTCATGTCGGTGCAGGGTTTGGCCCTGCTGTGGTGATTGCTTGTCTGTGGTTGATGGGTCTGCTTGACCATGGTAATTGCGTGGTTGTTGTTTATAGGTTTGTTTCACCAGGTACAGTAGTGTAAAACACCAGAAACAAGTGTTATACGATGTACTGTAGTGACCTTTTACAATGGCTTTCAAAGTTAGGGTATGTAAGAAGTGGGACCAGGGGAGAAGGCCATTATCTGGACGGAGCCACTATCTGGACATGCCTTTGGCTCTGTTATGTCGGATAATTGAGTGATTACTGTATATCACAGGATTCATGATGGATTAAGTTTTGGGGCAAGTTAAAGTGAGAAGAGTAATAGCCCAATTAATCTTCAAAATTTGTCCATAAAAGACCATCAGGTTAGTGGTTATGGTGGAGATAAGGCTCTTTTAGGCCAGGTTTAAGTGAATAGACTAAAGCCTGTCTATCTGTCTGTTGGCAGACGCCATAATCCCGTAGGGGATAGCCACAAACTAATCGCCTCCATGTCACCCTGTCCCCCACCATTTCACTGCCCTGCTCCCAGCTCACACCTCCCTCTCTCATACATCTCTCCACTCCATCCCTCCATCTCATCCTTGGCCTCCCTCTCCCTCTCCCCCCCTCCACCTCACTCACATACATTCTCCTTATCAGTCTCTCACTCTCCATCCTCTCCACATGAGCAACTAATCATAAATATTCAACCACAGAAGACGGTCAAGTTCGTCCGTGAGCTGAGCCAGATCATCCCCGGCGCCAAGTTGTTCTGGAGAAAACGGTCCAGCATCAAGAAAATGGTGTCGAGGGCCAGGGCTGAGGGATACACCGACGTACTAGTGGTTAACGAGGACAGGAGAGTGCCAAGTAGGTTGTCTTCATGATCTGACTTAACCTGACCTGATGTACCTTGACCCAGCTTCATCTAGCCTCACTTAACCTTCGTACTGACCCACCTAACTAAAGCAGACCTAACCATGCCTGGCCTGACCTAACCCAACTTAGCCTACCTACATATGTATCTAATCCAAGTGAGCCTAACTGTTTGACCTAACCTAACCCAGCTTAGCTTACGTCACCAACCTAACTAAAGCTAACATAGCCTGACCCTACCTAACATAACCCAACCCAAACCCAACCCAGCACAACCCAACCCAACCCAGCACAACCCAACCCAACCCAGCACAACCCAACCCAGCACAACCCAACCCAACCCAACCCAGCACAACCCAACCCAGCACAACCCAGCACAACACAACCCAACACAACACAACCCAACACAGCCCAGCCCAATCCATCTCAATTTACCCACGGCATTAACAAAAGCTAACCTAACCTAGCATGACCAGACCTACCTGAAGCAGACATGCCAATGATATTCTCCAAACTATCACTTCCAGTACTTTTCCCTGCAACTGGTACTGGCAGTCAGAGGAAGCTGGCAGACTTTACAAACACAAATTGAACTGTTAACCTGTTCATCTTGAGCATACATACATACATACATCATCTAATCCTACATTGCCCCATGAGGAATGTAGGATCCCGGGGCTAGGCAAGTTGGTCCTGACATTTAAGTTGAGAGTGACCAGCCTCACTCATCCCTGAGTGGCATTACTTGAGCAATAAACCCCAACCACTCCTTGGATATAAACCTACACCGGCTCAATACGGTTGGAGCACCTGAATTACCCACTAAACTACCAGGTGCCATAATTTGGTTATATGGTTACCACCCAGCGCAGTAAATGGTTTTCCCATAGGCAGAGGGAAAAGGAAAGAAAGAAGGAAAGAAAGAGAGAAGAGGAAGGAAGGAAGAGAGGAAAGGGCAACTTGCAGCCCATCTCTCGTCGCGGCAAGACCTCCCGGCGGGACCAGCTCTCCACAGCAGCCGTATCAGCCGAGGGACGGGCCTGTCGTTTCGATCTGAGGGAGTGCCCTGGTCTGCCCACCAGGAGGTCGAGGCTCCTCTGCCCTAGACTACCCGGCCGATGACCCTCCCTCCTCCATGACCATGGACCGGGGCTGTACCATCTATGACAAGCAGGACCGGGCCTCCCCTCTGTGCTTCCACCTGCTGCTGCTGGAGAGCTGGACGAGTCCTTTTCGCCCTTTCCATCACATGCATGGGGGTTGAGGGCAGTGTCGGGGCGGCTTCCACCTGAGCTCATCGGCACCTCCTCCATCGGCGCCGCGCTGTCTACCTGGCTCCCATCCCACCCTGCCCTCATTTAGACCATCGTGCTGCCGGCCTCACCATCCACCGCCAAGCCCCACCCTGCCTCGTCGATCATCGGGCAGCCGATCTCACCACCAACCATCGCACCTTCCCCTGCCTCTGCCGCCTTTCCCTCATTCACCAGTTTGCTGTCCCCGCTATGCTGTCATTGGAGAGCTTTATTCCTGCTTCTTCCCTGACGGGCTTTTTGTTTGGCCGTACCCCAACAAGTGTGGGGCGAATATTACAACAACAACAACAGGAAAGGGCAGTCAACCGAGAGCAGCACTACCGCTAGAGTACAATATTATTTTCTTCCTTCTATTTAGTTCAAAGCTTAACACCTTGAGGGACACTTGACTCTAGAAACTCCAGATTGTCCTAATTGTTTGGTGGTAACTACTTTGAAGACGATTGAGAGACCAATATGAGCACTTAGATCATCATCAGCATCATCCGGACCTCCTTTCCCATGCTAGGGCAACACTAAGAACTTTAAGAAATTAATTCACCAATGATGCAGCATTTTCAAGAGTGCATAATTATACAGTATTACCCAGATATATGATATGCCTGGATGCAATACCCTGCCTTAACGATGGGGGTAGAAATACCACCATACCCCGCCTAACGATGGCCAAACCCTGGTTTAACAATGTGTTTTAATTTTTGTTACCGATTTTGATGATATTTTAGACTAAAATTGTGTGTTTAGGTTGATTTATAAACAGTTTTTAGACTTAGATTATTGTGTTTTAGCCATAGTTGGGGTGAACATTGTCATTTGGGGGTACAGTTTACTAAGTTTGATTTTTTCCTTGCTTATACTTGACTATTTTCAGATTTATTCGTTGCTTTTAGTGAGTTATTTACAGGTGTTTGGCTCAGGTTAGCTTCTTTTACAGCTGTTAGGCCATGTAGATTGGCTTTAAACCTGTTTTGGGACTCATTTGGGTGGATTTTGGATTTTGTTGGGGGGGAAACACCAGGCTGAAAAATGCATCCCATTACTTTACGTGTTAAAACTACCCTGATATATGATACCCCGCCTAACAATGGTTTTTTACCTAACCAATTGCATCGTTAAACCGGGGTATACTCGTACCGTATACATTGTGTTCATCAGTGCCAACTTATTTCTCAGTGAAATGTTCAAGTGCACTGACATCCATCAGAGTGTTAACTTGGTGGATATTTTGCAGCTTATTGCCCATAGCTCAGGTCCAGAAGAAAAGACATTGCTGTAAGTCAGGGGAACAGAGTATAACCCGGATTATTCTGTTTGCCTTAAGAGATCACTTTGTTAGTGAAAAGATTTTTTTTTCCCTGTGTGAAAAATATTTTGATTCAGTAATAGGCGCTGTTGTATAACAAGAACATCCACATTGACTAATGAGGGCCTCTTCAGTGACATAGCACAAATAATGCCTAGTACCATATTCCAGTGTTGATCTGTTCTTTTGGCTGAGGATCCCAGATGGAGAGATGCTAATTTTAGACCAAAGTAAAAAGAGTATAGTTTATAATTGATATCTGCAGAGGATTTCATTCAGTTTAGGGGAAACTTTTCAGTCAGGGAAGGACAGTTACCATGTATAGCTGTAATAAACTCGTTCACTACTGTGCATTGAATAAAATTATGTGGTAGAAGCAAAAATAGACTTAAAGAACACACCCTGATTGAAGTGGTTAACTTCTGTTCATTTTCAGATGGTCTGCTAGTCATTCATCTGCCAGAGGGTCCCACGGCACTCTTCAGGATGAGTAACCCAAAGATATGCAAGGACATTCGCAGAAGGTCCAAGGAGATCACAGCACACAGGTGAGAGAGACAGACTAGTGACTGTCATGAATCTGGTCAACATTAATGTAATCCTTATTGTCCAACAGGCTGGAGGTCCTAAGCAGCCATAAGACCCAGCTGGGCAGAGTGGTGGGAAGAGTTATATTTAGGCTAACACCAGATGATTTGGTTATGTTGAGAAATTCATAGAGTCAGGAGACATTAATATAAAGCTTTTTCTGCACATCTTAGATATCTTTTTATGGCAACAGCTGGCCAAACAGACCCAACAGCTGCAGGTTAGCAACTGTCCCTGCAGGGCCACCCCATGCAGTGAACTATACTCAGTTTTTTTTATTGAGACAAAGATGCACTAGACAGGTTGGTGATTACTCACTGAATGCAACATTACTCCATAATCTCTTTACTCGTCAGCATGATTGATTAACGACAGATAACTGAGGGGGACATTTGGGTTAGTAAATGTTATTCGGACATGTTGCATTCAGCCAGTCATCACCAGCCTGTCAAGTGCATCTTCACCCCAGTAAACAAAACTGAGTATAGTGTTCCCTTGCAATAGACAACATTTTGTCATAGTGAGTTGCAGGGAAGACCAGAGGTTTGGTTCCCACATAGGACACATTTTCGTCTCTCCCAGTTAACCAATAGCTCATCATCCCATTATATGGTTACCACCCAGCATTGTAAATTGTTTCCAGGGTTACAGGAAACCATTAGGCTTGTCATTGTGTAGAGCCACCTGAATTGGAAAGAAAAGAATGATAAATAATGAGAAGGATGGGAGAAATAGGAAGAGAGGAGGGCAGACAGGGAAAAAAAAAATGATAAAGGTGAAGGAAGAAGCAGGCAGCAGTACATGGAGTGGATGATGGTCATCACCACCTACTGTTGGAAAGTAATTGGCAGGTTTTGGCGCTTGGTTTAGGTTCAGCCCATAGAAAACATAGCTGCACCATAGTCAACCTCAGTATAGGAATTGCATAGAAGGAAGCTTGGTGTTGCAGTATTTTTATGTATGTACGATTGAGAGTGAGAGACTGACAAGGAGAGTGTATGGGAGTGAGGTGGAGGGGGAGAGAGGGAAGGGCAGGCCAAGGATGAGGTGGAGGAATGGAGTGGAGAGGTATATGAGAGAGGGGAGTGTGAGTTGGGAGCAGGGCAGTGAAACGGCAGGGGACAGGGCGACTTGGAGGGGATTTGTTTGTGGCCACCCCTTATGGGATTAAGATGTCTGGCAATAGATACAGTAGATAGATGATTGCCCAAGGAAGTGATGACTCGCATTCTTTAGGTTTCAGATAAAACTCCCTGGGTCTGGCAACTTTCCACTGAATGGGGAGTTCAAGACGACAATACCCTTTCCATTTCTGGATGTGTTTCCCGTACCTTTCCCGCCCTCCAAACTTAATTTGTGGTGTTGAAGAAAGAAAAGAAAGCCAATCCTGTGAAAATATAATTACGGTTCGTCATCACTGTTTTAGATTAATTGAGGTTGCACCCAATGATCTTGTTCCAGGTCTTTTTTGGTCTTCCTCTCCCAACCCTATCGCAAATGTTAACACTTCTCTCTTTCTGCACCTGATTATCATCCCCCATCCTCTCCACATGCCCAGACCATCTCAATCTTCCTCTCCTCATTACAGCACCAATACACTGTAGGATGGGACTGGAGTGTATTGGTGTTGTGATGAGGAGAGGCAAATTGAGATGGTTTGGGCATGTGGAGAGGATGGGGGATGATGATTGAGTGCAGAAAGTGAGAAGTGTTAACGTTAGGGGTGGGGTTGCGAGAGGTAAACTGAAAAAGACCTGGAACAAGGTCATTGAGTGTGACCTCAGGGATAAGAGACTGAAAAGGGAAGCTGCCAGAGATCGAGGAGCATGGAGAGCTGCCATTAGGTGACCAAGGCTGACTCATGCAAGCCTCCTGGAGCCTTCACAGGGGAAACAAATTAGTAAGCAAACTCTGGCACGTTTCCAGTCACGCCCAAGCAGCCCAATTAAAGTAGACATTCTTAGGCCACCCAAGGATGTCTGTGATAGTCATGATCATGCTGTGAGTGGGAGTGCATCTCTTCCAGCCTTCATTGTCATGCATACTTCCTCTTTTTTTTTTTTAACCAATTCATCTTTAGTTCACTTGATTGTCACTCTCACTTTTAACCACCATACTTTCCATCTTCTTTCATGAGAGTGCCTTATAGATTCTCTTCATCATTCATCATCTAATTCTGTGTTGCCCCATGAGGAGTGTAGGAGCCCGGGGCTAGGCAAGTTGGTCCTGATATTTAAGATGAGAGTGACCAGCCTCACTTGTCCCTGAGTGGCATTATGTGAGCATTAAACCCCAACCACCCCTTGGATATAAACCTACACAGGCTGAGCCTGATTGGAGTGCCTTAATTACCCACTACATACTGAAATTTCATTGTCAATAAAAATGACTACCCGTTACCCTTTTTTACATTAATTTGGTCTAAAATTACGATATCTCCATCTTGAATGCCAAGTTGTAAAAATATAGGACCACTAAATAATGATGCTAGTCAGAAAGAAGTGCCTTAGGAATAGAGTGGAACTGTAGTATTGTCTTTTTCCTCCATTAATCTATCTATCTATTGCCAGACGCCTTAATCCCATAAGCGGTGGCCACAAACGTATCGCCTCCATGTTGCCCTGTCCCCTGCCATTTCACTGCCCTGATCCCAGCACACACCTCCTTCTCTCATATACCTCTCCACTCCAGCCCTCCATCTCATCCTTGGCCTCCCCCTTCCATCTCCCTCCATTAGACTGTGTGAAATAAGCTGCAACAGGATGAATCTGTAGGACAGGTTAAGGTAAAAGGGTATAGTTGTTCCCCAATAATTTCTTTTTTTACAATAAGTTCAGTGGATACTCTTCATTGCTGCCTTTTATTACTTCAGTGTTTGTTCAGAGCGCCCACGGCTTTGTTTTCCCGCCTGAATTTCATCCCACAGAGAGATTTAAATGTGGGTAAGAGTATACTTTTACTTGTTTATTTTCATGATTTGATGACTCTCATGATTTGGACATGTGGTGACTTTTAACTGTAGATTTTATTGTATGTGATATGGGTGAGTCTACACTGAGTGACAAGCCAAATGGTTTCCTGTACACCAGGAAATCATTTACTATGCTGGGTGGTAACCATATAACCAAATTTTGACACCTGGTGGTTTAGTGGATAATAACGGTGCTCCAATCGGATTGAGCTGGTGCAGGTTTATATCCAAGGGGTGGTTGGGGTTTATTGCTCATGTAATGCCACTCAGGGATGAGTGAGGCTGGTCACTCTCATCTTAAATATCAGGACCAACTTGCCTAGCCCCGGGTTCCTACGCTTCTCATGGGGCAACACTTTCATTCATGTAGCTAAGCCTCAGCTTTAGTATATTGTGGTTTCCTGTCATGTAATGCCAGGAAGACATGGTAACAACACTTGTATATTATTTTTTGGTGTTGTTTACCTAAACACTGCTCTTCTCAGTGTGCAGTAAAGGAAGTATAACTAGGCCATGGCAGTTGCAAGCTACCACTTGTGAGGGAAAGGCTCTGGGAATTGGGTCATCACTTCTTTGGGCAGTTGTACAGAGAATGAGAGGCTCACTAGGAGGATGTATGGGAATGAAGTGGAAGAGGGGGAGGGGAGGGAAAGATTGAGGGATGAAGCGGAGGTGAGAGGGAGTAGGAGAATGTATGTGAATGAAGTGGAAGGGGGGAGGGGAGAGGAGGGGAGGGAGAGATTGAGGGATGAAGTGGAGGTGATAGGGGGGTGTGAGGTGGAGGAAAGGTGGCTAGATGACATGGAGACTGTTTGTGGCACCTGTAATAGATATTTATTTATTTTTTTACGTGTCTGACTCCGGGCAAAAGGCTTCAGTGCCTATCCCCAAGTCCCAGTAGTCCTCCTTTGGGGCCCAGTAGTCCTTCTACATCTCCACATGTCACCACTTTGGCGCTAACACCCACCGTTGATATTGAATACATGCTAGGGCTGTCTCATACAGGACTGGTGTATTGGTATTAGCGGGGGTATTTTTACAACACCACCACCGTCCATATTGAATACATGCTAGGGCCATCTCACACAGGACTGGTTTATGTAATGGGCACTAATCTGAGTCTTTTCCCACAAACAGACCCGAGGTTATCCTAAACAACTTCAAGACACGGTTAGGCAGGGTTGTGGCCAGGATGTTGGGTGCACTCTTCCACTACGAGCCGGAATTCAAGGGACGCCAAGTGTGTACCTTCCACAACCAGCGGGATTACATCTTCTTTAGGCATCACAGGTTAGTTTGTGTGATGCCTTCCCTTCATTCACTTATTCCTTCCTTCCTTCCTTTCTTTCCTTCCTTCATTGTCTTTCATTCACTACTTCCTTCTTTCTCATTTTTCTCTCCTTTATTCACTTGTTCCATCCTTCTCCTTTCTTTCCTTCATTGTGTCTTTCATTCACCTTCCTTCTCTCCTCTCCTTCCTTCATTGTGTCTTTCATTCACTTGTTTCATCCTTCTCCTTTCTTTCCTTCATTGTCTTTCATTCACTTGTTCCATCCTTCTCCTTTCTTTCCTTCATTGTCTTTCATTCACTTGTTCCAGCCTTCTCTCCTTTCTTTCCTTCATTGTCTTTCATTCACTTGTTCCATCCTTCTCCTTTCCTTCCCTCCTCTGTTCCTTCCTTCCTTTCCACAGCAAATACTTGTACAATTGTTTCCTCTTTAAGCATCATAGGTTAATTGGTTTCCATCCTTCTTTTGTTCCAGCCTTCCTTCCTTCCTTCCTCCATACGTTTTACCTTCTTCCATGTTCTCTACCATCCTTCCTTCTTCCTTTCTTTGCGCAGTTTCCATTCTTCATTCCTTTATTCCTTCCTTCATCTCAGTACTTGCTTTCCTCCATTTCACTGTATGTTGTCATTTGGATATATGTTATTAGCAGACCAGTGTTATCCTACTATCAGTTTTTATCTTACTTTGTGCTGTAGCAATATTATCCAGCTATCATTATCTGTCTATATATATCTGAGGTGGTTTTGGCCATGTGGAGAGGTTGGAGAGTGAGAGACTGATGAGGAGAGTGTTTGTGAGTGAGGTGGAGGGGGGAGAGGGAGGGAGAGGCCAAGGATGAGATGGAGGGATGGAGTGGAAAGGTATAAGAGAGAGGGGTGTGTGAGTTGGGAGCAGGGCAGTGAAATGGCGGGGGACAGGGTGACGTTGAGGCAATTTGTTTGTGACCACCCCGTACAGGATTAAGGCATCTGGCAATAGATAGATAATGCTGTAGCTTGTGATATTGTCCAACTCTTCATCATCATCATCATCATCATCATCATCATCATCATCATCATCATATGGACCTCCTTTCCCACCCTAGGGCAGGGTAAGGAGTAGCAGTTTCCAGACAGCCCAAATTTGCCCAGTCCAATTGACCACACTTCCATTCACTCGTCATTCAAGCCCCTGGAGTCCTAGCTCTATTGGATACACCAGAAACATTCACCACGTTCTGTAGCTTCACATAAACTTATCCGATAGTCAGTCTGTTATTATCTGACTGTATTTGTTGCTGCTCTCTGCAGGATTAAGGCATCTGGCCATTGATGGATAGAGATGTTGTCTGGTATTGGTGGGTGGGTGTAGGGACCATTTCAGTGGGCATGCTGTAGTTTAGCTCTCCCTCTCCTGTGTTTTTCTCTTTTCCTGCTCTCTGGACCCTGTCCTAATTCCATCTTTGGGCTGGAGAAGAGGTGAGGATGATTATGGTATTATCTATCTATCTATTGCCAGATGCCTTAATCCCATAAGGGGTGGACACAAACAAATCGCCTCCATGTCCCCCTGTACCCCCTCCATTTCATTGCCCCGCTCCCACCTCACACCCCCCTCTCTCATATACCTCTCCACACCATCCCTTCATCTCATCCTTGGCCTCCCCCTCCCTCTCCCCCCCCCTCCACCTTACTCACGTACACCCTCCTCATCAGTCTCTCACTCTCCATCCTCTCCACATGGCCAAACCACATTAATGTGTTTCTCCTAATGCTTCTTATCAAGGTGGGGATGATTATATTACAATCTGATGTATTCTTTTCCACAACAGGTATGAATTCAAGAACACAGAGAAAGTGAAGCTACGTGAGCTGGGTCCGAGGTTTACTCTGAAACTACAGTGGCTGCAACAGGGAGCGTTTGAGGGTGACTACGAGTGGGTGCTGAAGAGACACGATATGGAGACATCACGAAGACGGTTCTTCCTCTAGCAACTGTTTGGCTGGAGTTTGTGGTGTGTCAGAATGCCCGGTCAAATGCTACTGTGCTCTCTCCTCTCTAACTTGGCTGAAAATTCCATCTCTGTTTTAGTATTTTCAGTGTGAGTGAGGTGGAGGGGGGAGAGGGAGGGGGAGGCCAAGGATGAGGTGGAAGGATGGAGTGGAGAGGTATATGAGAGAGGGGATTGTGTGAGCATGGAGCAGGGCAATGAAATGGTGGGGGACAGGACGACATGGAGGCAATTTGTTTGTGGCCACCCCTTACAGGATTAAGGCGTTGGGCAATAGATTGTTTCAGTATTTCTATAGTTTGTTCACCTTTACTTGGCAAGAGGTTTTTGTCCTTTTGCAGTTTATTTTTCATAGCCCAGTGGCAGAATAAGATGATACATGTACTGCAGGTATTCATGCTTTCCACATCACATCCTTATACCAAGTACTGTAATGGTAATATCTTGTTATAGGTTGGCACTCAAGATGCTGAGGTGGCAGTTTTAGGTGTTATTAAAATGAACAGAATATAGCAGAATTGTACAATACTGCCCCATTACCATGTTGTTTACCTCCAGGGCTAATACATAACATTGATTCAGAATTTATCATGTTAGTATATAATATTAAATGCTGAGCACTGAGTAATTAAAAATGGAAAGCACTCAGGTTTTTCATCCCCACTTGTTATCCTCATCGCAGGAAAACAACATGCTGTGCATTTGACGAGAGGTGTCCTGCTCTCTAAAGACAGTCACTACAACCACTTTAATATAGTCTTGTATTTTTAATTTTATTTGTGCCACCTTCACATAGTTTTATTCAGCATTAGAGTGACATTGAACCAGATAGGCTAGTCACTGCCATCCTAAACTCCATCACTACCAGAGGTCTGTTGTAAGCTGAATAAATTAATCTTGAGAGAGCATTAGGAGAAACACATTGAGGTGGTTTGGCCATGTGGAGAGGATGGAGAGTGAGAGACTGACGAGGAGAGTGTATATGAGTGAGGTGGAAGGGGGGAGAGGGAGGGGGAGGCCAAGGATGAGATGGAGGGATGGAGTGGAGAGGTATATGAGAGAGGGTGGTGTGAGCTGGGAGCAGGGCAGTGAAATGGCGGGGGACAGGGTGACATGGAGGTGATTTGTTTGTGGCCACCTTTTACGGGATTAAGGCATCTGGCAATAGATAGATAGATAGATAAAGTAATAAAACACATCACCAGCTTCAAGGGATTCAGGAGGACTACAGTTTCCATTTCTGTTGCCATATGCTTAGTCACATGGCACTATACAGTATTCTGTTTACTTGAACTTGCCCTAAAATTGCCATCTCTCCATCTTGAATGTTGAACTTTAACAAAACATTAACAATAAAATATCATGCTACATATGGAAAAGCATTATAGAATGGATTTTAGGCTGTACACTAGTAATATTCCTCCAGTGAGCTACAAAAACATTCTGCAGTATGACAAACATTTCCGTCAGGTAAGGTGGACGAACTTTAGGATATTTTGATAATAATACAAACTAATCATCATCATCATCATCATCATCATCATCATCATTCTTAAACGTATCACACCCCCAGCACACTCATTTACTTCATGTACCTCATTGCAGTATCACAATGCAGAACATTTCTTCAACATAGCCTCAAAAGATCTCTGGGAACACCTGCTTGAAGTGGCTGGTGTTGTGCAGTCCACCAAATGCATGCCCAGAACCAAAGAAAGAAAATGTGGAAGTGGGAGAACCATCACCAGCAAACCCACTGGAATAGACCAAGCAATCCTTCCACATATTTCAAGTCCATGGAATCTTCAATTTTTGTCTCTTCATACATACATACATACATACATATAAGCTGTCATACAAGGCAGGGATGTATATCAATATATCAATGTTTTCCATGGAACTGGTTTTGTAAAAATAAAGTTTTGTTTCTCTTAACATGTTTGTATATGTTATCCTATTTTTTTCATTCCTTTTTGTTCTTAAGCCCCGTAATATGATGATGTATATTTTATTTCATCCTTGCCATCTCTTAGATTATCATCATCATCATCATCATCCAGACTCATTTCCTATTTATGTATGAAGTGAGGTAGGATCCAGACAGCAGGGAAACTATCCAACTGTATACCTGATTGTTCCTTTATACAAAGGAAAAGGGGAGAGAGAGATGTGGTAACCATAGGGGTATTTGCTTTCTTAGTGTGACTGGTAAAATATATGGTAGAATACTAATTGATAGGGTTAGGCATATAACGGAGGAGCTAGTTGGAGAAGAACAAGGGGGTTTTAGGAAGGGAAATGGGTGTGTAGATCAGATATTTGTTCTAAGATGTTTAGTGGAGAAGTATCTAGAGAAGGGAAGGAAAGTGTATGCCGCCTTCATGGACTTGGAGAAAGCTTATGACAGAATAGATAGGCAAGGTATGTGGAAGTTATTAAGAATATATGGAGTGGAGGGGAAATTGTTGAGTGCTGTGAAGAGTATGAGCTAGGGCTACGGTGCGAGTGGATGGTGAGCTGAGTGAGTTCTTTTATCTAAATGTGGGACTGAAACAGGGATGTGTGATGTCTCCATGGCTGTTTAATACATGGATGGGGTTGTAAAGGAGGTGCAAGGTAGGGCAGTGGATGTGGGGGTGGCTCTAATGAATGAGGGTGAGATGTGAAAGATTCCAGTGTTGCTGTTTGCTGATGATACAGTATTGTTGAGTGAAGATGAATGGGAGTTGCAAGGTTTGGTGAATGAATATGGGACAGTGTGCAGGAAAAGGAATCTGAAAGTTAATGTAAACAAGAGTAAAGTTATGGTGTTTGAGAGGAATGAAGTCACAGAATGTACAGTGAGGTTGGATGGTGAGGATATGGAGAATGTGAGTGCATTCAAGTACTTGGGTAGTGTGATGAGTAAGGATGGAACTTTTGGGGATAAAGTGCTTGAAAGGGTAGAGCGGGGAAGGAAGGTTGTTGGTACACTGAAAGCAGTGATGAGAAATAGGGAGGTGAGTATGGAAGTCAAGAAGTCACTGCATGATAGTATTGTGATCCCTACCCTGACGTATGGAAGCGAGGCATGGACCTTGCAAGAGGGGAACAAGTCAAGAGTGAGAGCAGTGGAAATGAGTTACTTGAGAGGAGCACGTGGAGAGACATGGAGGGACAGGTTGACGAATGAAGAAGTGAACGAACATTGTGGGGTGGATGTGGATGTGGCTGAGAAGATTAGGAGAAATACACTGAGGTAGTTTGGACATGTGGAAAGAATAGAGAATGAAGGACTGACTAAGAGGGTGTATGTAGGTGAAGTAGAGGGAGGGGAAGATCGAGGAAGAGGTGGAGAGATGGATTTGAGAGGTATATGAGGTAGGGGGAAGTGAACTGAGGGGAGGGGAGTCAAATGGTGTGTGACTGCGACTTGGAGGCGTTTTGTCTGCGGCCACCCTTTCCTGGATTAGGGCGTTGGGCTGTAGATAGATAGATAGATATACGTGATCACATGTGCCTTGATCAGCTGTCAGTTTCCTAGCCTTATCACTCTCCATAGCCTACCTTTTTGCACATTCATTTACCTTATCTATCCACCTCCTTGGCCTTCCACACCTCCCATCTTCAGACTTACTCAGGTAAACCCTTTTCACCACTGTTCACATCCATTCTCTCCACATGACTATACCATACAAGTACACTTTCTTTTGACTCTGGTGTCCACAGGCTTCCTCACTCCACATCCTTCACGAACCACATAATTTCCTATCCACTCTTTGCACTCCATAGTCACTCTTCAACAACCCCATTACCATAGCCCTTACTCCTGATTTCATGTCACACCGAAGTCTCAAACCTGTGTGCTAAAATAAGTACTAAAACTCCATGCTAGCCTCTTGCAGCTGCCATACCCAGACCTTTTGTGTCATATCAAGGCATTCATAGCACCAGCCACTGTTCACTGCATCTCTACTTTCTACTTTCTCTGAACACTTACCTCGCTTCTCTGTCATTGCACTTAGGTGCAGTTTTGACTCCCTCACCAATACAGGTCTCTTCATTTATCATATGCTGATTCACCTTCTCTCTTAACAACCATCAGTCTGCTCTTATGTACATTTACTTTACACTGAGGTGGTGTGGCCATGTGGAGAGGATGGAGAGTGAGAGACTGACGAGGAGAGTGTATGTGAGTGAGGTGGAGGGGGGGAGGAGAGGCGAGGCCAAGGATGAGATGGAGGGATGGAGTGGAGAGGTATATGAAAGAGGGAGTGTGAGGTGGGAGCGGGGCAGTGAAATGGCATTGGACAGGGGGAAGTGGGAAATTTGTTTGTGGCCACCTCTTACGGGATTAAGGCGTCTGGCAATAGATAGATAGATAGATAGTCTGATGCTTGGAGATATCGACAAAACTCTGCACCAATCCACCAAACCTTTGCCAACTACTTCCAAGCATCACATCATCATCTGAAGACTGTACAAGAGATCTGAGATAGTCTACCCTTCAGAGTTCATTACCAGTGCCATCCCTCTCCTCATGACTCTAGTTTTTACTCCGCTTAAACCCATTCTCTCTCTCTCTCTCTCTCTCTCTCTCTCTCTCTCTCTCTCTCTCTCTCTCTCTCCACTTGTAAGCCCATTATGTCTGTCTGTCTGTCTCTGTCTCTGTCTGTCTGTCTGTCTGTCTCTCGCTCGCTCTCTCTCTCCCTCTCTCTCTCTCTCTCTCTCTCTCTCTCTCTCTCTCTCTCTCTCCACTTGTAAGCCCATTATGTCTGTCTGTCTGTCTCTGTCTCTGTCTGTCTGTCTGACAGTCTGTCTCTCGCTCTCTCTCTCTCTCTCTCTCTCTCTCTCTCTCTCTCTCCCTCTCTCTCTCTCTCTCTTTCTCTCTCTCTCTCTCTCTTTACCCCTAGTAAGCCCATTCCATCTCTCTCTCGCCCTCTCTCTCTCTCTCTCTCTCTCTCTCTCTTTACCCCTAGTAAGCCCATTCCATCTCTCTCTCTCTCTCTCTCTCTCTCTCTCTCTCTCTCTCTCTCTCTTTCTCGTGTACATACTGAACAACCACGGGGACATCCTTTGGTTCCTTCCTCCTTGCGTAATAAAAAAATAAAACTAAATAAAAATAAATCAATCCCTTATGCTGACTTCACTACTACCACAAAAAACAAAAAACAAAAAAACAAAAACAAAGTCCTTCAAAAACTTGCCATCTACAACATACATACACACAGCCATCCCTGATCCCTCTCTTACTAACCTTGTGATTTACCAGATTCATAAAAAATAGTGAAGGAGCGTTGTGGTGTGGATGTGGATGTGGTAGGAAGCGTTAGGAGAAACACACTGAGGTGGTTTGGCCATGTGGAGAGGATGGAGAGTGAGAGACTGACGAGGAGAGTGTGAAGGAGCGTTGTGGTGTGGATGTGGATGTGATAGGAAGCGTTAGGAGAAACACACTGAGGTGGTTTGGCCATGTGGAGAGGATGGAGAGTGAGAGACTGACGAGGAGAGTGTGAAGGAGCGTTGTGGTGTGGATGTGGATGTGATAGGAAGCGTTAGGAGAAACACACTGAGGTGGTTTGGCCATGTGGAGAGGATGGAGAGTGAGAGACTGACGAGGAGAGTGTGAAGGAGCGTTGTGGTGTGGATGTGGATGTGATAGGAAGCGTTAGGAGAAACACACTGAGGTGGTTTGGCCATGTGGAGAGGATGGAGAGTGAGAGATTGACGAGGAGAGTGTGAAGGAGCGTTGTGGTGTGGATGTGGATGTGATAGGAAGCGTTAGGAGAAACACACTGAGGTGGTTTGGCCATGTGGAGAGGATGGAGAGTGAGAGACTGACGAGGAGAGTGTGAAGGAGCGTTGTGGTGTGGATGTGGATGTGATAGGAAGCGTTAGGAGAAACACACTGAGGTGGTTTGGCCATGTGGAGAGGATGGAGAGTGAGAGACTGACGAGGAGAGTGTGAAGGAGCGTTGTGGTGTGGACGTGGATGTGATAGGAAGCGTTAGGAGAAACTCACTGAGATGGTTTGGCCATGTGAAGAGGATGGAGAGTGAGAGACTGACGAGGAGAGTGTATGTGAGTGAGTTGGAGGGGGGAAGAGGTAGGGGGAGGCCATGGATGAGATCGAGGGATGGAGTGAAAGGTATATGAGAGAGGGGTGTGTGAGCTGGGAGCAGGGCAGTGCAATGGCGGGGGACAGACCGACATAGAGGCGATTTGTTTGTGGCCACCTATTCTGTGATGAAGGCGTCTGGCAATAGATAGATAAATAAATCCGTTGCTTGATATCATTGACAATTTTAGGCCAAGTTAGAGTGAAGAGACTATTGTATTTTCCAAGTCTGTGATTTTATTTCCCTCTGTGTGTCAAGTGGTGATATAGTAAAGCTTTCAGGTGACTCTACACTGAGTGACAAGCTAAATGACTACTTGTTACCCAGGAAATAATTTACAACGCTGGGTGGTAACCATAACAGATTGGCGCATGATGGTTTAGCAGGTTGAGGCACTCCAATCGAATGGGACCTTTTATGGGTTCAACTGAGTGGCAACCCAGAGATGGAGTGAGAGAATGAGGCAGAGAGAGAGAGAGAGAGAGAGAGAGAGAGAGAGAGAGAGAGAGAGAGAGAGAGAGAGAGAGAATTAGATGGTAAAGAGAATGTAAGTAGAATGAAAATGTCGAGAGGAAGAAAGAAAGAGAGAGAGATGGTAAAGAGAGGAGGGAAAGAGAGGAGAGAGAGAGGAAACAGAAAAGATAAAAAAATATAGGAAAGAGAGACAGGGATGAAGGCTAAGAGAGAGAGAGAGAGAGAGAGAGAGAGAGAGAGAGAGGAACTGTTATTACTAGGCCAATATCCCGCCGCATTGCAAGGGACAGTGTGTGTGTGTGTGTGTGTGTGTGTGTGTGTGTGTGTGTGTGTACCGTGAATGTCAAGTACAAGGGAGGTTGACAGTGTAGGTGTGTACGTATAATATTGGTTATTCTGCTACACGCACACACACACACACACACACACACACACACACACACACACACACACACACACACACACACACACACATACATACATTCACTAAAATACATACATATATATTCACATA
>NC_136970.1:39556354-39561354 GCF_032717465.1 Coenobita brevimanus | reverse complement strand
TCCCATCCTCGCTTCCTCCCTTCCCTCCTTTCCTCCCTCTGTCTCTCCTCCCTCCCTTCCCTCCTACCTTCTTTCCCTCTCTCCCTTCATCCATCCCTCCTTCTTCCCTCCTCTCCTTCCATCCTTCTCTCTTTCCTTCCTTCCCTCCTTCCTTCTCTCCTTCCTTCCCTCCCTCTCTCCTTCCTTCCTTCCTTCTCTCCCCCTTCTCGCCCACACACGAGAGCTGGGGTACAGGAATTCCCACACTAATTTTGCTCGGGGTAACCTAGAGAGAGAGAGAGAGAGAGAGAAAGAGAGAGAGGAGGAAAAGAAGGAAGGACAGAGGGAGGAAGGGAAGGAAAGAAGGAGAGAGGAAGAAAGGTACTTGTTGGGAGTGAAGGAGAGAAGAGGAAGGTAGGAAGGAAGGGAGGAAGGAAGAAAGGAATGAAGGAAAGAAGGAGAGAAAGAAGGAGGGAAGGAAGGAAGGAAGGAAGGAGAGAAGAATAGAGGTAGGTATAAAAGGAAGAGAAGAGGGAGGAAGGGAGGAAAGAAAGAGGGAGGAAGGAAAGTACTGAAGAAGGAAGGGAGAAAAGAAGAGAATGAGGGGGACATGAAGGGCCTGTGTGTGTGTGTGTGTGTGTGTGTGTGTGTGTGTGTGTGTGTGTGAGAGAGAGAGAGAGAGAGAGAGAGAGAGAGAGAGAGAGAGAGAGAGAGAATGAGAGTGAAGTTCCTCTATGTCACTTGTAATTATCCTTATTCCTTTTAACTACTAATCTACCTACCTACCTACCTACCTATCTACACACTTACAAAGACATTATAAAACACCACAAACTCTTTCCTTCACCCTTACCTACTTACCAATTTTCCCCTACTTACATAACCTACTTACAAGAATACCACAAAATCTCTCTAATCCCCCCTTGTCCTACTTACGCGAATACCTACCTACAGTACTTACTACTGTTACTACTACTACAACTACTACGACTGCTGCTGCTGCTACTATTACTACTACTACTAATACTATTACTTTACTACTACTACTACTACTACTATCACCACCACCATCACTACCACCACCACCACTACCATCACCACCACCACTACCACCACCATCACACCACTACCACTTCTACTACTACTACTACTACTACTACTACTACTACCATCTATCTATCTATCTATCTAACTATCTATTCATCTATCTATCTATTTAGTAATGAAATAAATAGCCTAATAAATTACGATAAGTAGATAAAGATGGGTAAATAGATGAGAGAAGGGGGGAGAGGGAGGGGAAGGCCGAGGATGAGATGGAGGGATGGAGTGGAGAGGTATATGAAAGAGGGGGGTGTGAGCTGGGAGCAGGGCAGTGACATGGCGGGGGACAGGGCGACATGGAGGCGATTTGTCTGTGGCCACCCCTTACGGGATTAAGGCGTCTGGCAATAGATAGATAGATAGATAGATAGATAGAGAGATAACGATAATTTACTGATAATAAAATATGTACATTATGTTGGGGTGAAATATTGTCATGATAATTTCTTGTTCTCTCTCTCTCTCTCTCTTTGGGTGCTCATCTCAGTTTTAATTTTGAAATAATATGCAAATTAAGATGATAGATGATGGTGTGTGTGTGTGTGTGTGTGTGTGTGTGTGTGTGAGAGAGAGAGAGAGAGAGAGAGAGAGAGAGAGAGAGAGAGAGAGAGAGAGAGAGAGAGAGAGAGAGAGGAAGAATTATAGAAGAAAGTGATTGGATAATGGGAAAAAAGGAGAGAAAATGAAAGAGAGAGAGAGAGAGAGAGAGAGAGAGAGAGAGAGAGAGAGAGAGAGAGAGAGAGAGAGAGAGAGAGAGAGAGAGAGAGAGAGAGAGAGAGAGAGAAACGAGAACAAGAAGAGGAATAGAGGTAATATATGAGGAAATAAGGGGAGAGAGAGAGAGAGAGAGAGAGAGAGAGAGAGAGAGAGAGAGAGAGAGAGAGAATAACATGCTCATCTACATTAATAATTATCATACACAACAAAAATTGAATTAGCTTTAGAATATTCAACTCTTTCCTCTCTCCTTTCCTCGTTTCTCCTTCCTCCTCTTCTCTCCTTCCTTCTCCATTTTTCTCTCCTCCTCCTCCCCCCTCTTTCCCTCCTTCTCCACGTCTCTCCTTCCTTCTCCACCCCTCCTTCCCTCTGTGTGTCTGGTAGAGATTGTATGTAGGGTGAAGTGCTTGTAAGTGTAATTGTATGTAGGGTGAGAAGTGCTGGTAAGTGTAATTGTATGTAGGGTGAGACGTGCTTGTAAGTGTAATTGTATGTAGGGTGAGAAGTGCTTGTAAGTGTAATTGTATGTAGGGTGAGAAGTGCTTGTAAGTGTAATTGTATGTAGGGTGAGAAGTGCTTGTAAGTGTAATTGTAGTGTTTTAGTAGCTTTGGATGTGTGTGTAGTCTGTGAACCAAGTGTAACCAGCTCTCTCTCTCTCTCTTTATGTGTCTTTCTGTCTATCTATCTGTCTATCTATCTATCTTGTCCATCCATCTGTCTATCCGTTCATCCATCTATCTCTCTATCTGTCTATCTATCTTTTGTATCTTGCTTGTCTATCTATCTATCTTGTCTATCTATCTATCTATCTGTCTATCTATCTTATCTATTTTTCAATGGCCTCCTCACTCTAATATACTGTCTTCTCTTCTGTATCTTCTTCTCCTTCTATCCATCCTCTTCCTCTTCCTCCTCCTCCTCCTCCTCCTCCTCCTCTTCTTCTGTTCTTCGTCTCTCATATTCATATCTCGCTTATTTCTTTCCTCCCTCTTTCTTCCTCTTCTTCCTCCTCCTCTTCCTCTTCCTGTCCCTTCTCTTCTCCTTCCTCCTCCTCCTCTTCCATCTTCCTTCACCCTTCTTCCACTCCTCCTTAATTTCTCTCCTCTCTCTTTCCTCTTCCTATAGCCTCCATTCTTCTTCCTCTTCCTCCTCCTCCTCTTCCTCTTCCTCCTCCTCTTAATACTTTAGCAAGCTGGACAGAAAAATGGCAAATGAAATTCAACACAGAAAAATGTAAAGTACTTCATATTGGAAGTAACAATGTCCATGCAAATTACAAAATGAACAATATTCAGTTATCAAGTACAGACAGTGAAAAGGATCTTGGTGTGATAATATCAAATGACCTAAAACCAAGCAAGCAGTGTACCGATGCGGTTAAAATTGCAAACAAGCTAGTGGGTTTTATTGGAAGAACTTTCGAGTTTAAATCGGAAAAAGTTATACTTGCCTTGTACAACTCGCTAGTGCGCCCCCATCTTGAGTATTGTGTGCAATTCTGGTCTCCGTACTACAGAAAGGACATTGAAAAATTAGAGAAAATTCAGCGAAGAATCACAAAAATGGTACCACGACTTAGAAACAAACCATATGAGGAACGCCTTGAAGAACTTAAATTATTTAGCCTAACGAAGCGCAGGTTAAGAGGGGACCTTATTGAAGTTTTCAAAATCATGAAGGGATATGACAACTTAGACATGAATAAATATTTTGATATAGACCGGTCGAGTCAAACCAGAAGTAATGGCTGCAAAATTATGGGAAAGCGATTCCAGTCCCACGAAGCAAAATACTTCTCTAACAGAGTTGTAAATATCTGGAACAGATTACCCTCAGATACCGTGAACAGTATCTCAATTGAGACATTCAAAAACAAATTAGACAAGTATTTGCACGATAATCCTCAGCTGACTCTTTTTCTGTCCGAATAACTTGCTTTTATAGCTACGGTACATGTAAGTTCATGCCCCCTTTGTCTACAAGACACCCCGTAAACAATGTACCCGTACATAGTGTTGCGTCACGATATTATACATTTTTCAGTTTATTCAGTGCAAACAAAGCAATATAAGCACAGATTAGGATCTGCACAGATAACCCTGAGTTAACGGTCACTACTCTTACTTTCGACCTGTGATGGGCTGTGGATCACTGAGGGTCCCTGTTAGTCAAGTGACCACCATCGGGATTTTTTTTAATGTACCAGGGGTTACTGCTGCAGGAGGAGACTAGTGTACTTGTCCCATATGGGAGAGTTCCTTGTCTCAGTGGAGTGAACGGAGCTATTGCCTGATTGACTGCTGCCTATCTTAAAAGCGCCAGGCAAGGCTGCCTCACCACCCCTAAACATCCACACTGTGCAGTGTGTAGTTTCCACGTTATGTCCACAGACTTCCCATTAACTCAATGTACCGGTTTATAATGTCATGCCGTAGCTATTAGTTTATTTGGTTACTTTCTCTTGCAGGTTACTCAGTCGGGTAGCTTATAGACAAAGTATCATAGAATGTGACTTTTCCTTTCCAGTCTTTCCTGTGAAATTTCCATGTCAGTTTTTCCATGCTGCATTGTGGTTTTTCTCACTTTTTCCTGGAGGGTTTGGTGGTGGGGGGAGCCTTCTTGCTTTACTATCCTTATACTTCAACATGTAGAGTTAGATCTTGTAGTCATAGTTTTCTCTAACAAGCAGCCTCGAAAGGACCGTAAGGTCTGTTGCTGTTTGCTGTAATCCAACGTAATGTAATCCATTCATCCTTCACTTCTCTCCTGTCTCTTTCCTTTTCCTATAGCCACCATCCTTCCTCGTCCTTCTCCTCCTGCTCCTCCTCCTCCTCTTCCTCCCCATTCATCCTTCACTTCTCTCCTCTCGCTTTCCTCTTCCTGTAGCCACCATCCTTCCTCGTCGTCGTCGTCGTCGTCGTCCTCCTCCTCTTCCTCTTCCTCTTCCTCCCCTCCAACACCCCAACCATAACTCATGAATAAGAATATTGGACCAAAAATCTTCAAAAAAAAAAAAACCTAGGATGATTTACCACAAAAATCTGAATATCAAGACCCACAGGGGGTTTAGGCGGGGGGGGGGGATTTTTTTCATGGATTCCAAAATTTACGATTTTTTTTTGTTGACATTGTGAGGAGTAGAAAAAAAAATATAGAATGTAGAATTTTCCCATAGTCAGTACGTTCTTAGCTGGGTTGA